>NC_088654.1:19444064-19513064 GCF_964019385.1 Sycon ciliatum | reverse complement strand
CCCACCCGATCAGCCACCTGCACCAGTTGTGCCCAAGGCTGTGCAAGAATGTATCTTGCGAGGGGAGTTCGTCGATTTTTCAAGTTTGTTGCCTGAAATTCTTGCACACTTCCGGCCCAACATTCCGGCTGGTGCACAGCCCGAATAACGATAGCCAGCTAAATATCGTTGAGTCGGATGACGCGAAGCAGGCGCGTTGCAAGGTTCACGATATACATGTAGCTACCCGGCTCGAGGTATGGACCACATACATGTCTGTTATCACGGCTGCTGCCCCACACCGCACTGCTGAACTGCTGAACTGATTGCGTACCAGCAGTTGATCCTGACTGTTAACCGCCAGTTCTTCCCAAGCACGTGGCTAGAGTACGACCGCCAGCCGCGGATGCTCGTGGCCCAGTAACCAGGCACGAAGAGGTTGGACACCATCGACGTGAACCTACGGCAGATAGCTTTCACAGGCCATGCACACCCAAAATGTGCTCAATGTAAGACGGTCCATCCAGGGGCGGTTTGTGTCCTTTTCGTCCCCAATCTCAATTCCCCAAACCAGCAGCATTTACCTCCAGTGGTCGCACCCATACCAGCGACGGCCACGAAATCTGCCGCAACTTCAATGGAGGTCGCTGTTCTTCGTCGTCGTGCCGCTTCTCCCACACCTGCAGTCAGTGTGGAAAGGACCACCCATGCATCAGGTGCAACCAGCAGCAACGCGGAGCCAATTGGCCACCCCTCCGCTCCTAGCAGAATGGCTACTGAATCGCTTGACTCGGTACGTAGCTTCTTTCCTATACACTCTGCAGACACCACACTGCTTGCTGACCACTTTGCCCGCCTGTTACGTAACCACTCAGATCAATCATGTGTTGCGTATGTTCTCCATGGCCTGCGCCATGGCTTTACTCTTGGATCTGCCGGGCAACACGACATTTCGGTTTTCTCTAATAATCTGCCCTCGGATTTCACTCACTCTGCATTTATATCCGATAGGGGTAAAACGATTAAGGGATATTCTATAACGGTTAATCCAAAACTTATCGATTACTTATCAACTTAGCACCACTGACAACAAAACTCACCATTTTGCATCAACTACAATCAATTTTGAAACTTCAAAGAGAACAAAAATAATGGAAACATCGACCGTCACACAGGCACAAACTGAAGTAGGAAGCGACGAGCGGGTTCTGGGCCAGGGGGCGCCCGGGTCCCAAAAAATGGGGTATTATTGAAAATGGGGTACTAATAGTACCCCATTTTTGCGGTGAAAATTATTTTTGGCCCGGTTTTTTTTGCGGATAAAAATATGTGCCAGGGGGTGCCCTGACCCCAAAAAATGGGGTATTATTGAAAATATGTGTTGTGCACATGTGGGTTTGAATCTCACTTTTTTGGGCCACCTTGCCCCGGATGGGAGTGGGTATAAAAAGTAGAATGTTGAATATGGTGTTTATCATGAAGTTTTTTCCGTGACCTACCCCACCTCCCCATGCAATTTTTCAAAAATGGTCCTGCTCGCACACACGTCAGAAAGGTCAGTTCTTGATAGATACGATACATGTCATTACAAAGAATAATGGAACGAACAGTGAATATCGCAATGGAGTGGAGGAGAAAGGTAGTACAATTCAGTTCTTGTTGTCCTGATTTCATCAAGCTGGTATTGGATGAGAGACCACAAAGTTTACTCTTCTAATACGTGTGAGGATGGATTCACCCATGATCTCTTCCGTGACACGCAGTACGAGGTGGAGTTGTCGGACGCTCTGATGTGCACCAATGGTTCCACCCAGTCAGCAATGGAACTGTCAGTCGACGACCTCCTTTGCACCGCCATCGTGTCAACAGTCGACTCGGGTAATTTGGAGATGAATCCATCGTCGCCGATGTCGATCGTACCAACTCGCACACGAATCCGCGTTACTCTTGTTGCAACGGCACGGAGTTGAACGGCCTTGGTACTACGTCGTACACGCACACGATCAACTCGAGAGACTTCATTTTTCGTTCACCTCCTTGACAAGTTGCATTACGTCGCTGGAATCCAAATAGGTTGCATCAGCGAAGAGGTCGATGATGTGTTGAGAGCACGGTTCGTCACGCATGTCACTAAGCTTGTAGAATGAGTGTCTACCATCAGTCCACCTTCGCAGTATGACACCATCATCAGTCTCACTAATAGTTCCGTAGTCCTCCACACCACCGATGACGATTTTAGGAAGGTGCTGTTTCCTATTCTTCACATTCAAGATCAGGCTGGTGACCCTGCAGATAATATACTCAGCAGCAGTGAGTGGTGACATATCGAATCTTCTGGGATGTGCTATCATCGGGTCAAGATCCCTGGTTGTCTTGCTAGCACTGAGGCGACGGATTGAGAACTCTTCATTATCGCATGAAAATAAATACCATTTCTCTGCTCTGCACGTCTCAGAAAATGTCCACGCCATTTTAGCTTCTTCACACTGCAAGAAGGAGTCGATAATGAAACTGCAGGTTGAGACTACTTCACCTCGAGGTCAAAGTTCACGCCGCGATGACCTTTGTAAACAAGGCTACGTCTAGACGTCTCAAACAAGACCAAGGGGTCACGCCACGGGGAGGTGACGACCTTGGAGAACACGATGTGTTTCGAAAGCGGAAAGACGCCCCCGTCATGGTGAGTCTTTTTTGTTCGGGTTTGGAATCTTTCGACTATGATATCAGATTGAGATGTGAATGCCTTTCTTCTATTGAAAGGTCGATGAGACGGAGGATTTTTCTAGCTTTCTGCTCATATAATTCTTACTCTCATAGTACTTGATTTTCATATATTTTCAGGGGTGGAAATACGTAAGGCACACGGACCATGGATGCGCACATCATGGAGTGTGCATTGACGTCACAGTGGATTGTAGGATGCATCATGTACCACACAAACACACACACACATGCACATAATATACATACACTGTGCAATGACATCACAGCGAACTGCACGATCGGTGGATGCTATACATATACGGAATTCCGTGATCTCTTCTCATACAGAGAGGGTAGAGAGGAATTCAAAAGGAATCTTGGAAAGAGGACTCAACTGTCAATAGAGCGATATTCCCCGCTCGGAGCACGAATATTCCCCGGGTCTTGCGACAGAGTAAATAAGGGAGATGTTAGTGCTGATCACGCTCTATTTGGGATAGTACATGGGATAAATGGATTATACCATTCGTACTCTGTGCATACCGTACCCATTATATTTTCAATCATGCTGACGCACTCATGAAAATATCTAGCGGTGTACCCCTCGTACCAAGAGTACATGTACTCTTGCTCGTACTCGTGGGATAATCGATACATGTCTTAGTGCTGATCGCGCTCTATTTGGAATAGTACATGGGATAACTGGATTATACCATTCGTACTCTGTACATACCGTATCCCTTATATTTTTCGTCGTGCTAACGCACTCGTGAAAGTGTCCAGCAGTATACCCCTCATACTCATGCGATAATTATTATTATTATTATTATTTTTTCTTATTTTGTTAGGGATTTCCCAACACATAATTCTCATGAACGCCATCAGCTTGTACATAGCACTCAATCATTTATTTTTTATTTTTCATTATGAATGACATTGTGAATCATGACCGAAGACTGTTCACATCCTTCTTTGTGAGCCAGGTATTGAATTTATTATCTGTGTAGCCTTTCCATTGCACAAGACGTTGATCCTTGTTGTATTTTAACACCTTGTCGAATCTCAAACCGGTCTCTCTGGCGTGTTGCAGTTCTGCTTCGTAAAACGATCCGATGATGTGTTCTCCCATCAGATCACGAATCCTGTAGGTGTGTGGTGATGTTGATAGGATTTCATCCACCTCGAATACTTCCTCCGTCCAGTTCGCAGTGTAGCCCTTCTCGAAATGACGCTTAGATACGGTTAGGCGCACCTCGTCACCCACTTTGAACTTGGGTTTTGACTGCAGGGGGTCTTGTTGATCTGCATCTTTTGGTATTCTACCGTTCGATGCTTCGTGAGGTGTCATCCCAATGCTTCTATGCTTTGACTGGTTGTAGCGGTCTAGTAGATGAGGTAGGACATTGAGGTACGTGTTCGTGGATTTCTCTGTAAAGTGACGCCACATTCTTGCCTTCAACGTTCTATTGAAGCGCTCGACCACCACCGCTTTACCCTCGTTATGGGTGCTGTACATGATGACGTTGTGTTGTGATAACCATCGTTTCATGGGGGCATTGTAGAATTCCTTGCCTTCGTCTACCCAGAGTTTTAGCGGTGTCCTTCCGGATGTACTGACAATCTTATCGAACGCATCTCTCACGGCGGTACCCGTCTTCGATTTCAAAGGCATTGCCCAGGCATAGCGGCTGTATAAGTCGATGACTGTTAGCAGGAATTTGCTGTTCTTATTGCTTCGGGCAAACCGTTGCATATCCACGAGATCTGCACTCCATATATGGTCAATTGCTCTGCTCTTCACCTTGCGTCTTTTGAAATGCACTCGTCTGGGCTTGTGCAATTCGTTAGCCAGTTTCGTATGGAACTGTGCGGGTTCTGTCTTCTTCTTCCGTCTTCCATCCTGAATTGCCTTTTGCACTTTGTTGTCCCAAAAGGCTCCAGCACCTTCCAGGGCACCTGAACTGAGAACCAGTTGATCGTTTTCCAGCTTTTCGTCATCATCAAAGACTCTTCGGAAAATTCGAAGTGCTTCATCCAGACCATATTTGGAAAATAGCTTTCCCATCAATATGGCATACCATCCACATACTGCTGTGCTTCTGTCTTGAACGGCTTGGGTGTTGGTGATGATCTTACAGTCTGCGTAGGCTTCTTTAAAGAAATCGCACAGTGCAGGTTCAGTGTAATCTTGCTCCATAGTGTATAGACTGCGTCCGAAACTGTCAAAAACCAGGATCACGTTTTGCTCGCGACACACGGTCAACCAATGATGTCCGCCTTCCGTTGCATCGTACACCGGTAGAACGTTGTCGGTGTTGACGATACAAAAGTCTCCATTGTTCAAGGGTGGCAAGAGGTCGTAACTCGTGCAGCCCACGAACCCTCCGACACCATTCAATCTTCCTTTGATATCGGCACTGCTGAGAGGATAGTCCATTCTTGATCATAGCCTGAAAATATTTGGCACGTGATCACATGGAGCGTCCGCTCAGGATATCCTTGATGATACGAGTGATCCTGCTTTTGTCCTTCAGCACCTGTTGAATGAATGATGCATCGTCCACCATCACCTTTTGTGCTCTGATCATGAAATGCTCGGGATGGATCAATTTTGCTTCTGTTGTTCTACCATAGGTGGAAGTCATATCGTTGAGATCTTGAAACTTGAGCTGTGATCCCGGTATAGCTATCACAAGGGTGGTTAGTTCCTGAACCTTTCGTTCTGATCGAAGGAACCCATCGACGTGTTTGTTGATTCCCATGGCACCTGCTATGGCTGCAAACGGGTACCTGGACATGTAGATGCGATTCGTCTCGTTGACCAGAGTAGTGTAGTCGTTCATCGTCTGCGTCTTCAGGGCATCCGCAGCCGCTTCCACCCGACTCCTGAACCTCAGTCGATCTTCATCGTAGAGTTGCAGCAGTTGTGATCGGCTTGTGAAATAGTTGCTCTTCAAAAAGGTTACCGGTATATTTGTATGCCGGAGGAAACTGTCCAGGATTTGCAGGATCCATCGGTCAAATTCATGATCTTGTAGTAGATTGAAAGGCACCGATGTTAAAGGTGCCTTTCTCTTCTTCCTAACATCTGAAACGGAATCGCGAACTTGATCGGTAGTGGAATCATAGTTGAGTATGTTGGATGCAATCACATTTCTCACAGACGGGTAACTGATGTGATCGGGATTGTTTTTGAAGTGGGTGTCATATAGACGCTTTACTCGCGGATCGGCTTGCAGTTCCAACAGGGTGGAGGTGCTCAAACTGTGATCTGGTACTTGGGAAAGAACTTTCTTAACGCTTTTCAAGTATGCATTGTAGTTATTACCTCCTTTTTGCCGCATGAGTGGTGGTATACCGAGAACTTCCCACGAATTTGCTCTCTTCTTAATGATGTGTTGAGGATGTTTCGTCATAAACTGCAAGGTTTGCAACCTTTTACGCTTGGGTATCGAGAAGGATCCCTTTCTGAGTCCCACTCTTTGTATACTACTCGGTAGCCCATTTGAGAATTTCACCGTAAGATGCTCCATTCTTATTCATGATTGGAATTTTTTTTCAATGTTGCGGCTAACTTTTCGGCTAACTTTTCGGCTAACTTTTCGGCTAACTTTTCGGCTAACTTTTCGGCTAACTTTTCGGCTAACTTTTCGGCTAACTTTTCGGCTAACTTTTCGGCTAACTTTTCGGTTAACTCTTCGACTAATATCGTACACACACACACACACACACACACATCAACGAGGTTTTTATTCAAAAGTCACCTTTAATGCAGTGTCTTCGCAATACGTGTAGTACTGATTAGAAGAGCAATCAATGGTTAGGATAGGTCTGCGACACACCGCCAATAACTTCTCATACAATCTAAAGATAATGGATGACTTCGTGCACAGACCACCAAACAGAGTATTGAGATAACGCTTGATATTGCTTTTATCAGTGAAGCGAAATAGATACATAAAGTTTGCATTGATCTTCATGTCTTTAATGTTATCAAAGCTCTGAGAGAGAAAGAACACGTTCAACTTATGATGATGACTGTACATGGTGAAGAACTTGTAGAGACACTCTCTTTGACTGCCGTGCTTCAAACCCATCACTCTGATGTCATCAATGATCACATAGGTGTTAGGCTGGAGATCCATGTCTTCGATACACTCGGGCATGGTGCTGTAATGCTTGAAGGATTTGAGGCTTGGGAGACGATACTGATCGGCCGGCGTGTTGGAGATGACAACTATACGCTCAGGTTGCACGCGTTTCAGGAGCTTGATGAGAAAGTAGGATTTACCCATGTTGCTCTGTCCCAGAAACAATACGTTTTGACCCCAGGATTTCAGAGCAGGAATGATTTCCGTGAACCAATCCTTAGACTCGAACTGAAGACCAGGAATGTGCAGCCCGTGTCGAGCAGTGGCCGTGGTCGGAACATCGTCGTTCCTTACGGGACTAGTCTTTTTCTTCCTCCCGATTTCCTGTCCAAGGAGCGAGATAAAGTCCATGATCAGATGTTGTAGGATGGACCGATGTGAGCGGAACTCATAGAAGACGGTCCTGCACTGTTAATATTCTGTCGAATTTTTTGAGCAAATGGAGTTTCAGGACGGGTTAGGGATCTACGAGGTGCAGACAGGAACGATGAAGCTTCGTCGAGGGCACGATGTCCTAGTTTTTTGAACAAGGCCCTTCCTTGTTTCTTTATTCCTCGTGCCCTGCGGCCTTTGGAGCGAACTTGACGAGCTGGCTTCTTGGTTTTTCGAGATGCTCGTTGACGAATCTTCTTCGGTGCATGCCGACGACGACGACTTTTAGTGCGCTTCATGGCACCTGCTGAGCTTCCCTTCCTTACTCCTCTGCCGAATATTTTATCCATTACGTTGTCACCCAGTGATGCCATGGTACCCATGGCCAAGGGAGCAGCCAGATTCGTCAGGAGTGGTATGGCCTTGGCGGCTAATCCTGGTGGAATGGCTAGACCTCCTCGGTGCATGGCAGGGTTGTAAGCTGTTTTCATTTGCGCTTCCACAATGTCTCCGGACTCTCCTCTCCCCAAAAGCATGGGAAGAAGTGTCATTCCTGCCATGGCAGCCAGGGGTCCAAGTCCACCGCGTTGCATTGCATCTTGTTTTGTCGTGGGTTCCGCCATCTGCTTTTCCATCTCATCCGGTCCAGCACCGATTAGGTTTTTCCAGAAGCTCTTTTTCCAGAAGAATCCACCGTGTTGTCGACTCGATGTTTTCAAATCACCACCGTAGACACGATGTCTGGTCTCCAGGTCACCACCTTCCATGATGCCCTTTTACTACTAGGTCGGAATTAATTCATACAACTTCGGCTTTGATACCTTCATCTTTGCTCATGGTGTACAAGTACTTGTCCATGCAGAGAAGGTTGACTTTGATCGAGGCGCCATTTTCGCTAGGTCTCCTCACGGGGGCGTTTGTCACGTCGCTAAATTGATAGTCGATGGACAGATTTCCTCTCGATCTTGGATTGTCTGTGGTCCGATCCAGATTCAAGTTGATAGGCACCATAAAGTAGTGATTGCAGTAATCTGCAGCGGTGATGGGGATTTGCGTTCCATACGTCTTGCCGAAAAAGTCTTGAACCAGATTGTAGCCACGCAGGTAGGAGGATTTGTTGTAATCGTAGAAGTATTGCCCTTCAGTATTACGACTCACATCCCACTGGAACTTGAGCGGGTTGTCAAAGAGCGTCTGGTCGTTGACAGTGACACGAAGTTGACTGAGATTTGCATGAATCATGGCCAGTCTGTTCGAAGAATGCGATGCTTCTCCTCCAGCCAATGCTGGCTGTGTACCATGAGTCAAATCTGTGAAGAACAGGATCATCCTGCGTGGAATGTCCGCATTGTGAAGCAGTTCCAGTGTACCAGCATCATCTGAAATGCTCTTTTGTATGAGACGAGGGCACCACGTGTGGAAATAGAGTTGTTTGGGAAGGCGTACACGATCGGTGAGATTGGGTTCCATGCGATAGGTAGTGTACACAAAGTCCAATTGGAGTAGATCGATCTCAATATCACCGACGCTCAGAGCACTGTTGGCACCACCGCCTTGATCGCTAAGCATGATGTATCTGGAAAGCTCGGATTGTGGCAGATCAAAGCGAAGCTTCACCTGTGTACCCGGGGGTAACCAAGCATCGTCCTGATTGAAAAACGGTAGGAAGGGTCTCAGCTTGTACTGAAACCGTCCAACAGCTGCACGAAGTGCATTTTCCTGAACCGTGTTGGAGAAGCCTTCGTTGGTGACAAGCTCGACGGTGGGTGCACGCCTGAGTGTGAAATCATCGACGAAATCCGGTGCTTGTGCTGCATTAGCGTTTGCAGCGTTTGTTTCGAAGGCATAGCCATGCTTACGCTTCACACCAAGTTGATAGGGCGTTAAATCCACACCTCTCAATGCTCTTTGCGGATCCAGTTTCTGTAGACCGTAGAGATCCGAGTCCACGTACTGAAGGCGTTCGCTGCTGCTTTCCATTAGACTGAGGATGTGCTGAACCATTTGCATGTCGGCAACTTTACTCGATTGCGTGACCTCTGTTCCGTTGATCTCCACTCGAATGTTCTTGAACCACGAAAAGGCTGGTGACGTGGTGCACACCCATCGCGTGTAGTCTCCAGGCTGGTTATTGTGATTGTTTTTGACACTATAGCGCATTTTCACGATGAAATAGCTCTCCCCCAGAGCAATGAAATTCGGCGACGAGATGTCTAGTTCATTGTTCAGGGATGGTGGTGATCGATCTGCTGTGGAAAAGAGTCGTACTCCGCGTCTACCCTCAAGCAACGAGAGTTTCTTCTCCGTCCTGTCGAGGATGTTCTTCTGAACGATCTTCGTGTTGGTCAGGAGTCCCGTGAAGGACTCCGGAGCTTGTGGTGAGTATATCTCCTGTGCCATTCTTGCGAGTCACATTATAATAGGGGTGAATTTTTTTCAAAGATCCAATATCCAGTGTCTTGCGAAAGTCGTTCATCATCGATATCAATCGTTGATGCTCCTCGTTAGTGAGCTTCCCATCTTCAAGAGTAATGCCCAATTCCAACATGAACGAGTCTTCAGCTCTCTCCATCTGCTGCAGTTGTTCAATACACTTGACAAGCTGACGTTTGGTGTCGAGAACGTGTTTACCAATGCATGCCATGATCACACCGATGATCGTGCTACTGATGGCGATGATTCGAATGCGATGTTCTCCAGATACAACACCACTCCCTTGAAGGATATTGAGAATGGTTTGAATGAGTATGAGAAAGGACAAGATTGCAGTGTTGTAAATCACGTACTTCTCCCGGCAACGCACCTTTTCGCTCTCCAATTTCTTTCGTTTTGCTATATCCTCCACCATGTCACGCACGTGACGGACACGAACATCTGGAAGATCCATCTAAGTCGTGTTGGTGATCCGAAGATCAAGGTAGACGGGATATCCGGAAGTAATGTGTTCACCGGTGTTGAATTTCAACCAGAACGAAATGCTAGTCACGTTTTCGTGTGGAAGCAGCAGTCGTTTGTCTTCTTTCCCGAACACGTAGTTATTCAAACCGTTGAGGGTTTGAATAAGAAAAGTCTTCAGCACCCTCGAATCAGTATTGTCTTCGTACTCCACAGCAGGTCCAATGAGGTCGGTGTAGAGCAGGACAAGTCTTCTGCCTTTCGTCAGATCCACAGCGAACGGTAACGTGTGAGATCCCTCGATCGTGTATGGCTTGAGAATAGTGCCCACACCCAGCACCAATGCGGGTGAGTCCTTCTTCAACAAGCACCGTTTATTCCTGGGTACCGAGACACTTATGCGGCTGGTGTGACGAGAGTAGGAAAACACAATGTCTCCGTGTCCTGCTCGTTTCAGAGTGGCATTGATAATAGACGCCAAATCGTCTACATCGCTGTATGTTCCAGTCTTGATGGAAAGTCTATCCTCTTCTTCTTCTTCTTCTACACCATGTACCACATAGAGTTTGTTCGTTGCCTCGTCTATGTTCTCAAAGTGTACTTCAAACTGAGCCGATTCAACATGCAGGACTTTATCACGCGTATCGAGCTCCTTCACATTTAGAGTAAAGTTCGGTTTGTGCAATCCCCTGCTCACGCCCGACGTGTTGTTCGCCACTGTCAATATCACAGACATTCTGGTGTTGTGATGACACTCACTATAGATAGGTTTTATTTTTCATTTTCATCTCAAGAATGTAGTGTAGCATGTGTGCTATATATTATGTACAATCAAAGTAGCACTTTCATATATCGTAGTGTGCCATGAGTTCTGTGTGGATACGCTGGATTGTATGAGAAGATAAACTCTCTGCAAAGTGCAAATGACAGAACAACTTTGATGAAGTGCCGTTGAAGAATTGAGTACCACCAATGCTATAATTGCAATCTTCGATTCCATTGGTCCTGGAAAATGGGACAGTGTCTAAGTTGGAATGTATCAAAATGGAGTTTACGTATAGAGTGAATAGGCCTTCTGAATTCCGAGCGTAACTTATGACACACTTTGTACCCAAGAGATCCGTCATGCTCGACACAGGTTTATCCAAAGCCGCCGATAATTGGCTGACTACAGACGAAACGGGTATGTTGAATGATGAATGGCCGGGACGCGTGAAGTAGTTGCCACTTATGTGGGTGGCAGTGAACAACACGTACAAACTATCCAAGCTGAAATTTCCGACAGTATCGATATCGAATGCCTTCAATGACATGTTTCCAGGGTCAGGTGCGTCCACTTGAATTACTTGGAACATTGCAAAAGACATGTTGTCGTGAAACAGATTGACGAATCGTTCTCTAATGGAAACTTGGCTGGGTTGTGTAATGTTGAGGTAGAAGTGATCGTCTCGGAACATGTCGATGCTGTTCACGTTGATTCTCTTGTCCTTCATGTCAACGATATTTCCCCCTCTGTATCTGTTTCTGCTCACCCTGGTGACGGATTCAAATCTGCTAGGATGAGAGTATATGTAGAGGTAGGCGTTTCTCCGAATGAGAGGTAGTAGATGAAACGGATCGGATAGGTTCTGATTTGATTGCGGACCCACGGGACCTCTGGCTCCTGGAGGACCTATGGGGCCGACGATTCCTTGGGGGCCCACGGGACCTCTGTTTCCTGGAGGACCGGTTGCACCGATGGTTCCTTGGGGACCGACGGGACCTGTGGTTCCTTGATCACCTTGAACACCACGTTCACCTTGTGAGCCGTCTTGTCCATCTTCTCCTCTAGGCCCAATCTCACCTTCAGGACCAACTAATCCACGTTCTCCACGTGGTCCAACTTTACCTCTGGGACCTTCTGGACCAGGTATTCCTTGATCGCCTTTTTGACCGCGTTCACCACCTTGTCCATCGCCTCCTCTAGGTCCAGTCTCACCTTCAGGACCGATCAATCCACGTTCCCCACGTGGACCAGCTTCACCTCTTGGTCCACGAAGCCGACCGAAAGCCATCCATTTCGAGCTGAATTTCTTGTACACGATCAGCGTGGCTGCATCGAGGTAGAAGTCACCATTTCTCCCTACAGAGTTCAGCGGCATGCCACCTCCACTAAGCCATCCCAATCCCCGATCACCACGAGGACCTTTCATCTTGCGCACAGCGTCGATGTCGTGTTGCAATCTCGATGAGGATTGACGGATTTCATTCTTGACCCAACCGGCAGGGACAGCACATGTCAAAGAGCTATCGTCGTACGCCAAATTACAGATTGAATGTTCGTTCATGTCGAGGTTAGCATCCATGGACACGGATCCGTCTGTTCTAACGTGCAGCTCATCAGTTGCTATGGCTTGATCTGTGTAGCGCGTAGATCTGTTTTCCACATCTTCCACTTTGCTCTCATCGGCTTTCTCCTCTTTCAGTTTCTCCACATCATGAACCAAGGTGTTTTCGGTGTCTTCGTTCCCCACAACCGATTGCATCTCGATAATGTCATTCCGCATGCTTTGCATGTGTTTGAGGGAGGCCTCATCACCATCACTCCTATGGAAATGCGTAGCCCAGTACGCCATCTTCACACACACACACACACACACACTGTACTAATTATGAAAGGAAATATTTTCTTTCTCAAATAAATCTTTATGATGCTCATAAGAACAGGTAAACAACAGGTAATGCACAACAAACAAGAGCCACAGTCATCGTGTTGATGAGTCGACCGTTCATCCTCCTCCTCGATTGTTCATGAATGTGTTTCATGAGGAAATCTCGTGCTAACAACACCTTCGCACGATCGCCTTTCCGTGCCAGCATGTCCAACAGAGTGACTGAATATGCCAAGGTCATCTCCAGGGCAACGACGTCGTTTGACGCATGACTCCATAAACCTTCCATGATGCCGCATATGCAACTTTCAAGTCGTTCAGCTTGTTCACGATCACCATCGCCAACAGTAAAGCTCGCAGCATACCTGAGAATGTCAGGTCTCTTCATAGCGACATGTTTAGCAGATGTCCACACGTGAAACAATGTCGAATCACGAACGAACAAATGGTCAATGGCAAAGGCATGACGAGTCTCCGAGCATTCACCTTCATCCTTTGCGTATGTTGCAAGAACATGGTCAGCAACTCGTACTAGCAGATGACACACCTGACATTCGTGAGTCTTGTGATCAGCCGATCCGTTAAGACTCTTTGCAACGTGAAACCATCTCTCGTAAAGGGAATTCATTTCCTAGAATGCGAAGACACGAGGCAACTGATCAATACTGTATCGGGTGAAGGAATGACTCGACTGCATGTCAAGCATGCATAATTATACAAGTCAGAATGGGGTGGGTTGAAAATGCAAAGTTGTCAACCAATCACCATCAAGCCCGCCAAAAACAGATGATGTAACCTTGACATGATTGATCTTGTCATGAATGACGCATTCATTGATGGTGTTCACATGAGATCACCCTGGTTCATCTTTCCCAATTCCATTCTTTTCACATCCTGCAACCCATTCTCCACTAGTAGTAGCAGTGGGGATACTAGAGTCCGAAGAGGCAAGGCAGCACTCTTCCGTGGACGTACTACTCGACACAACACCACCCATACTTGTTCTTTAGAAGTTTTTTTTTTTTAATTTGTATCATGAGGTATTGACGTAGAAAGTAGTATAGGATAGTATAGGATAGAATAAGAATGAATGATCAGCTGTGTGATAAAGAAGGCAGTTCATTAAAGACTTCTTGGAAGGTCTCTACCAGCTGATCGTCTTGTTGGACGACGACACTGCATAATGATGTGAAGCTCTCAGTCAGCTGTTTCAGCTCCGTGATAGAAAGTGCCATGTGTGCGTCCAGAGCACAATGAAAACATCTGGGTTCCACGTTGATGCAGATGATTGGAGCAACAGCAAGACGTACCTTCATCACTTGCTCGTCAGTGTCGAGGGAGACTGCCCCGGGGTAGATGAATACATCTTGTTCCACATCCAGTTCAAACGAGCTGGTCGGGACTAGCTTGTTTTCACCGTTGATGTACACCCGACATTGACCGTCGGACGAACGTGATGTATAGAAGTTGGTTATGATCTTCTCCACACGTCCACTTCGGAGAGTGTCACGGAGCGATGGACAAGTCTTGATCAAGTTCGTAATGATGAACTCAGTGGACTCGTTCAGTTCGATGTAAACTTGTCCTTGAGCATCTTTGCGAGCTGTTGCCGTACTACCACAGGCTGGCAGAGCTCCCGAAGGGAAGTACATCTTATATCCAGGCTTGTAGAAGGATTTACCAGATAACTTGTAGGGCAGCTGCATGTCCTCCTGAAACCCATCCACCACAATCTCTTTGTGGAGCTTGGTAGGAGCAGGTGATGCATAGCGACGCTTAGCCGGTACTGGCTTCGAAGAGAGCACAACTCGAGGAGGGTCAGCAGGAAGAGCGGAATTCTTCTTCATCCTTCGCTCGTATAGGGAAGCCATCTTCTAGGAAGTGAAGTCAGGACAACTCGTCAGCACTGTATTCGATGAACGAATGACTCAACTGCAGACAATCATTCGTTTATACGAGCCAGAGAGGTATGTGGATTGAAATGATAAGATATGTGTCAACCAATCAAGCCCGCCAAAAACATTTCACCAATCAGCATCAAGCCCGCCAAAAACATTTGACCAATCAGCATCGTGCCCGCCAAAATCATATCTCATTATAAAGATTCCTTACATGATACCGCCACCTTGGTGAATTGATACAGTATGGAAAGAAGATCACAGTCAAACGTGTGCATGTTCTGGATCACGTGATCAAGTGAATAGGTTTCCCAGCAATAAGCATCAATCAATGATGTCATAAGAGATATATCAGATTGAGATAAAAGCAGCAAATTCGAACGCAACATGGACAATTGCAATGAAGACACCATCCTAGTCGACTCCATGAGATGCAGTACGTATAGGAGTGGAAAATGCTGAGGAAGAGGTTTCATGATTCGACTGAACCTCAACCAGGCTACATTGCTATGAGGTAAGTAGGAATACAGTTTACGTAATGCATCCACATTCGTATCGTATACTATACAGGATAATGCTATAGCATAATTTATACTCTTGTACAAACAGGACTTCTTCATCGCACGTATCTGCTCTCGAAGAGGGTGTACACGAAGCTGATCGGATAAGAGTTCAGTTTTCGAAAGAAAATGCAAAAGATGACGATCCACACCACATAACCGCTCATGCGCAGCGTAAGGCTTCTTCATCAAACTACATCTCTGATGCACATCAACTTCAGGTAAGTAAACCACATCCATGACAAGTCCACAAGAAGAACATACGTATCTTCCTTCATGAACAACATGATCAAGATGATGACACTGCTTTTCCTTCCCTTCTTGCTCTTCTTCTTCTTCTCCTCCTTCTTGTTCTTCTTCTTCTTCTTGTTCTTCTTCTTCTTCACGAAGTCTCTTTTCACGTACATAGGCACGTAAGATCTCTAATTCAGAATCCATCTTCACCCCACACCATCATCTTCATAGTGAAACATTATCCATCAATATATCTACTTTTATACCCACTCCTATCCGAATAACAGAATAAAGATTAACAATGACGATAAGTGTGCCTTATTCAACCCAAAGGTCAAAGGTCAAACCCTGGGGGAGTCCCGGGGTCAGACCAAGCACGACCGACACAGTGTGCCTTATTTGGCCCAAAGGTCAAAGCAATAGAAGAAAGGCATTCACATCTCAATCTGATATCATAGTCGAAAGATTCCAAACCCGAACAAAAAAGACTCACCATGACGGGGGCGTCTTTCCGCTTTCGAAACACATCGTGTTCTCCAAGGTCGTCACCTCCCCGTGGCGTGACCCCTTGGTCTTGTTTGAGACGTCTAGACGTAGCCTTGTTTACAAAGGTCATCGCGGCGTGAACTTTGACCTCGAGGTGAAGTAGTCTCAACCTGCAGTTTCATTATCGACTCCTTCTTGCAGTGTGAAGAAGCTAAAATGGCGTGGACATTTTCTGAGACGTGCAGAGCAGAGAAATGGTATTTATTTTCATGCGATAATGAAGAGTTCTCAATCCGTCGCCTCAGTGCTAGCAAGACAACCAGGGATCTTGACCCGATGATAGCACATCCCAGAAGATTCGATATGTCACCACTCACTGCTGCTGAGTATATTATCTGCAGGGTCACCAGCCTGATCTTGAATGTGAAGAATAGGAAACAGCACCTTCCTAAAATCGTCATCGGTGGTGTGGAGGACTACGGAACTATTAGTGAGACTGATGATGGTGTCATACTGCGAAGGTGGACTGATGGTAGACACTCATTCTACAAGCTTAGTGACATGCGTGACGAACCGTGCTCTCAACACATCATCGACCTCTTCGCTGATGCAACCTATTTGGATTCCAGCGACGTAATGCAACTCGTCAAGGAGGTGAACGAAAAATGAAGTCTCTCGAGTTGATCGTGTGCGTGTACGACGTAGTACCAAGGCCGTTCAACTCCGTGCCGTTGCAACAAGAGTAACGCGGATTCGTGTGCGAGTTGGTACGATCGACATCGGCGACGATGGATTCATCTCCAAATTACCCGAGTCGACTGTTGACACGATGGCGGTGCAAAGGAGGTCGTCGACTGACAGTTCCATTGCTGACTGGGTGGAACCATTGGTGCACATCAGAGCGTCCGACAACTCCACCTCGTACTGCGTGTCACGGAAGAGATCATGGGTGAATCCATCCTCACACGTATTAGAAGAGTAAACTTTGTGGTCTCTCATCCAATACCAGCTTGATGAAATCAGGACAACAAGAACTGAATTGTACTACCTTTCTCCTCCACTCCATTGCGATATTCACTGTTCGTTCCATTATTCTTTGTAATGACATGTATCGTATCTATCAAGAACTGACCTTTCTGACGTGTGTGCGAGCAGGACCATTTTTGAAAAATTGCATGGGGAGGTGGGGTAGGTCACGGAAAAAACTTCATGATAAACACCATATTCAACATTCTACTTTTTATACCCACTCCCATCCGGGGCAAGGTGGCCCAAAAAAGTGAGATTCAAACCCACATGTGCACAACACATATTTTCAATAATACCCCATTTTTTGGGGTCAGGGCACCCCCTGGCACATATTTTTATCCGCAAAAAAACCGGGCCAAAAATAATTTTCACCGCAAAAATGGGGTACTATTAGTACCCCATTTTTCAATAATACCCCATTTTTTGGGACCCGGGCGCCCCCTGGCCCAGAACCCGCTCGTCGCTTCCTACTAACTGATTTAGAAGGCTACTCGTCCAGAACAGTGAGTTCCGTGAAGCAACCGGAACGAAAGTTCGCGGGTACGAATCAGTGAGCGGCGCAGATAGAAGAAGAGAAAAGAGCTGCGTGTCACACAATAGATCTAGAGTATATCAGGTAGATCTACCGGGTACGCATGTAGTATGTATCCAGAGCATGAGCAACTCGCTGTGCGTGCTGCACGCGCATTGATTGACACCTCCGTGCACACGCACATCGACTCGTACTCTAGACTAGTAGACCTACATGTGCTGCACGCAGTAAAGTCATGTAGACACACTGCACCTGCCGGATATTTCGTCGTACCGTATAGTATGTCGAACGAAAATGCTGTAGCGAATAGAAAAGTCGTTATCGAATAGATTTTTTCGACTAATTAATCGACTAAAATGTTGGGTTAGCTTTTGGGCTAACCCTAGTTAGCGATGAGACCGATGCGCTGCTCTCTATCTCATGCTAGCTGCGACTGAGCTGGCTTTACACGTGCACTCAACTGCTGCGCATGCGCGCCCAAATCGCCTTGGGTAGCTCTTGCTGCGCTGACTTTGGCTTGCGCTTTCCTTTGCAGTGTCACTGAACAGCAACCGGAATTTGTTTGCCGAGAATAGAATTAACTATTCAGACTCCTTGTAGATTCCTCGCAGCCTTTTACTGCACGACAAACATGTTGTCTACCTCTGAAGCACACCGTACGAACGTGTCGGACTTGCGGGCCGAGCTGGAAGGCCGTGGGCTGAATTCGAGCGGAACAAAGCCCCAGCTTCTTGCCCGTTTGCTGCTCAGTATCCAGGACACGTCGAGCTCGGCGGCACGGGAACCTCGATCTCCGTCGGCCACGCCATCCTTGCGGCAGGAGCACGAGCAGGAGCAAGAGCAGGATCTGGAGAGTGCTGCAGCAGCTTCTCCGACTCCCCAGATCCCGGACCGGAGCAGGAATGACGATTTGCGCCAGTTTGTGCGGCAGGAAGTACATTCCGCCGTCACCGTTGCCTTGTCGGAGGCGATTGCTCCAATGCTGGCCACCATCACTGCCCCTGGATCCGCTGGAACTCAACCTTCGGCGGAGTCTTCCAACGCTGGTAATCTCTTCGTTCTCCAGACTATACGAGAGAAAATATTGAAGGGTGACTTTGTAGATTTCACCCAGCTGCTGCCCGATACTATCGCCACCTCGTATTCTGCCCCACGCCAGCTTCAGCTGCAGTTCAGCAGTGGCGGCCAGTCTCTGGAGGTGGTGGAAGGTGGAGCGGCGCAGCCCGTTCGTCGACGCGTCCACGACTTGCCGACATGGCTGGAGGCATGGACTCTCTTCATGAACGTCGTGTGTTCTGCCAACCCGTCCCGCCTGCAGGAGATGCTCTCCTACCAAGCCACCATAGTTGCAGCCAACAGGCAATACTATCCGGAGGCTTGGCTGTCGTACGACACCCAGTTTCGCTCTGCCATTTCTGCTCAGCCAGGCAAGCGCTTTGACGTCATCGACATAAATCTGTGGCAAATGTCCGTGACTAGCCGATCAAGGCCCACATGTGAGTCCTGCCGCCTCATCCATCCCGGAGGCGGCCAGAGTCCCTTTCGTCCGCAACGTAACAACCAGCAAGCCTTCAATGGAGTCCGTACGGTGTCTAATGGCTAACTGATCTGCCGGAACTTCAACGCTGGGCATTGCAGTCTCAGCACGTGCAAGTACGCCCATGACTGCAACCGCTGCGGGTCCAAGGACCACAACGGATCTAAGTGCGGTAGGCGCCAGTAACTCTGCTGCTTTGGCTGCAGCTCCCGCGATTGTACATATTTCTCCCTGCACTTCACGTTCTACTGATTTCACAAGCGCATGTCCTGCTGTCCACACACCCCTCTCTGTTTCTCGCTTCGAATCACTGCTCCGTAACCACCCTGACAGTTCATTGGCTTCGTATGTTATTAATGGCCTCCGCTGCGGCTTTGACATTGGCTTTACCGGCAACCGCATAACTAACCAGCACTCCTCCAACCTCTCATCAGCATTCCAGCACTCTGCATTTGTGTCTGCACAGCTCACCGCTTCCTGCAACGCCGGCTACACGGCTGGCCCATTTGACTCGCCCCCATTCCCATTTATGTACTGCTCTGGCATTGGCGCTGTTCCGAAAAAGAATGGCAAGCTACGCTTGATACACCACCTGTCCAGCCCTGCCGGCTCCAGCGTTAACGACGGGATCCCTGCCGAGCCTTTCTCTTTGCAGTACATCAGCATTGATGAAGCCATTAACATCATTATGTCCTCCCCGTCTCCTGTCTATCTCTCTAAACTCGATGTGAAGAGTGCTTTTCGTCAAATACCTGTCCGCCCGCAGGATCGGCATCTTCTCGGCATCCTGTGGCAGGGGAAGTACTACTATGACCGTGTCTTGCCATTTGGGGTCCGCTCTAGCCCGGCGGTATTTGATGCAGTGGCAGCCACCATCGAATGGATAATGCACCACGAATTCTCCATCCCTAATTTGCTGCATTTCCTGGACGACTACTTGTGCGTGAGCGTGGGCCAGGCAGTGGCGAATCGGCAGCTGGCCATTCTTCTCCGTGCATTATCATACCTCGGAGTCCCGCTCGCGCCTGCAAAGGTGGAAGGCCCGTCTCGTACCCTGACATTCCTGGGCATTATCCTGGATTGTGAGAAGATGGAAGCCCGGCTCCCTGACGACAAATTGGCTGACATCAAGCGCCTGTTGACTGCAGCGAGCATCAACCCCACCATGTCTCAGCGCGAACTCGAATCTCTTCTGGGGAAACTCTCCTTCACTGCAAGAGTCATCGTACCCGGCCGGACATTTATGCGGCGCCTGTGGTCTATTTGCAGTCGCTACCAGCAGCCTCACTAGCGCATCAGTCTGACTACCGAGTGCCAGGAAGATACCCAATGGTGGCTACGGCTCCTGGAACAATGGAACGGAAAATCATTCTTCCTGTTCCCAGATTGGACACCATCTCCAGACTTGGAGCTGTTCACTGATGCCAGTGGCACCCTGGGCTGGGGCGCATTCAACAGCGGCCGCTGGCTTCAAGGGACCTGGTCGCCTGAGCAACTCATCCGCTCCGGCACAGCCAAGTCACGGCCAGTGATGACCCTGATCAGAGAGCTGTTCTTTGTGTGCGCCCGCTTCAATTTCACCGTCACTGCTGCTCACATTGCTGGCCAGTCTAACTGCATTGCCGATTCGCTATCTCGTTTCCGCATGGAGGAATTCCGACGTCTCGCCCCAGCTGCTCAAGCACAACCAGACCGAGCAGTGCTGCCATTCCAGTCGATGTAATATAGCCTTGACATACAGGTACCGATTGTCATTGCTAAATTGCCGTATTGAGAACCTGCGTTGGATTTCATCCATCTGCATGCCTACCTTTATCCATCTCGTGCCTTAATCACTTGTTCTTAGCTCTCATGCATTGGTGGTGAACGCTTGCTGGGGTGCCGTGTGCTGGTTTTCTGGGAACAGCTTCCTTCAACTGGTTGCTTTGCTGCTACTATCTCTGCTTAAAATTGCATACTATTGGTCGGCTGTTTGCGACGCCAATCAGTAGTCATTGCACCCGGTCGCGGGTACTATTGCCGCTCAAGCATGAGCGATTGCTTTGGCCGTTTGCAACGCCAACTGCTTCACCCTGGTTGGCTGTTTGCAACGTCGATCAGGGAACTTTGCACCCGGTCGCGGGTACTGCTGCAGCTCAGTCGTGAGCGATCACTTTGGCTGTTTGCAACGCCAATCGCTTCACCAGTTGATCGAAACCAGCACACTGGTGTACCCCAATAATCCTTGTGCGGTGTTGTGAGAATACGTGGGTATGCATGCAGCTTTGCTCTGTGACTTTCCATTGCATGTAGTCACTTGGCTCTCCCATTTCCTATACACTGCTCTGAAGCATTCGGGTTCAAGCGCTAACCATATAATCCTTTCATCCCTAATATCCGAGCAATTAGCTGCTTCCTGCGCCCGCAGCGAGACCACAGGCCAATTTCTGTCACCTCCATTTCAGTTCATGCGCCGCTCTGGTATTGGTGCCGTCCCCAAAAAGAATGGCAAGCTGCGAATGATCCACCATCTGTCTAGTCCGGAAGGCACCGGTGGGAACGACAGCATTCCTGCCGAGCCGCTCTCTCTGCACTACACGACCATTGACAACGCGATCAACATCATCATGTCATGCCCACAGCCTGTGTATTTGTCCAAGCTCGATGTACGCAGTGCATTTCGGCAGATCCCAGTCCGCCGTTAGGACTTCGCTGGGAAGGCTTCTACTACTACGAGTGCTTTCTGCCTTTCGGCCTCCGCTCCACCCCAGCCGTCTTTGACTCAGTAGCCACAGCAGTCAACTTGTTCATACAGCACGAGTTTGCTATAGATCACCGGCTTCATTACCTAGATGGTTTTTTCGATATCTCCACTGGTTTGGCTGCAGCCGACTAGCAACTCACCATCCCCCTCCGAGCATTCACGTATCTCGGCATTCCTCTTTGCTCCATCCCAGCTCGAAGGGCCATCACCATCATTGACCTTCCTTGGTATTGTCCTAGACTGCGAGCGCCACGAAGCTCGGCTTCCAGAGGACCAGCTGTCCGAGATCCGTGCGCCACTCATGGCTACTATCAGCGAGCGCAGCATCGGCCAGCGTCAACTCGAGTCCATCCTGGGGAAGCTCGCTTTTGCTGCCCGAGTCATCGTTCCTGGACGCACATTCATGCGTGAACTATGATCAGTGTGCCCTGAACTGTATCTGTGTATGTGAGTACAGTGCATAAAGCCCATCTTGAGAATGGGTTTGCCAGCCCCTTAGTAGATGTGTGGCTTCTGAAGAGGGTGTTGAAGGGCATCCAGCGATGCCATGGTGCGGCTGTACTCACCCCCTGCCTTCCTATCACTATGCCAATCATACGACACCTGACGGATGCACGCCGGAAAAGTAGTATCCTGAATGGCCATGACAAGCTGCTCTACCAAGGCGCCATGCTGCTTCTTTGGATTTCTTCGGTGTGCCGAAGTCAAGAATGGCATCACACGGGGCTGTACTAGCTCCCCTGGTAACGGACGCCTGTAACTCTTCCTGCTTTCATCCAAGACGGACACATTCGGTAAAGGCGGTACTAGTGACATTGGCCCGTACCGACGTACTGCCCGGTCCGTGCCATGGTTAGCTACCCATTTGTCCCTCGTCGTGAGGGACTGGAGCAACTCTTGTTCGTACTCTCAAACGGACAGCAGCTGACCAGGCAGTCATTCACAGTAACAGTACGGTCTTTTGTCGCTGCGGCCGGTGTACCATCCCAGTCGAACTACTCCGGGCATTCAGTCCACATTGGTGCGGCCACCACCGCTGCTATGGCCAGTGCCCCGACTCCTTTTTCTGAGTGGCAGGTAAGTGGAAAGAGCGATGCGTGTCTATGCTACATCCGGACTACAACAAGCGCTAAGCGCCAGCTATCGTCCCGGCTTGCTGCCGTGTCATGGATGCCATGATCCCCGACTGGGGTGAGTAATGAGCTACTGAACTCTAGCTGCGCAATGCTTGCCTGTGCTGAAATTAATTGACCCTTGCTGTGCCTCAATAGTGCTTAGCTAACGGAGTGCTGGTTTCATGGGTCCACTCTCACAATTGGTGTTATCTAGCTATTTGCTGCGGCTCTGCCTTGCGCTATATTACATCAGCTGAACTGATAACAAATCATAACATAGAAGTAAAAGCACACCAGGTTCACACGATCTCTCGGGGTCAAAAAAGGGAAAGAATGGTCTTCCAAACAGGACGTGAAAGACCAGCCAAATTGCTGCACATCGCTGGCTCAAACTGCCAGGAAAACTCACGGGATTCAAAAAACGAAGTGCATTGTGGGAACTTACTCCGGTACACACCTGAAGTGTATAAAAGGGGATTCTCACACACTTTGTCCCAGGTTAGTTAGTTAGACCGTGGCTCACCATGATCGGACGCCTACCGAACTAAACTGGATTCACTCAATCGGGTAGAGAAAGACTGAAGAGAATAGGAAGACAGGAAAGAAAATGCCATATCGGGAATTAGCTTACGTTGGGCATGGAGCTGTAGAGACGGTAGAGACGGTAAAGGCGCTGTCTGTGATCATTTCTGGCTATTAATGGACGTGGCTGGCAGGCGTTGGAGGAGCGACGGCTTGTGCAGCAGGTTGGGCCATACTTGTCGTACGTAACTAGAAAATAATTTACCGCTCACTGGGCGTCGAGTTGCGGGCCGTGCTAGCGCTTGTATCATTACTACCAGGAAACAGACTGTCGCCCGATGTTGCCACGGACACAGCACACGTTGTCTTTCTCGTAAGTCCACCAAACTCATCCTCGAAACCTTTCCTCTCGTCAACAACACGCGAGTCCAGGTCGATCCACAAAGCATTCAAGTCTCCCTTCTCCACATCAACAATAAGAAGTCCAAAGGAGAATGCTGCCGCCAGAAGTAATCCGCAGAAATCGCGCAGCCATTGGCGCGGATCACGCATCTTGAAGGACGGTCGGTAGGTTGAGTCTTCTTACTGCCGCAATGCTATGCTATGTGCGCCACCAATGTTGTAGCGCCATTGTTACCAATGTAAACAGGTAGGGTAGAATCTGACAAAGTTAACTTTAACCACCGCTGCCACCAATGTAATAGGTAGCCGAGTGGAGGCACGGTGCTTAACTCTAAGTAACTTTTCATTCTTCCTCAGGTACACACCTGCATTATTATGTAATAAAAAGTAATATATGGAAAGAGAAATGCGCAGCCGCTTTTATAGGCAACATACCACATACGCTAACGTACGGGGATACGCTAACGTACGAGGATACGCTAACACGGGGATACGCTACAATCAAGCAAGGCAGGGATACTACAACATTGAATGGTGATCGCCACAGTCACAGATAGTAGCAGTGCTGGTGAGGCTGCAGGCACTCGACTGACCAATAGGTCTCAGTATCGCCATGCTGGTAACGCACCAAAAAGACAAAAAAGGAAGAAAATCTTTACATACCCTACTCACTCGATTAGAAGCCCGGGCTTCTATTTTATCAATGCGAATTTTGAGAGGGCTTCTATTCCAGAGAGGCATTTGTTGTATAATTCTACACAAGTATTCCAATCGAATCTCTAAAACTTTCATATTCACAGTAACTCGGCCCCGAGTTAGTATGCGCAGACTACGTCGACTAGGTCATGTACCAATAGGAACATACACAAGATGCTTTTTGCGCATTCAACCTTCATACATGGCAGTACCTGGTCACCCCATGCTTTGCAAATAGTAGTCCGGGCTTCTATTCGAGATGAGTTTTATGTTTTTTTTCAAACAGTCCCTGTATGGGGGCTATTATTCAAGAGGGGAACCGTACCGGCGGTGTCGTCTTATTACAGGAAAAGGTCGGTGGATATATAACACGGACCTTTCATAAGACGTTTTCAAATCTGTCTTGGTTTACTTTACTTCTGGTATGACTCGTGGACAACCCCACTAGCGATGGGTCGACAATAGAGAGGTTCCGCAAAACGTAATTACGTTAGTAAATAACGTAGTCGATCTACGGAAAGTGTTACGTAAACTGCATGCACATCTGGCCGGGTTCCGTCATATATATACGGAGTTTTCCAATCACGAAGATGCCCTTGGCAACTCCGAAGTCCGAACGCGGCAGTGTACGACCAGATCGACCTGCGGAGAGAGTCATAAATCCTTACCCCAATCCACTTACGAACCAGCTACGTTATCAGATCTACGTACTCTCCGTAGACAACTTTCCATAAGTGGAGTGCAAACTGGCGAATTCATGCGCTTTTGTGATGTCAAGGTAGGCACGTGTTTTTGTAGCTGTAGTTTTTCGGTGGATTTTCTGGCTCCAGCACGGCTCCGGCATAGGCTGGCAAACCAGCTGATGCAGAGTGCCACTTGCCGCCCGTGCAATGACAGCGGCACCGGCTTCCGGTGTGAATGCCACAAGGGGGTCGAGGATGCAGAAATTGTCTCCCCTCCAAGAAAAATTGATGCCGAAACAACAGCTCACCCGACCCGACATCTAAACCGTCTCAACCGTCATCTCAACAACCACTGTCCACAGCGTCAGTGACCCGTGCCATACCAGTGTTCGAACCAGCTACTAGACCGACAGCGGAGGATAGTAACTCACCGCCGCCTGCTGTCCAACCGTCGACTCAAGCCAGCCTCTCAGGGAGATCTACTTTAGCGGGGCACAGCACCCCGTACAAGACCCTGCTAACTCCAGTGCTGACTCGGCTGAGCTCCCTCACATACAGGATCAGGTAACCCACGACACAATCACGGACAGCCAAGTAGCTCTCCTAGTGACACTGGCGGACGATGAGCCCAGGGAAGAACCCCGCTTTCCTTTGCCACTTTACCAGAATGCAGAGTGTGACCTACGTATCGGGAATTTTGATCTCGATCCATTCCGCCAGGTGATCAACGCAGCGTATGCTGAAGCAGTTCACTTCCGCCCGAATCTGTTTAGTGACCCATCGGGCGCAACTGGTGAGAAGTATGTTAACATCATTGCTCGTCTATATCAGTGCTTTGGTGATGCAGCGGCAGGCGAGGGTGTGTCCATCAAGGTAGCGATGGTGGCTACACAGGTACTGCTTCAACATCCATATCGTATGGTAGACAGCCGAGAGCATGCTGATTGCCTCCAACACAGACTGTCGAGCTGGGATACTGGAGATATCGATGAGTTGATGACTGAAGCTCGTACAATCCAACAACAGATACGAGAGGCTACAAACAGATTCCGCAGGGAAGAGCGTGCAAAAGACGACAGTTGGTTGGTTGGTTTATTTTAATTCGCACAATAAACGGGAACTAGGCCAAATGATATAAGGGCGAATGGATTAGCCGCATTTGGAAAAGTGTTAACATCTTCAGAAAGACTTCAGCCGTTTCCTGAGAGTTTGGGCATCATTGACGTTATTTTCCACGGTGTTCTTCTTCCTCCTGTGTGGAGCTGCAATTGCATCCTGGAATTATTTGAAAGGTATTTCGTGCGGGCTGTGGGGGGTTCCAACAGGCATAAACTGACATCGTTATAGGATAACTGGTAACTTTCCCCCTTCAAAGAGGTAGAGCAATGAGAATTTTGTTGTGGCGGTCGTCCAATTTTTGTGGCGGTCATGACTGTATTTGTGGACTTAAAGGCTTTCATTCTGCCTGATACTACTCTCTACTGTATTGGAATCGTTGTTTAGGCACCTGTAGCTGTCTTATTTGGTAGATCTGCTGTTTTCAATCACTTGGCACACTGCGTCTAGCCTATTTGTCTTTCATTCGTGCCATCGATGCATCCATCAGTTTTGTGGGGTGCCTAGGCCTGTATTTGTGAAGTTCTCGAGTAAGACCCTAATTCTTGACTGGAGTCACGACTTGAATTGTATTTGTTCCCGCAGTTGTCCTTATCGGAATAGTCAACATCTGCTTGCTGGGCGGACTAGCGGCTAGAATAGGGACGACCGAATGGTCCAAGTGTGTACACGATTATTGTTTCCATCATCGTGAAATGAGCGTTGTGGAATTGCAGTCATCTGCCTTTAGCACTGAGGACCTGAGGAGAGTTGATTGTTACTTCTGCTCAGCAATGAAGCGATCATCAGCTCTCTTTGTTCTGATTATTGAGAGGACATACCGGCATCGTAATCAAGTAAAGACTAGGCAAACCTCGCCAACCTCCAACAAGAGTTGAAGATATTTTCTCCAAATGCAAAGACGATCTTCGTGAGTTTGTGACTTGCAGTTGCGTGCATACATGAGCAAGTTACGGACCACGGCACGTGCGCGGTTACCATGCCATCTCGAACCGACACCATCTTTCTTAGTTGCCGCTTCTTGACAGCCGTGCTGTTAATTACTTTGTTCAGTGGTGAGCCTTTCGGGAAGTGTTTATCAATGAGACATAGGAATTTTCCCGTCAAATTTGTGGTACGTTTTTGCTGAACGGAGGGTTCAACCACGTGATGTTGCGCTGATGGTTTAATCGGGCCGCCCCTCTCTACAATTAGGCGCTCTACGCCAGTGTATATGAGGAGGAGGTTGAATATATAAGCGAACGGAAAGAAGGGCGGGGCAAGAAGAGGAGAAACCGCATCCACAAAAGGAAAATGTGATTTCAGGGTGCATGCAGCTGCATGAGCGTGCAAACACTCATACATCAAAATCCATTGATTAAGAATGCTGCCATGATGAATGGCTGGTGCCATGACGCCTCAGTGTATACTAATTGGGAAATCATTCAAGTCTATTTCTCATTCACCATAAAGCTGATGAAACGGGACGAAGGAACCTGTACGGTTGGCTGGGGTGACCTGTAGACGGTCTTACTATTCGTACAGTATGACATGCAGCAGCTATTGCAATAGCGAACCTAACTCATCACGAGGCACCCCTTCGAATGTCAACCAGGCAAAACTCACCTGAATAAGTACGAAGTGCTGGCATAGTTGATTTGGTTTCGGTTGTTCCTGGTTCCAGCTTTGCTGTTGCTCGAGGTGCCCATGATGCTGTTGCTGATATTGGTGCTACTGCTGCTGTTGCTGCTGCTGCAACTGCTGCTGGTGCTGGTGCTGCTGGTGCAGCTACTGCTGGTGCTGCTACTGCTGTTGCTGCTACTGCTGGTGCTGCTACTGCTGATGCTGCTACTGCTGGTGCCGCTACTGCTTGTGCTGCTACTGCTGGTGCTGCTACTGCTGGTGCTGCTACTGCTGGTGCTGCTACTGCTGGTGTTGCTGCTACTGCTGGTGTTGCTGCTGCTGCTGGTGCTGCTACTGCTGGTGCTGCTACTGCTGGTGCTGCTACTGCTTGTGCTGCTACTGCTGGTGCTGCTACTGCTGGTGTTGCTGCTGCTGCTGGTGCTGCTATTGCTGGTGATGCTACTGCTGGTGCTGCTACTGCTGGTGTTGCTGCTACTGCTGGTGCTGCTACTGCTGGTGCTACTACTGGTTGTGTTGCTGCTACTGCTGGTGCTGCTACTGCTGGTGCTGCTACTGCTGGTGCTGCTACTGCTGGTGTTGCTGCTACTACTGGTGTTGCTGCTACTGCTGAATCTGCTACTGCTGGTGTTGCGGCTACTGCTGGTGTTGCTGCTACTGCTGGTGCTGCTACTGCTGGTGCTGCTACTGATGGTGTTGCTGCTACTGCTGGTGCTGCTACTGCTGGTGCTGCTACTGCTGGTGTTGCTGCTACGGCTGGTGTTGCTGCTACTACTACTGCTTTTCCTCCTCCAGGCCCTCCTCTTGCTGCTGCAGTTCTACTTTTCATTGGTGGAGACAGCGGTGCTAATTGCTGTCCAAGTGGCAATGGTTTTGTTGCAGTCCGGTTGGATGGATACACTGCAAATCCTGCTGACGCAGCTGCTGCTGTTGTTTCTTCCCTAGTTGGCATGGTTACAGGTGGGTCTGCTCTGACAGCTGTGACCTTGACGGATTCCGGTTGCTCAATATCAACACTTGAGAGCAATTCTGGCCATATGACAAAATTAATACAAAGAACGAAGAAAGAAAACCACAACAATCATGACAACGTCATAATACAAAGCTTCAAAGAGCTCACTGGCATCGCCAGGACTCGAAGCAGGGAACCCTACCCTTGCACTAGTGTTTTCAGCATTTCCTTGATACCAATGTCTGCCCCGATTCCAATGTCTTCCCTAACCCATACAATTATCGTCATGGTGAGAAAGGAAAGACGTAACGGTGTATTTCAAGTTGATAGGTAGCCACGATCACCTGCTACCTGGAAACTTGGATCGCTTGAAAAAGAAAATAATATCCTGAATTGAACGAGTCTTCTTCAGCCTTTTGTAAAGTGGTACTGGGAGTGTGTCTGCTTTAATCTCTGACGAAGATGCCGACCTCAGCTGCAGGAGCAGTGCAGCAGAAGGCCACATTTCAAGCAATTGTGAATGCCTTGTACCATACTGTCAGGTTCAACAGGGTCATGGTGGAGACTGCCATTGAGGTACTTGGCAAGAAAGCCGCACCACCTATATGTGTACAAAAGGTTCGCAACGCGTTCGATTGGGGACCCGTTTGTCGCAGATTCTTCCGACCAAGACCATTCGACTCGGCGTTACAAACACTACGTTCCCTGCAATTTTCAGCTCGACAAATCTTGATGTGTTCCGCATGGAATAGTCCAGCCTCATTTATGCTACAACGATGAGTCCACAGCCGTGACAAGTGACAAAACAACGGACAGTTCCCGGTCCTAAAGCTTTCAGATCCTGTAATGTTGTGAGCCTTGAATCGAAAAGTCATGCCAGTGGTTCAAAAAGCCTGCACTGTTCGTCAATCGAGCACCGTCTGAAATACGCTAAGTGCTAGTTTGCACCAAAAATCGCTATGCGGCAGGCCACTGGAGTCCAAGCGAGTCAGCATTGAACACCAATCAGAGCCCTCGCATTACTCTTCTACATTTTGACGACTCTGCTCTCCAGAGATCTGAGATTATATCAGCCCCATCTGCAATAGCTGAAGCTTCATCAATCGCAAACGTGGCAGTTCTCACTCTTGACCGGCCCGCGCGGCCATTTATTCTGCAGAATACTGAAATTCTCAGCCCCTTGCAGAACTCATGAAGGTCGGCCATGGCTGCATCCTCACTCTCACATGGAGTTACGTAGTCAGGGTCGCTTGCACCACCTACTATCGGTCGCCAAATCATTTGAAATAGCATTGCCACTATGGCTTTCACGCACTTCTTTTGACTTAGCTCCACTCTATGACGTTGCAGAGGGGGTGTATCGAATGTCGGGGCCGCATGATGTCATGGTGCCGCACCCGAAACTCAATTTTTCAAACGGAAATATCTCAAGAATGCTTTGTCGGAGACATGTGGGACTAGCACCCCAAACTCTATGGATACTGAAATTTAAATACCGTAAAGTTTTGTATTAAAGGGCGCACTTGAATAGAAGCCGCCCTCGAATAGAAGCCGTAATTTTGGGCCCATCAAATGACACATAAGCCTGTTTTCAGTTTTGACATACATAGAAATACATGTCTTGTATAGAAGAGGGTTACTCTACTTCACCTCTCCCCCTGGTGGTATGCCAAACAAAATACCAAATAGCGCAACAAAGCAAAACTAACGGAATCGCTGAGGGGGTGCAAGCGAACCACGCTGACGAAGGCCATATGGGCGAAACTGATACGGAGAAGGATCATCGGCAGGGGCTAGAAGCGGCACATAATTAGGATCTCGTGGATCAGACCGAGACCCAGCATCAGGGACAGTACCCGCAGCTGGCACATCAATAACAGCAGGCACATCAGCAACAGCATCTGCAGCAGGCACATCAACAACAGCATCTGCAGGAGGCACATCAGCAACAGCATCTGCAGCAGGCACATCAGCAACAGCATCTGCAGCAGGCACATCAGCAACAGCATCTGCAGCAGGCACATCGGCAACAGCATCTGCAGCAGGCACATCAGCAACAGCATCTGCAGCAGGCACATCAGCAACAGCATCTGCAGCAGGCACATCAGCAACATCATCTGCAGCAGGCACATCAGCAACATCATCTGCAGCAGGCACATCAGCAACAGCATCTGCAGCAGGCACATCAGCAACAGCATCTGCAGCAGGCACATCAGTAAACACCTCAGCACCAACATCAGGCTTCAGCAGTTCAACATTCACCACTTTATCACCACCAGCAGCCTCATTGCGAATTACCACAGTAGAGGGGGACACAATGTGATCTACTACCCACTCACGCTCATATGGCACCTCACATTTCTGGTGACGATGGCAACGACGTAGAAGAACGAGATCACCAACGGCGAACAGACAGTTATCAGCTTCAGAATCAACAAAGTTCTTGGAGGACAGCTCAGCTTCCACAAAATCACGGATCCAGGCAGCCTGGCGCTCAAGATGAGAATAATGATGGAGTCAGGCCTAGCCCAGGAGTAGCCGAGAAGAGCACACCGGTGTACTCCCAGCAAAGCATCGTACGCATAGGAGAAATCTTGAGGACAGAGTGAGGACGAATGCGGTAGAAGTACAGTAACACGTCCAGTTCAGATCGCCAATCATCAGCCTCATCCGACACCTTCCGAGTTAAGGTGAGGAGAGTGCGGTTAAATCGCAGATCCCTGCGATTGGGGATGACGCACGGCACCGTTGAGCACTGTCACATCAAACAGCGATGACATCACGGCCCAACCGCGTACACAGGCTGACAAATGCCTCGGCCACTGATGCCGCATCATGCTGACGGAGCGGAACCACCTACACCCACTTGGTGAAAGTATCCATGCAGACGAGAACACAATGGTACTCTCCACTCTGATCGACGCCCAGTTCCAGAGTATCTATTACCACAACACTCCATGGGCCGTCAGCCTCCACAGGGCGACTGGCCTCCGCCGAGACGCCCTTGGTTGGGATGGTAGCAGCACACAGCGGACAGTGGCGCACAAACTGCTGACATTGGGCAGCCATATTCGGGAAATAGCACTTCGAGCGGAGGAAGCGCCATGTACCCTCCCAAGACGCATGACCACAGTTCACATGAGCAGCACGAACGACATCGGACTCGAGTGAACTAGGAATAACAGGAATGACGACTGCATCGTTGGGCGGCAACTTCACACTCGACACAGCATACCATCATGGACTACAAGCTGTGACTTGACCTTGACAAATGCAGGATCAGTAACTGGGTCACCATCGATGACTTGCTGGCGAGTCGAAGCAATCCGAGGATCTGCATTCTGAGCAGCAGATACTCTGTCCAATAAGAATGGACCGACGGTCACCACCGCAGCGGTGACGGACGGTGCAGTCGGAGCAAGGAGCGTCTTGCCACATCGCATCCAGCTGCTGGGAACACGGATCAAATGATCCGCCTTGTTCTGCTGACTGCTGATCCACTGGACCCTGACAGCCAGCAGCCATCCTCGACAATCACACCATCGGCCTGAATGACAGCACCATGTGCGATGTCCAAAGCATCACACCACAACGACCACTGTGCGTCTTCAGGAACTGAGCACACACCTTGTACAGGGTCATCGGTCTGCAGCCGGAGAATGACTTCTGCACAACAAGCGACGACTTCATGAGACACTGGACCGTCCCATCCAGGCTGAAGGCTAGACAGACGCTTCAGATAACTGCACGCTGGGCACAGCCAGGAGCCGACGAGATAGTGGCTGGTCAGCTTGCCACACCACTTGTGTGATGGCATCGGGCTGACAGGTCGACATGACGTCACCACGACGCTTCCACCTCACTTGGCAATCTGCAGACTCTGACAGCTGCAGACCGAGTACCCTAGCAGAGACGACTGGCTCCGCTGGCTTGGTAGGCAACCCGTACTGCGACAACTAATCGGTGACAGCACGCCGACGAGGCTTCGGAACATACACATCGTCGACATAGTTGTCCACATCAGCAGAAGCACGGAGGACCCACTTGACGATTATATCCATGAAGTTGGGCGCAATCGATAGGCCGAAGCCCATCCTCTCCATTGCGAACAGCTGGCCCTTCCAGACGACCATTTGGAACTTGGTGAGCTGGTGCGACGCGGATGCTGAGGTAAGCCTTGCTGATGTCCAGCAACACGTGGCTGTCGGCGTTGCCAATAGACCTCCACTGACGCAACTTCTCTTGGCAAACAGGCACGTCCAAACCTGGATGCGACACAATCAACTTGTTGAGTTGCCGGTAGTCCAAACACGGGTGGACAGGGGTGGACTCCTTGTGCGTCTGGGCCACAGCCAACAAGGGCAACACAGCACCAGGCTCACCATGGACTGCTTGGTCATGGGGTACCAACCATCCATTGAGGATCCACATGTCCACTTCCTCGCAAAACTGTGACTCCTGGTCTGTTGACAGGTTACGCCGGGAATATTCACCAATGCCTAACCCGACTGGACGAGTGGGGGATTCGTCTTTCCATGCCCATGTAAGCTCCCAGTATACCAACATCAGCTCGCCAACTGTTACAGACACTTTTCACATGACTTCACAAATATTGTATTTGCGCGTTCGAATTTATTTGTATTTAGTTTCTCGTTACAGACACTTTGCACATGACTTCACAAATATTGTATTTGCGCGTTCGAATTTATTTGTATTTAGTTTCTCCCACCTTTCACTGTTCCCAAGTTGATCACGTCGCTACGTGCTCCACTCTGCTGCAGTTAGAGGTAGCTACTCTACATGCAGTCGAGACGATTCTATTGTGTATCTGCATGTCTCCTTGACAATATCTGTCCAGCTCTAAATAATTAGAATTAAATTCCGTTCTAGCTCTCTTCTCTCTTCTTTTCTTCGATTTATTTATTTTCGCTCCCCTCAGATAATTTTGTTTTGTTTGTATTTTGTACCATAGTCCATTTCAAAAAGATTAGCAATCAGGTTTTGGTCTTAAAAAGTATGAAGATTAGGGAAATTTGGACAACAAAGTACATAGAATGGCTTGTTAGGATACGGCAAATTGTTCTGTGAAGATTTCGGAACAATTTGACCAGCCGTTAAGAAATTAGAATTTCGGCCAGGTTTCCAGCCTTTTCCCATGGTTTACAATTTGCCCTGGGAGCCAGTATCGATCTTTTATCAAAACCCACGATTTATCCTTTCCTTTTTGGCCTTGTGGTTATGAATGCTGTCTGCTGACCATGAAGTTGTTAGTTCAAATCCCAAACTATCTTCAAGTCAAACCTTTTTCATTGTTTTGGTGATCACGCTGGTAGATCTACAAAAAGTACAAGGCGCCAAACGACTTGGTGTTGGAGCTCGCGTTTCCTGCCGAACTTACTGACACTTGACTGGTTCACGCCATGTGAACACACCCACAACACTGAAACGGTGTGAGTGAACACGGAAGTCATTGCGCTGTAGCTGCGTGTTGTTGAATACAACGGCACATCGATCGATCAATTTCTTTTTGAGAATTATTTTAGTATTTCAAGATCACCAATTTATTCGAATTTCAGAGGAGTCAACGCCCTCTTCTATCAGCTTTCACAGGCGTCTGCTTTTCTCAAAATGTCGTCGAAGTCACACGGATAGCTTTGCCAAGCCATGGCTTTGGGAATGAGTCTGTGTCGATGTCGTTTTTGTCACATCGTGAGAGTAAATTGCATCGCAGCTCAAAGAAATTGGGCACGAAACGAATTGGGACCCATCCCGCTCGTCAACATTTACCACACTTTCGACATGTCCTCTCTGACTCCATGTCGATACGAGGAAGAACTCGTTTGTTGTAAACCAGACGTACATGTACCGACGTGAGTGAGTTGTCATTTTTCATGCTTTCGCGCGGATTATTTCTTCGAGTTCACAGTGAGTTTTTCCAGCCAGCTCTCGAGCGCGCATACGGTAAGACGGCAAACTCCCCGGGCGATCGCTAGGATTGCTAATCTTTTTGATACTGACTGTAGTTTCGGTACGCTATCGCTCTATCTGCATGATGCGATGCAGTTTATGGATGTCGTCACTTCTTGGGGCGCCGTGCCTGCACCTTTGGGGCGCAGTGCATCGGACGTGCAGTGACGTCTACGATGTATGCCAGAGCTAGGCATCTTTTTTGGCTGCATGTTTCCTTTTGCGTTGCCAGCTTTTCTGTTTGAAGCTACATGTACACGTGTCGCTCTTTGCTTTTCAGAACTCTTTGAGATTCAGTTTATTCCACTTTGTAAAGATCAAGTAATGGTTCGAAGTAAATCTTGTCTACCATGGCCAGAGGGCCGCAACATGGTCCTTCGAGCCGGATGAGCAGTTCTGAAGAAATATACAGTCTTCAGATTACAGAAACACAGCAATGTTGCTACGAAATCGTACGGGTATGGGCAAAACGGATATGGCCGATGTCGTCGAGCAGGCTGCTGAGATGGAGTTGCCAGCATCCCCTGCCTCACTCGCATCATCGATGAGATCGTCCTCCACAGTAAAACGGCAAAAAGCGGAGGCCAATTCGGAAATGGCACGGCGTTTGATGGCAATTGAGGAGGCGGATGCCCAAGAAAGACTGGATAGGCAGAGGCGTTTGCTTCAATTGGAGTTGGAGGCGCGCCACGCCCAAATCGAAACACCTCGTCCTCTCGTTCGCGACGATCGTTTCGTCCTGCATCCAGTACACCGACTCAGCATTTGAGGCTGTTGTTGGCATCCTCCACAACCCCATGAGCAGCGTTGTTGACCAGCTCTGGCCAGGAGAATATAGTAGAAGTAAGCTGATCTCAGCCACGATTAGAAACAGTCTGTAAACTTCCGGGAAAGTCCGCCTTGACAGCTACTAGGCATAGGGTAGAGACCCAGAAACCTGGCACTGCACACGCCGCACTTGCGGCAGGGACAACAGCAACAAAGCCAGCTCAGAAGAGTCCTGAGGCTGGAGACCTGCACCCAGCGCAAGCAGCAAACGGCATGCAGAAGTTCCTGATCCGACAGACGGTTGGTCGTGACTTGCCGGTGTTCTCTGGCGACTCGGAGGAGTGGCCCATATTCACCTCTACATACCAGAGGACGTCAGACGAGTGTGGAGTTTCGCCATCGGAAAATGTAATTCGTCTGCAACGTTTTCTAAAAGGCCCAGCCAAGGCTGTCGTCGGAGCGATGCTCACCGTGCCGGAGAACCTGCCTACTGTACTCCAGGTCCTGGAAAGGAGGTTTGGCCGACCGGATGCAGTGATTGCTGCCATGATCAGTAAAGCCAAGGCCATTGGACAGGTCAAGCCAGGAGACTTTGATAGTCTCATCAACCTGTCCACTGCTGTGACGACTCTAGTAACTACCATGGAGCACCTTCGAAATGAAGGTCATATGTACAACCCTCAGCTACGTCAAGCTTGTTGGTAGGTTGCCAACATCCCTGCGACTGCAGTGGGGAGAGGTACTTGTGCGTCAGGGTAGCCATGACATCAGCTTGCGAGTGTTTTCTATGTGGCTGGCGGACAAGGCTGAAGCAGGTGTGCGCGTCGTGGATCTGCCGGGTACCCGAACCGACAAGACGCAGAGGGTGTACAGTCATCAGGAAGTTTCGACCGTGTACAGCACAGCAGCAGCGACGGCACCACCAAGTGCAGCCAGTAAGAAGCAGTCAGCCTGCCTTTGCTGCAAACAAGTGCAGCATGCCCTCTGTAACAGGTTTAATCAAACTTGAAAAGTAAGAGGCCTGGTTGAGCGCGCCTCGACCAGTTATATGCAAAATGTGATAGTATACATGTGGCAATGGCGCCAATGAAGGTGCTAATAGACAGGCGTAAGACGCATGAGGTGCGAGGGAGTGTAAAGTTATAGAGAACAGGGGAAAACTGTTACATCATCCCCCTCCTATGGAGAGGAAGGAGCTTATAACCCAAATGCTCAAGTGGAATAGAGTACAATAAGCGCAAACACGTGCGAGACGAAAAAGGCTTCGCACTGAAGTAACACAATAAGACGACTGAAACTCCATGCAAATAAAGTGTAATAAGCTCAACAAATGTGTAAGGTGAAACTAGAAGTTCAACTGCAAAACTCAGCGGGCAGAAGCCAAGGTTTTGTACTTCTGAAGTGGAACAATGTCATTACCAGATTCATCCAACAAATAATGTTCAGGCTCCCAAGTGGCATCAGAGTAGCCTTGCCACTTGACTAGGTACTGAAGCTGATTCTGCCGGCGGCGGTGACTGAGTATGTTCTCCACCACATAGCGGGCATGACCATCAAGGTCCGTGATAGGCGGAGGCGTAGGCTGTCTCCTATTAGGAATAGCGTTCTTCTCGTAGGCACGGAGTGCCGACACATTAAATACCGGGTGACAGCGGCTGGTATGAGGCAACTTGAGCTTGTAGGCATTCGGGCCGACCACATGGGTTATAGGAAAGGGGCCAAACCACTTGGGGCGTAATTTATGGGATGGTCGGTCCCGAGCTTCAGGAGTCAGGAGGAAATCCCGGTAGACCATTACCAAATCTCCCACCTTCAGCTTTCCCTCGACCCTTGTCCGATCTGCATAGAAGGCCTGACGAGCTTGAGCTGCCACTAGCGCATCTTGTGAGATCTTGACCGCGTCTTGTCTTGCTTGCAACCAATCAGCTGAATCTCTGCCTCCCTGAATAGGGTTGAGGAAGTCGGGTGGTGCTCTGGGATTTAGACCGTAATTTAAGAAGAACGGTGTGTTTCCTGTAGATGATTGAGTAGCGCTGTTGATAGAAAACTCACAGAGAGGTAGGAGCATATCCCAGTTATCTTGTTTATGATTTACAAAAGCCCTCAGCACATCCTCTACTATTCTGTTTACTCGTTCAGTTAGGCCATCTGTCTGAGGGTGATTGGCAGTACTAAATGCTAGTTTCGTTCCTAAGCGATCAAACAATTCCTGAAAAAATGCTGCCGTAAATCTTGGATCACGATCACATACAATACTAGAACTCAAACCATGAAGTCGAAATACATGTTGAATATACAGATCAGCACTTCCTTTAGCGTCAATAGTAGAGGAAGTAGGTGCTAAATGTACACACTTTGTCAAGCGGTCTACAAATACATATATAGCATCATGACCTGTGTCGGTCCTAGGCAAACCCATGATAAAATCCATCGAGATATCCGCCCACGGCTGACTGGGCACTGGTAAATTCTGCAAGAGACCAGTTTTTAGCTGGCCACCTTTAACTCGTTGGCAGACGTCACATGACTTGACAAACGCCTTTACATCCAGTCCCATTCTGGGCCAATAGAAATATCTAGCGAGTCTGAAGTAGGTGCGATCTCGACCGGGATGCCCCGCAGTCACACAGTCATGGTATTCTTGAAGCAGGGCGAGTCGGAGTTTGCTACTCTTTGGAATGCATAACCTGTTCTGTGGTGAAGATCTGAGATAAAGATAACCGGGTGTTTCATTTAGAAGGTAACGGTCGTGCAGATTGTCATGGCTTGAATTTTTCAGTCTCCTGATAATGGGAGCAAGATCCTTGTCGCACTTGTAACCGCTGACAATTAACTGCGCTAAGTCTGGATTAATCTCTAGGGTATGCTCTATGGCATTCAACTGAATGTTAGGAGGATAGGATGACCCGCCTATTTCAGAATCACTGAACAGATCTGGACGGCGTGAAAGCGGGTCGGCAATGTTTTTCTTTCCTGGTTTGTGAAAGACCGTAAAGTCATAGTCAGCTAAAAACTCTACCCATCTTGCCTCACGCTTGGTGAGAGTCGGTTTGGTTCGTAAATAGACAACACCCATATTATCAGTCATCAGGTCAAAGTGGCGGAATAGATAGATTCTCCAGCACTTTAATGCAAATACCACAGCCAACGTTTCCCTCTCGGCCGCAGTATAGTTGCGTTCTGCAGCTGACAGTTTCCGACTGCAATAGGCTACGGGATGCAAATCCATATCTTCTCCCTGCTGCAGGAGCACACCCGCCACGGCAAAGTCACTTGCGTCAGTTTCTACCGTGAAGCTTTTCTCAACATCGGCCAGTTGCAACACTGGCGCCTCGAGTAATGCTGATTTTAGAGACTCGAATGCCTTCTGTCTAGCAGCGCTCCATTCAAAGCGTGAATTTTTTCCGGTGATTTCTTCTAATGGACGAGAGATGGTCGAGTGTCGATCTATGAACCTTCGGAAATAGTTTGCAAAGCCAAGAAACTTCCTCACATCAGTTACTGACGACGGAGTTGGCCATGTTTCCACAGCACTTATCTTCTTGGGATCAGGGGAAATTGATGTGCCGTTGATTTTATGCCCCAAGAAGAGAACTTCTCTCACGCCGAATTCGCATTTAGACTGTTTGCAATACAGCTCACTATTTCTAAGTGTTTCTAGAACTGTTTGAAGATGATGCTGATGATCTTCCCAGGTCTTGCTGAAAACTAGAATGTCATCCAAGAATACTACAACGAATTTTCGGAGATGCGGTTGCAGAATAGAGTTCATGAGTGACTGAAAGGTGGCCGGGGCATTAGTCAGCCCGAATCCCATGACTCTAAATTGGAAGTGGCCGAACGGCGTATTAATGGCCGTCTTAGAAACATCCGAGTCTTGAATTCTGATTTGATTGTACCCCGACCGCAAGTCCAACTTGGAGAAATATGCACTGCCCTGGATCGTGTCGAATAAGTCATCAATATTAGGAAGACAAGCTTTGTTTTTGATCGTAATTCTATTCAATTCTCGCCAATCGCACACCATTCTCAGAGTACCATCCGACTTTTTCACAAAAAACACAGGTGCACCGTATGGCGACTTACTTGGCTCAATGAATCCCTTCTCAAGTAATTCTGACAGCTGTGACTGGAGCTCGTCCATCTCTGGTTTCGGCAGGCGGTAGGCGGGTCGAGACGGTGGTCTGGCTCCATCTTCTATCTGGATTTCATGGTCGACTGGTCTCTTCGGTGGAAGCTCATTCGGCAGCTCGTCTGGAAATAAATCCTGGTACCTCTTGAGCAGGTTCTGGATGTCTTGTTGCTCTGATTCCTGGAGTTGTGGCCCGGAACGATTCTCCTCGTTTGCAGCAGTGACCCATGCAAGAAACCCCTCAGCTCCACTCCTCAGGGCATGACGAGCTTGTCGGCCACTGATAAACATGCTTTCCACAGATGGCCGGTCGGCTGTCGGCGGGTTAGCTGAAGGCAATTTGGCAACAAAGGGCTCACCGTCCAACTGAACTTCGTTCGTACGGAAGTTGATGCTGGGGTTGTTCCTTGTAAGCCACGGCTTGCCAAGAATAGCGTCGTAGCGAGTCAGGGGGTACACAGTAAAGTGCTGTTCCTCACTGAAGCCCCCGACTGTCACCCTTAGCGTGCGTGTGGAAATCTGCGGGACCTCGCTGGTCGAGCCGTCCGCCAATGTTACGCTCAGCACTGCTGAGCTTGCATCCGTGTCAAGATGATGCTTTCGAACAAAACTGTCTGCAATGAAGTCATGCGTCGAACCGGAATCTATCAGCATCACTGCACGGCGACCGCCGATCTTTCCCTGTATGCGCAGTAGGTCGTGTTCAGGTTCATTGCCGACGCTGACGTTGCTGACATGACACCTTTCTGCAACGGGACAATTTCCTACAGCTATGGGTGTCTCCGGCTCCGTAGGTTCCTGGAGAGCAACGTCTTCAACCTCCAGAGCTCCGAACCGGTTAGCGACTGGTACCGGCGTGGGTGCTTGGGTCGTCGCCAGTAAGCGCACCCCCTTTCTTACTGGCGACCAGCGTTTGGGTAGCGCTGTCCACCCTCAGTACAGTCTTTAGCGAGGTGGCCTGGCTTCCTGCAAGCAAAGCAGTGTCCCATTGCTCGCAGTTGGACACGCTCTTGGTCCGTCAGCTTGCGGAGGCCCTGAGTCTGACCACGGAAGCTGGGCACGGAACGCGACTCTCTACTGGCTGGTGGCCCCGACGCCGGTGGCCCTGATGACTGCTCCACGGTGTTTGCTGCCATGACAGCTTGCTCCAGGGTACGTGGATGCTCACGCATGACCTGTCGCTGGATGTGCGGCACTAGACCCCTGACGAACAGCAGCGCTCTGGTGTGGTGGTCGATTTCCGGCACTTGCAGGCTGAGGCGAGTGAAAGCAGCAATGTATGCGTCCAGCGACCCGCGCTGCGCTGCGGAAATTAGTCCCATACGCGATGTTTCCTCGTTGTGCCGTGGTCCGTACACATCGCCAAGTGTCGCTTTCAGAGCAGGCCAGTCGGAAAACACTTGGTTAGCTTCCAATGCCGCTATCAACCAAAGACGAGCGTTTCCAGTCAAAAATCCTGCCGCGTAGTCGACCCTCTGTGCCGCATTTGGGAGCGCCAACGACCGTAGGGCCATGTCCATTGCAAACGTCCATTCTTTGAATGTAGCGGAATCTCCTCCAAACACAGGCGGCTCTTTCGTAAGGCGGGGTGTTGGCTCCCACGGTTCCGAGTTCGGATGTATCGTTCGGTTTCCTTGGCTAACGCGCTGAGCGGTCTTGATATCGTTTATCAGCCGAACGACGAGTACGAGGAGCGTAAGCAGAGCGACCAGAACACCTGCCAAAAGCAGAGTAGGAACCATCCTCTGCTACCAGTGTAACAGGTTTAATCAAACTTGAAAAGTAAGAGGCCTGGTTGAGCGCGCCTCGACCAGTTATATGCAAAATGTGATAGTATACATGTGGCAATGGCGCCAATGAAGGTGCTAATAGACAGGCGTAAGACGCATGAGGTGCGAGGGAGTGTAAAGTTATAGAGAACAGGGGAAAACTGTTACACCCTCGGCGAGTGTTCAGCATTCAAGAAGCTTGGCCGGAAAGCCCGATTTGAGCTGGTCAAACGTCACCGTCTTTGTTTTTCTTGCCTGGCCAGTGGACACGCTACCAGGGAGTGTGGCAGCAGGAAGCCGCGCAGTGAGCCGGACTGCAAGTACCACCATCATGTGCTCCTGTACAAGGGCAAGGCTGCAGCGAAGCCAGTCGACACTTTTGGGCACACTGGTATTCCTGGTACAACCCGAGTATTGCTGAGAATGTTGCCAGTGACGGTTGGAGGCCCAAAGGGCTGTGTGGAGACACTTGCTCTGCTGGACGAAGCCTCCACTGTCATGCTAATGGACACGGCCTTAGCGGATGACATAGGCGCTGTTGGACAGTCTGATCCCCTGCATATGGCATGGACGAATTCGACGACGCACACGGACAACTCGTCATGCAGAGTCCCTGTATTGGTCAATGGCAGCGATGGCACCCAGCATCAAATGGATGATGTGAGAACAGCCAAGGACCTCAAGTTGCATTCGCAGTCAATAGATGGCAGAGGGCTGGCGAGTCGATGGCCTCATTTAGATGACTCCAGAGTGCCGTCATACCCAGCAGTACAACCGAGGATACTCATCGGGCAAGACAACGGACACCTCACAGTGGCACGTGAAGTCGTCGAAGGCCCGCCAAATGCACCTATGCTGACGAGAACCCTTCTTGGTTGGGTAGTGCACAGTCGCATTGGAGCTCGGACTCACCAAGATCAACTCGAACTGGAGGCGATCTACCAACTAGTGAAGGAGTCATTCACCATTGAGAACTTTGGCGTTGTACCGTCTGCTTCTGCTGGCAAGCCAAAGGCCATGATCCGTGCTGAAAGTATCCTGCACGACACCACGGTTCGCGTTGGTGACCGGTATGAGACAGGCCTCCTCTGGAAGTCAGATCAGCCCAAGCTTCCGCCCAGCCATGACATGGCTTTCAACCGTCTAATGGGCATAGAAAGAAGGATGGCTAAGTCTCCAGAATTCGCAGCAGAGTATGCCCAGAAGATCGATGAGTACGTTCAGAAAGGCTACGCTCGTAAGCTAACACCAGCAGAGGCTGCCGAGCAAACCGCACATACCTGATACTTACTGCAGTTCGCTGTATTCAATCCGAACAAGCCCGGAGAAGCTACGTTTTGTATTCGACGCGGCCGCCAAAGCTAGAGGGATGTCGCTAAATGACGCACCGCTCCCAGGCCCAGATTTGCTGAACCAGCTCGTGGGTGTCCTGATGAAGTTCCGCCAACGTGCTATGGCCTTTGCGGCTGACATCAAAGAGATGTTTCATCAAGTTCGGATATACCTAGAAGACCAGCCAGCTCAGCGCTTCCTATGGCGACAACCTGGTGAGACTGGCCCGCCTGACATGTACGTCATGGAAGTCATGATCTTTGGCGCAGTGTCATCGCCATGCTCCGCGCAGTTCACGATGCGGCGCAATGTTGAGGAGCACCGTGAGGAATTCGCTGCTGTAGCCGCAGCATGTGAGGAGAACTACTACATGGACAACTACCTGGACAGCGTCGACACTACCGACCAGGCGGTACAGCGTGTAGCCAATACAATTGAGATCCAGCAGCGAGGCGGGTTTACGATCCGCAACTGGATTAGCAACTGTAGCGAAGTGATGATGAGTGTGCCAGCTGATACGAGAGCAACTGGAGTCGTTGACCTCAGCTCACAACAGCCGGTAGAGCGCATGCTGGGTCTTCGGTGGGATCCAAACAGTGACGAGTTCCTGTTTCAACTCAACGTGACACGCCGAGAGTAGCTGTGTGCCGCGCATCCCACCAAGCAACCCTACTTAGCATCGTCATGTCAGTTTTCGACCCGCTAGGTTTCCTGTCTGCGTTTGTCATTGCCGCACGGATACTCCTCCAGGACATCTGGTTGAGTGGCATCGGTTGGGATGATGAGATTCCACCCGAGCTGCTATCGCGCTGGCAGAATTGGTGTGGACAGCTGCTGGAGATCAGCCAGTTCAGAATCTCACGCGCATACTCCTGTTTCACTTCGTCCGGTACTGACTTGTCTCTACATGACATTGTGTTCTGCGATGCCAGCAGCAAAGCGTTTGCGGCAGTGGAGTACCTGAGAGTGGAGCACACAGATGACGTCGAGTGCAGCTTGGTTGCCACCAAGACTAGAGTAGCCCCACTGAAACCAACATCCATTCCACATCTGGAGCTCCAAGCTGTGGTGTTTGGCTGTCGACTCGACCAGATGTTAGCCTAACAGCATGGGATTAAGTGGCACAGCACCTGTTTCTGGTCAGACTCCAGAACCGTTCTCCAATGGCTCAAGTCAGATGCGCGACTGTTCAAGCCGTTTGTCGCTCACCAAGTAGCTGAGATCTGCGACGCCAAAGAGGCCAGCAGTTGGCACTGGGTACCAACACTGCTGAATGTTGCAGATGATGCATCTCGTGGTATCTCCATGCACGAACTGAGCTGCGGCCGATGGAAGTCTGGTCCGGATTTTCTAATGCAGTCATGGGAAGCGTGGCCAGCTGCAAAGGCAACGTCGGATGAGTGCATCGACACGACCGAAGTGAAGAAAGAGTTCGTTGCGGCGACAATATCCCTGCCAAGGCCCCAGCAATTTGCCGAATCGCTACCTGACGTCAACCGTTTCTTGTCATGGAAACGTCTCATCTGCACAACCGCGTATGTTGCCAGGTTCATCGCAAACACGCGGGCCAGAGTTCGCGGACAAACTGTCAAATCAATCGCAGCCATCTCAGCCAAGGAAATGGATGCGGCCTAACAGCTCTAGATGAAATCTGTGCAGGCAGAGTGTTTTGCCGTAGAAGTGGCATTGTTGAGCGATGGCCAGCCTGTCAGCACCAGCAGTCGTCTACGACAGCTAGCACCAGCCATTGATGAGGACGGGATCCTGCGGGTTCAGGGTCGCCTCACACATGGCGTACAGTGCAAAACACCCGGCTATCCTGTGTCCGAAGCATAGGTACACACAGCTCCTAGTCCACGAATACCACCTGCGTTCTGGCCATCATGGACACGAGAGGACATTGAATGAGCTTCGCCAGCAGTACTGGGTGACGACGGATCGAGCAGCTGTGAAGCGAGCATGGTCTGAGTGTCAATAATGCAAGAACCAACGAACCTAGCCCAAGCCACCTGTAATGGGAAATCTACCTGTCCAGCGCTTGATCCCGTTCCTGCGAACATTCACGTTCACCGGGCTGGACTATTTCAGACTGTTGCACATCAACATCGGGAGGTGCCGCGAACTACGCTACGGTGCGTTGTTCACATGGCTGAGTACTCGCGCTGTACAGTTGGAAGTGGCTCACTCTCTGAACACTGATAGTGCCATCATGGCAATCAGGCGAATGTGCGCCCGGCGAGGTTACCCCCAATAAATCTACTCAGATAATGGAACCAATTTCCGAGGAGCTGACAGGGAGCTGAAGGCAGCATTGGAAGATTTCCGCCAAGACCGACTAGCTTCTGAGTGTTCCAGTAAGGGCATCTCATGGCACTTCAACCCGCCACGTGCTCCCCACATGGGTGGAAGCTGGGAGCGCCTCGTCAGAGCAGTAAAGATCGCTATGAAATCCGTCATGAAGGAGCGTGTCGTGACAGAAGAAGTCCTTGCCACTGTCTTCGCTGAAGCCGAGCAACTCGTGAATAGTCGGCCGCTGACTCACGTCTCAATAGATCCTGATGATCACGAGTCCCTCACACCCAACCACTTTCTCATTGGGTCCAGTAGTGCGACTAGTCGGCCAGGCGAGGGATGCTGATCTGTGCCTGAGGAAGCACTGGCGGATTGCACAGAAGATCACCCACGAATTCGGGAAGAGGTGGATCTTGGAATACCGGCCAGAACTCACCAGGCGGAGGAAATGGCAGGACGGGACACCATCACTGGCTGTAGGTGATGTTGTGGTGGTCGTCGACAGCAACCAGCCACGAGGGCAGTGGCCTCGGGGCCGACTGGAGGCTGTACACCCGGGCAGTGATGGCGTTGTGCCAGTAGCAGATGTCCCCACCAAGTCTGGACTGTACTGGCGCCCAGTCGTCAAGCTTGCCAAGCTGGACGTGCTGCGCTGAGTTTGTTTGTGACTTGTAACAGGTCATCGGTACCCTGTTACCAGGGGGGAGAATGTTACAGACACTTGCACATGAATTCACAATTATTGTATTTGCTTGTTCGAATTTATTTTGTATTTTGTTTCTCTCATCTTTCACTGTTCCCGAGTGGATCACATACCTGCGTGCTCCACTCTGCTGCAGTTAGAGGCAGCTACTCTACATGCAGGCGAGACGATTCCATTGTGTATCTGCATGTCTCCTTGACAATATCTGTCCAGCTCTAAATAATTAGAATCAAATTCCTTCTCTCTTCTCTCTTTCTTCTTCCCTTCGATTTTTTTCGCTTCTCTCAGGTATTTTTGTTTTGGTTGTACTTTGTACACTATTGCTCTATCTGATGATGCGATGCAGTTTATGGATGTCGTCACTCCTTGGGGCGCAGTGCACTGGATGCGCAGTGACCTCTACGATTTACGCCAGAGCTAGGCATATTTTTTGGCTGCATGTTTCCTTTTGCGCTGCCAGCGTTTCTGCTTGAAGCTACTTGTACACGTGTCGCTCTTTGCTTTTCAGAACTCTTTGAGATTCAGTTTTATTCCACTTTGTAAAGAACAAGAACAAGTAATGGTTCAAAGGAAATCTTGTCTACCATGGCCAGAGGGCCGCAACAGACAGTGTTATGTAGTAGGAAGGTTTCCGTCCTGAGATTTTTTGAATTTGTTTGCTTGACGTTCGAACCGAAGCGCACATTAATTTTTAATAAGTAGGACCAAGTATCTCCTTTTTATACCCACTCCCATCCGGGGCAATGATCAGGTACAACCACTGGGGTACAATCATGATGTCATACCCCTTCACAACCTTTCTATTACCCGAAAAATCGTTTTTTACTTAAAAACCTGGCATCCGGTTTTTACCCCAAAAATGGGGTACTATCAATAGTACCCCATTTTTTAGGACTAGACCATGTACCTCACCCAGAACCGGCCCGACACATCCTACTCACTTGTACTTGTACTTGTTGCTCACTGCCAAACATGGGTCTCCCCGGGAGAGGGGAGAGAGACTCAAAAGGAATCTTGGTAAGATGACTCAATTGGCTATTGAACCGCCCAACGGCCGACACCCCTGAAATCCCCAAAAACTGTGGGTGAACTTGAAAATGATGCCACTTATGGGCTCACCACACCTCAGTAAGTGGGTGAGGATAAGGTGCAGAAAAAGTGTTGACCACATCAGGGTATCCGTCCAGGGATCCAGCTGCAGTTACCCCTGCCCCCAGTGAAGGTAGTACTTGCTTCTAGTGTGGGTGGCTAAATCAGACTGGATCTGATATAAGCTTCATTTGCACCATTGATTACACAAGAGTTAATCTAGCCGTTCGGAGCAGACACTTTCTTCATTAGAGAGGTTTCGTTTCACGTTGTTCTGCACTACACCGTGAAATTTCACGTCGGTGTGGCAAATTTTGGCGTCGAAACTCCCGTTCATGACGTGAGCTGAGGTCAACTCACGTTCGACGTGAACGCGAGTTTTGCAAATTTAGCCTTGCTATCAGGTTGGGATTATGGACTCGATTTTGTCGATTTTGCCTAAACTAGCTATAAATAATATTTGTGTGACTTTGGCCTCACCAGAAAATCACTTTTTCACTTTTTGAAGTTTTTGCTCCCAGTTTTCGCTCCTGTCGTCAGCGAAACGACGTGCTTCACAAGCAACGTGAAGCGAAAGCTCTTTTTGAGCTCGCGTCAACGCAAAAAAATTGACGTTCACGTAAGAGCACAAATCACGCGGGTCGAAACCTCTCTATTCTTATACTAGAGGCAATAATTATTATGAACTCACCGTTGGAAATGCAAGTCCGGATTGCTGTGAGGAAATTCTGGTCTTTCCGGTGTGACCTCATAATGACTGCCAGCACAAGCTGGAAGTCCTTACTGCAATTATTTAGCTGGTCGTATTCCTGCTGCGAGATGTGGGGCTGAGCAGCAGCAGCTACGTCAGTGCGCCTCGAAAACTCCAGCTCATTGTCATAGCTCTGTGGCAGAACTTCAACATCATCCTCATCCTCATCATCCTCATTGTCCTCTGACAGCACTCCATCATCCTCTGTCAACTCGTCTAAGGCCACAGTGGAGCTGCTAGAGTTGCCTAAAAGTCAAACAACAAGAAGTTCATAACGTTACTTCATGTCAAGATCATAGACAAGGTAATTGTAACTCGTGCAAGAAGGCAAAGGTGGACTCGCAGGAGTGTTCAGAAAAGACTAGGGCTTGATAATTGAAAGTGCTACATCATAGAAAGCCAGGAGCCAAAACATAGAGGTGACGTTGGATTTACTTGCCGGGTCCATTTTTTTGGCATGTGGCCATACACGTTTTAAGTGGTTTTCCAACACAGCATAGTGCCACATCCATTGGTAATGACTGCACTGGGCCCTCCATGTCACTTCTTGTACGAAACAAGTTTACGCCTACACGCGACACAAGGCGTTTGTTTTGTTTGTTTGTATAAAAGCTATATTTTACTTTCCCATGGGTCCATCTACTAAATCAGATTCTTTCCCGTAGGTGGAGTGGGTCCAATTTTTGTTGCTAGATTTTGACTGCTAACGACTTCTGACGTCATCGATTTCTAGCCCCACTGAACTTGATACGAGCACAGACAGTGGAAGGCTGTCAAAAACACAGTTTCTTTGCCTAGCGCAGCTGTGGTACAACTTAGGGACCGATTTACTTGGCTCTGAAGCTGGTTTACAACTCCGTGAAGACTTCCACTTTACCTCAATGTTTTCCTTGGCGAAAACCTTTCCAGGAAGTCAAGATAATGACATATGAGCCGAGCCAAGCAAAAAGGTGGCTTAGGCATAATTTTTGGAAATTTCTTTTTCATGCCAAAGTGATGTCTACCTATCCAGCTTCCATCAAGGAAATTTTGGTGCCCATCTGAAATGTATATGTGCCATAAACAAGCAAACATTGCGCACATGTCCCAGCATGCCTGGTATCAATGAAACTAAGATAATACTTCCTCCGCGTCATCGAAATTGTCGCAGTTTGACTAGTGACTTGTCACTTGTTACTGACAACTTCATAAACTAAGCCATTCGAAACTTATTACACAGTATGATAGTCTGAAGACTAGAGTAACGTTCTAGGACAATTGGACTGAGAGTTTTCATGCAGAGATGAAGTCCTCGTCGTCGCTGATGTCAATGGACACAAAAATATCGTTCCCAAATATTTCAAGGAAGGTTGAAAGTTGGTCGCACCTCATCTCAAACGCTTTGACTTTCTCCACAAGACAAGAGCTGCTATGCTTGTCGTCTGCTAGCTCTGGATGATTTCTACTTCACCACCAACGAAGCCTAGTAAGAATACACGATCGTTGCGAGGTCGGTTGATTACCGTCGGCGGAATCACCTCGGAATCACCTCGATCTTGAAAATAATGAACTTTTTTTAGCCGTGGCATGCCCACATGTACAGCTCATGCAGGTAAGTGTAGTATCACGTCCAGCGCGCCCTCTTTTTCAGCACTGGTATACCATGGTACGGCACCTGCGCGTGCATCACTAGCACTACGTGTAGAGTCTACACGGCTCTTGCAGGTACAATCATGTACTAGTAGTAGTACTGAGTGTCTCAGCCAGAGCGACAAATTTTATCGCTGTTGCAGGCATTTAGTTTGCCGACCCCTCGATGTTTCTCCAAGCGCTGCCACTTGTTCCACGAAGTCATTCTCACCCCAGATAAGGTAAAGCAGTGATGGGGCTTGAGTGAATGGCCATAAGCACGAGAAATTTGCAGGCTGCAACACCTGACTGATCTCAGCGAGTCGAAATTACCAGCGCAGCGACATCAGCGAAGAAATTGCGTCTAGTTCAAAAATTCCAGCTTCCAATAACAGAAAATAGAACTTTGCCGTCACCCTATACTGATGACTATCGCCTATGTCCGATCCCTTGCCTCTGGTACGAGTGCTGGTGAGTAAATACCGCATTTTACATCAAAAGTCAAACTGCGACAATTTCGATGACGCGGAGGAAGTAATCATTATGAAGACCTGCCCCCCCCCCCCCTCCAGAAAACATGGGACACCAAGTGGAGACAAAGCTTAGCAGGTGTGGAAGCAATACAAGAAGAACGAGCACTTGAGTTGTGATTAGAAGATCCAAGAAAGAAGTAACGAGAGAGCTTGGAAGCTCAGGGCCCTACGCTATGCTTTTTTGCCTTGATGACCTAGACAAAAAAAAGCATAGGGATGTTATAAATTCTTTGAAAAAATCCTCTTTTTTTAAGACATAACCTGGGATTCGAACCCGCACTATCGCGCGCCCTGCATGCATCCCCCGATACACTTCGCATACATACTAATTCTTCCAAGTTGTTTCACATTGTGATCTGATGGCAAAAAAGCATAGGATGTTATAAATTTTTTAATTCTCCTATTTTTTCAGGCATGTCCTGGGATTCGAACCCGCACTATCGCCCTACATGCATTCCCCCATACACTTCGCATTCATACCCATTCTTCCAAGTTGTTTCACATTGCGATCTTGCATTTGAAAGCCCTATTTGAATATGCATTGTGGCCAGCCGTCTTTGATGGCACGGTACGGTAGGGGATAGGTACGGGACAGGTACGATCGAGGGTAATACGACACCGTCTCCCGTACCGTACCGTACCATCAAACACAGCTGGCCACATGCAGCTGCCCGCAATATTCAAATAGGGCTTTCAAACGCAAGATAATAACGTGAAGTAACTTGGAAGAATGGGTATGAATGCGAAGTGTATGGGGGAATGCATGTAGGGCGATAGTGCGGGTTCGAATCCCAGGATATGCCTGAAAAAAAAATAGGAGAATTGAAAAATTTATAACATCCTATGCTTTTTTGCCGTCAGATACGGATAGCGCCAGGCGTGACACAAACAAACAAACAAACAAACACACACACAAATACCAAACGAGAGAGCTTGGAAGCTCAGGGCCCTACGCTATGCTTTTATGCTTTTTTGCCTAGCTCATCGTACATATTATAAGAACTGATGGAATTGTCTTTTTCCGTTGATTGGCCACATCACTGTATTGCAAAAACGTTTCAATCGGTTTGAATATTATGAGTTAGGCAAAAGTCTTTGCAGAATTTATTGCGGATTGTTATTTCTCTAATAATCATCTACTTTTGTTTTGCTCCTTTAATTTTTATCTCCTTATATTGTAAATCAACAAATTTTGGCCGATGAGAAATAGAAACCTCTCGATTAGAGAGGTTAAGATGCACGTTATTTCCGACGTGACGCACAGTTTCACGTCAAATTTGAAATCGATCGGTATTTTTGCTCTCACATGCATCCATTGCTCAATCATGCATCATTTGCCTATATGACAAACGTTGGCCTGCGATTTACTTTGGCCGGTTGGTACCAAGCGGCGAAATCAGCGAAATTAAATCGCCAGCGAACATTAGTTGATTTTAATACAGGAATCGGATTTTCTGGCCTTTTTGTAGTAATACATGTACATTGACCTGTTGAGCCAATGACGCCGCCGAATGCATGGTTGCCTGTGGAGCACATTACATAACTTTACAGTCTCCTAAAATACGTATCCTGTCCGACGGCAAAAGAGGCTGCAGATTTAGTTTTTCTGCGCGTCGACGGGATGTCTGCGACGCGAAAGTTCAGCTCGCGTTATTTGGCTCGCACGTCGAAAAAATCAACGCGAGTGACCTGCTGCTCACGTCGAAATTTGGACATTACATAACTTTACAGTCTCCTATATAAATACGTATCCTGTTCGACGGCAAAAGAGGCTGCATATTTAGTTTTTCTGCGCGTCGACGGGATGTCTGTCCTGACGTTTCCTGGGACCGGCGCTGACTCTGCCGATCACGGGCGTTCTGGACTCGACGGGATGTCTGTCCTGACGTTTACTGGGACCGGCTTAGACTCTGCCGATCACGGGCTTTCTGGACTCAACGGGATGTCTGTCCTGACGTTGCCTGGTACCGCCGGACTCTACCGATCACGGGGATCTCTCTTCCGACGTTTCCTGTGACCGGCACTGAATCGCTCGTTCACGCTTATTTTGGAGACGACAGGATCTCTCTTCCAAAGTATGTTTATGCTGACGCATCCTATCACCTAATCGGCGTCTATTCTAATTTAATTTCCTCCTCGTCTCCCTATTTCTTTCCAAATCCCCCTCTACATCAGGGAGTCGTATGCATAATACGACGAATATTGGTACGGTACGGGACAGATACAGGAGCCCGCAAATATTGTGGACAGCTGTTATGTACAATCATGTAGAGCCTTTGTAGTCACAGATACGGGACAGATACGGGACAGATACGGGACAGATACGGGATAGCGTCAGGCGTGACACAAACAAACAAACAAACAAACACACACACAAATACCAAATTAAAGCTGTGTGGACCCTGGCTAGCGCCAGACGTTACTGAAGTAACGTCTTCTGCATAGCTACGGGAATTAAAGCTGTGTGGACCCTGGCTAGCGCCAGACGTTACTGAAGTAACGTCTTCTGCATAGCTACGGGAATAATTGATCTATGCATCTCATGTCACTTCATCACGCAACACGAATTTTCATATCCTTCAATGATTTTGTGAGTCTGTGACTATATTTTCGCTGGGTTGGGAAATGTCGCATCTTACCAAGACAGTCCGTCATCCTCTCTCCAATCACCTACGCCATGATGAATTAATCCTTTCCTGTAGCTCGTAGTGTTGTGCCAGAGATCGAGCTCCATTGGTCTCTTGCACGTAGGTCCAGCAGATTGCACATCGCTAAAAAGTGGCACTGATTCTTTGTCCGTCCTAGTCCATGTCATTCTCCTTCCCTGGTGTAGGTAGTGGAGAAGCACCACGGGACGATATGCTAGCAGGTAGAGTCAATGCATCGCTTCGCCGTGTAGCACTATTGGCCTTGAAATGAGGAACATTTGGAGTACAGTACGCCACGTCATGAACATTTTGAAGGTACCCGAAACAAAGTGATACATCACAGCAAGATCCAACTCACTAGGGAGCTTGTCAGAGTGATAGTCACGGCTTGTAGACGTCGCCACATAGGTATACCTGCCGCTCTAGTCGTGGCCGCGATGAGAACCACAGCCACTTTGAATGAGCGAGTTTTCCTCGTCAACTAGGGTTGGGCGCACACGGAGACAGAGTGTCATCCTGCTCGCCTCCACATTCTCCAGAACGCTTCATTACGATCTCTGGCAGCGCCGAGAAGTCCCCACGATCATGAAAGAGGGAACAGTGAAGAAGTGTTGCTCAAAAATAAAAGGCCTCTTTCTTCTTCTCCATTTGCAAAATATTTACTTGAAAGGATGCTCGAAAGTGAATAATTTTCGCGACTACACTCGAGTAGAATTTTGCTGACTGTGACGTTTTGGTGATTTTCTCGATTTGTTGGCAAAACAATAAGCCACTTTTTAGCTTGGCGCGCTCATATGACGAATCATTGGGCTGCTAGAGTAACGGACTTTCTAGAGGTGTTGTTGTTTTCAGTAAAAGTGACCCTTTTTGTTGCTGAACCTTAGTGGATAGGCGACAATACCCTACCGCAGTGAAATGGATATCCTAGCCTAGAGTAGTCCATCGGTGGTAGTACATGTAAAGTATAATACACTTCATTGAAAGTATATACAGCATGTAACCAACACAGATGGCAAACACTCGATTACAGTTTGAAGGTGCCAGGCAAACCAGAGTCAGGACCACTCTGCCTTTCGGATGCAATTGGATCCACGTTGTGTGTAAACCCATACTTGCCCTACCCACAAGATACCCAACTTGACTATGATCAGAATGGATCCAATTTCGCCCAGAAGTTGGTATTTTTAAAAGATTTCTGATGCCATTACTATTAAGCTCTTCATGCCATTAGTTGCCCCAGTTCTATTGTAAAAGACCCAACAACTATAGGAATTATCTTCATACATAAACCAAACTCCTCGTAGCAGACACGCACACATATACACATTATACGGGAACACACAACGACACTCACGGGCACACACACACACACACACACATGTGCAAAAACACCTGTCCTGTCCTGTCACAAGGGTAACGTGGTCCCCGGATGGGCAACGAAGAGAGAATAGGAGAACATCATCCCATGGCCGTCCAAGACACAAAAACAAAGGTTCGCCAGGATTCGGGTCATATGAAACTGTTACCACGAGACCGACATATGGCAGGGGGGACAACCTGGGCTGTGGTGTCTATTCCTGCCCTGGACCGAACAGATGCAGCTATCGCAGTACGCGCAGTGCGCACCACAACACTGCTCCACCGTGGCTACACTGAGTCATACACTTGCGACGGGCAAGGTCGTCACGTCTTAAAAAGGTGGCTCATACCCAAATCTGAAAATAGAAACTGCCCGATCGATTTTGTTGGAAATTGCACAACTTTTTAATCGCACCAGAATGTTGTCAGTCCCGAAAAATGGGAAGGATTTAAACAAACAGTTAGCCAGCTAATTATAGAACGCCAGTATTGGCGGTCGGTGCCGTGCAATGTTATCGCATGAGCTGATTATTATCTTTCTTCTCATGGTGGCCGTAGCCAATAAGAGAGAGACAGTACTATGTCTTATCAATCAGAGTGGGTGCAATAAACCGGGAGAAACAGTGCCTAGTGGCAGCCGTGGTTTGGGTGCTTCATTTAAGTAAAGACGAGGAAGGAAGTATATCCATTGCGAGGGCAGGTAGGGGATAGACCTTGATTAAAATACTATACCTAGGCTGGGCTACAGCGGGGGTTGGAGCATGTGCAAACAGATGATACTATGATCGGGGTAACTTCTCTTTTGAATGCATTTATTTCTCGGAGGGAGTAACAGTGTGGTGGCAGGTGGTTGTACTGAGTGCATGCTGAGTACAAGGGTGAACGTTGAAGGCGGGTGGAGTGGGTGGTGGGGAGGGCAAAGACTCGACGACGCCTCAATTCTCGGCTTGGTGGCTCGGTGATGTAGCCTGAGGTCGCAAGCTGGATGTGTGGCGGGGATCGTTTGACAGCGATGGTGTGTGCAAAGAGTAGCTGCTTGAGCTTCCTGCGGGATGAGAGGGTTGGCCAAGTGACGTGGTGGAGTAACGAACTGTGGTGGCAAGGACTGAAGAGGGGGAGTCGGAGGCAGAGTTTTGCTGACCGCCGTTGGAGACGTTCGAGGGCATCTTGTTGCTGAACATTCATAGCTGACATAGCCAGAGAACCATATTCGATAACGGGGCGTATATACGTGGTGTACAGTGCTGACAGGGCGGTAGGTGAAAGACATCCACGAATCCGTCTCAAGAGGTGGAGAGTGCGCGCAACTTTGCTCTCGATGTGCTGGATGTGGGCATTCCACTTCAGGTCGGCCTGAACGATGATACACAGGTGTCGCTGGCTCTGGACTCTGTTCAGTGTTTTGCCTTTCAACGTTATTGTCAGGGGGAAAGCACCGCACAGTGTCATCACGACCGTCTTCGTTTCGTTGACGGTCAGGTGCCAGGTGTCGAGCCACGTAGCGGCTTTAGTCACACTGGACTGGAGCGCTCGCTCTGCTGCCGCTGCTGAGTGGTCGCTAGCGATGAAGGCGGTGTCGTCGGCGAAGATGCTGTTTCGTGTGGCTTGGGAGTTGCAAGCTGCTGGTAGGTCCATCGTGTATACGAGGAATAGCAGCGGGCCGAGTACCGATCCCTGAGGGACTCCTGCAGGGATGTCAAGCCAGTCAGAGGCTGTGCTTCTGATTCGGACCCGCTGCCTCCGGCCCAGGAGGTAGCTCTCAAACCAGCAGAGTGCTGCACCCCTTACGCCATGGTGTTCAAGCTTGTGCAAGAGGCCACGGTGCCACACGCGGTCGAAGACCTTAGAGAGGTCAAAGAAGCAGACGTGGACTGACTTTTTGACCTCAAGGTCCGCAGCAAGTTCGTGCAGCAGGCGGCTTATTTGGTACTCTGTGCTGTCGTTCTTCCTGACGCCTGACTGTTCTGGAGGGAGATGGGGTTGGATGTGCCTGTAGAGAGCTTTGTGGGCGTTTCTTTCTTGCAGTTTTGATACGACGGGTGGGAGGGAGATAGGACGATAGTTTGTGGGACAGGCTCGACTGCCCTTCTTGAAGATTGGAGACACCCTGGCATCTCGCCAGTCTCTCGGGACCTGTCCGTGGGTGAAGGAGTGATTGAAAATTATTGTTAAGGAAGGGGCGATGCGGTCGGCAGTGAGCTTCAGAGGAATAGATGGGATTCCGTCCGGGCCGGCGCTTTTTGTTGGTGTCAATGTGACGAAGGAGCTCGAGTACCTCCACTTCAGTGGCGGTGACATCCTGGAGTGTCCTGTCAGTAACCCTTGGCGTGTGGATGGGAGGAGGAGGGCCGGTGCACCCATGGAGTGACTGCCTGCTCTGCTCAACGAAGAAGCTGTTGAAGGTTGTAGCCTTGTCGAGGTCAGAGCTAATGGTGTTCCCATCACATTCCAAGTCGGGAACGCCACGCTGTACTGAGGTTCTAAGGAGGGACATCACATTGAACAAGTTGCGGCGATTGAACGCCACACCGTGCTCATCCACCGTGTCCTCTCTTACTAGGTATCCGTGCACATAGTCAGACTTCGCGGACCGCAGCTTGGCCGTGACACTGTTACGTTGCACAGGGTAGGCTCTCCATGATTCAGTGATTGTTTAGTAACTGGTGGTGTTAGTGGACATTATTCCATAACTTTTAGTTCCTTGGTCTTTTTATTTCTATAAATTTAAACATTTCTTCATAGTTTAAACCCGATATAAAATTTCTGGTATTTTGCATTTTGCACAAAAAGCACATCCCAGCATTTTGCCTCTACTGTTGTATTGTTCAAAATAAATGTTATACAGTAAAACCTGTGACTACCGACCTTCCCTTGGTGCCAGCAAAAGCGGTCTTTAGTAGCAGGTGGTCTTTAGTTAGAGGTTTGCACCGTGCGACCATATATGGATCCCATTATATGATATGTATATCAAAATGCAGCTAATACAATTCCCGAGGACTTGCGCAATACCATTCTTATTTCAGGTCAAACAACACTTGGAGAGAAAGACGGAGAGACGGAGAGAGACAAAAAGAGAGAGAAGATTAATTTTTTTCAAGACATCAAATTCAGCTGCTACTTCTGAAGCCAGGAGTCAAATGTTCCCTGCAGAAGTTTCGTTTTGCGCTGGGCTTCAAATTTGTTCATGCAATCAATCGTACCGACTATCCTTGTTGTGACTTCTCGATTGTTTGAACACGATCCTTCAGCATCAAGACCATGCGGTGCTGCTTTGTTTCTGGATTTCTTGACGCCATCGTCGATTCGTTTGTATGACTGGGGTGACAGAGCCGCTCAGTCTTCGTTTCTCCTCAGAGTAGTAACATCGAGCAGAGAGCGCTTTCGATGCGCTCTCCAAGACGTTTCCTATCATGTTTATTCTTGACAGCGCTTGAAATTCTGACAAGTGTAGTGGAGTCCAACCGACAGTCAAAATTGCCTGCGTTCATTTATTGAGCTGTAGTACCGAAAGATTCCTTTCAGGACCATGGAAAATCAACAAAATTTCAAGAAGGAGCTTTTAGCAACATTTGATTTCCTACATCGCGGTCGCTAGTTACGGGTAAAAAATCGTGTTTGGGACAAGAAAAGGCGGTCGCTGGTCGCGTTCAGCAGGTAGTCGCTAGTCACAGTGCATTTTGAATGTAAGACCGTCCGTGCCTGGCGAAGTGGTCGGTAGTACCAGGCTGGTCGCTAGTCACGGTGGTCTTTAGTTACAGGTTTTACTGTAGTACCAGGCTGGTCGCTAGTCACGGTGGTCTTTAGTTACAGGTTTTACTGTAGTACCAGGCTGGTCGCTAGTCACGGTGGTCTTTAGTTACAGGTTTTACTGTAGTACCAGGCTGGTCGCTAGTCACGGTGGTCTTTAGTTACAGGTTTTACTCTAGTTTTCTTTTCAGGTATCTGAGTGGTGAGTTCTGCAGTGAAGCCAAGCCAAATAGGGTGGCTGGACTTTCTTTTCAGGGTTCTTGGCTGCCCACACTAACAATCTCATTCGGTTTGGAATGCAAATATCGGGACTCCGCGGGGTGCTTCCCGAAATTGGCCCGATAGACTTTCTTCATTTCTTCAAGAAGTACTGCCAGCTATGTGCTTCATATGCTAAACATTACATATTTGACATTGAATCAAGGTGAAGTACCTAGGAGCACGGCTTACTGAATCCAATATTGGCTGATGTGTGCGGTGGACCAAAACACTATAGTTGTTGTGAAACCACAAGTTCTCGAGAGTGAAAGGCCTTCTCACTTGTGACATTGTGTTCGTGTCAATGCAGTTGTATCCCGGCTCCGCCGTACCGCTGATGATTACGACGTAGTATACGCTACATACGCTAAGTGTGGTTTGCTGTGTGCGCTGTACTTGTATGTTGTATGCGTATGCTTTTCTTATATACGCTGTCATTTTCACGCTATAACTACCTGGTGGGTATAGTGTTGTTCATTCAGTTGTTCATTCATTGTTCATTGTTATTAGTCGATGGAAGTGAAATATACTGTTGAGAATAAATAGTTGTCCTCATGCCGTGTGGGGTCGTTCGTTCCTGACACTTTAGAGAACCAGAGGGTTCAAAACATTTGGCGACCACGCCAGGATACGAAGCGAGCATGGCACATGAACTATGGATCATTGAAGCCAGCTTTATCGCTAACGGAATTCGGTATGGATTTGAAGGCGATAGGTTGAGAGAATACGTGGAGAAGAGGCTCCGACAGAGCGAGGAGTTTGAAGAGCGCAATGCTAGACGGCAAGAGGGTGCGCTCCGCACAGAGTTTAACGAAAAGCTCAAGAAGATTAACGAGCGCATCGCCAGCAGTAAATATGAGGGAGCAAAGCGAGATTTGCTTGCCTCGCCCGGAAGGCCGCCGGACAAGGCGTGTAAGACTTTGCTTACAGACAAGCAGCGGTCAGAAGAGTACTTGAAGCCAGTGGGAGGATCAGATCCAAGGCCCACTGCGTCGGTACAGAGCATGGCGACATCGGTCGGAGACGCTCAGAAGCAGCTGGAGTCTCGGCCGAACGACGTAGAGGCGCAAGAAGTAGAGGCGCAAGAGTTGGAGGCGCAAGACTTAGAAACGCAAGGCGTAGAAGCCGAGAAAATGAGAAGGGCGATACTACTGGTTAGCACGGAAGAAGTAAGCGGCGAGACTGTGTGGAACACAGAGATCCGATGTGTGTCCTCGGATTCCGCGCCCGCCCCGGGTCGAAGCAGTGTACCGGCGACCATGTCGTGTGTGACAGCCCACATCGTCGAGCTTTATGACATTATCGGTTGTGTGTTGGCTGGTCCAGCGTCTGCCCCATGTCGAAGTGGATCGGTGACAGTGTCGTGTGCGACAGCCCACAGCGGCAAGCTTCGCGATGTCGAGTTTTCTGAATTGGTGGGCATTAGTGATATTCTACCATGGCCACCACCGCAGCAGCAGATGATGCGTAGTAAGCCCCAAATCGTTTGACTTGTGAGTTGTTGTACGGCGGTGAGAAGCCCTTTGGTGGGGAGAATGTTGTGAAACCACAAGTTCTCGAGAGTGAAAGGCCTTCTCGCTTGTGACATTGTGTTCGTGTCAATGCAGTTGTATCCCGGCTCCGCCGTACCGCTGATGATTACGACGTAGTATACGCTACATACGCTAAGTGTGGTTTGCTGTGTGCGCTGTACTTGTATGTTGTATGCGTATGCTTTTCTTATATACACTGTCATTTTCACGCTATAACTACCTGGTGGGTATAGTGTTGTTCATTCAGTTGTTCATTCATTGTTCATTGTTATTAGTCGATGGAAGTGAAATATACTGTTGAGAATAAATAGTTGTCCTCGTGCCGTGTGGGGTCGTTCGTTCCTGACACTTTAGAGAACCAGAGGGTTCACAACAATAGTAAAACACAATGGCCCAATAAATTTCATTGAAATTATGCAGAGGTATACTTAGATAGTAATGGGAAGGGCCTGAAAAGGTATAGCCCCGTACAGTAACCAAAAGCATACTGTCAAGTGCTCTCAATTTGTCGATTTGGGGGTAAATTTACATGTTACTGCCATCAATAAAATTGGACCTGCTTTATGGATTTCCTTTAAATTTGGTAAGGATGCTCCTTTGATTGATGAAAAACTGCCTGGCATTTATTGTCAAGTTTCATGTTTCTGTTACCACCAGAACATTCCTTTGGAGTCGATTATAGAAGCTACTCTTGTCAAAGGCAGTACCGAAAAAAAAGAGTTTTCACCGGGGAGGCTCGAACCCGCGGGGGCAAAAAGTCGAAATATTTATACTCCAAACCTGGGCACAAGGATGCTTAAAGGACTAGTTTTCGTTTTAGGTACGAGGCACCTTAAGAACCAACTGCCACAGCGATCAAACTGGCATTATCCACGCTGTTGTTGCACTGCAAGCTCTGCAGTGCACCAGTGCCTGGCACGATCCTGGCGGCGCAAGAAAGTCCTCTCACACAAAGAGCAGTTGACAGCAGCAGCTGCACCACTAAACATGCTGTGCGAAGAAGATGCATCACCCTCTGTCCAGGTGTATACTGTCCTCCACTCGGCACGAGACTCACGCACGCACATGCACGCACGCACGCACGCACACATACACATACACACACATACAAACACACACCAACACATACACACACACATATAGAAAGACACACAGCACATGATAGTATAGCAACATGCCTGTTATCTCTCGAAAGTCAATTATGGTCAATGAGGAGATGTCGATGATTTGAAGTATACCCAGGCCTCGCAGCAGTCCAGGATAGTGTACTGCAAGGTAGAGTAGATGACCCAGTGTCCTCATTGGTAGCAGCAGTACCACCTGGATAGAATCCCAGGCGCCTGTGTAGATGACCTGAATTTTATCCTTGGAGAAGGTAAGGTCCTCCAGGTCCTCAATCACTTCCCTTCGGATCCTATGTTTAGTGTAGTCATCAGGTTTTCCGTTGATGATGATTTGGACCAATGTCCTAATATCTCCTCCTGCAGGACACATGTAGATTCACATGCATGGCCGCACACACAAACAGACACATGCTCACACATCACACACACAAACAGACACATGCTCACATACCAACACACATACACACACACAAACAGACACATGCTCACATACAAACATCACAACCATATAAACATGCATTAAGAGTAATGTAGGTCTGCACACGCACATGCCCGCCCAGACACCTAAGCCAGCAGCAATTCTGGTTGGCACATGGGTGGCGCTGAGCTCATCGTGAAGATGGCTACATTTATGTGTGGTCTGTACCGCTCTTAGTAACTTCTGAGTCTGGGTACTGATTGCATGGATACAACAACTTCTTGCAATGCTTGAATTTGTGTTTTCCCGTCGACTTGATGTACACAGTGATTTCAAAGCGCCATCATGCAGTTTTCCCTCTCTGCAGATGCCTGACTGATGTACAAGATGATGTACAAGATGATTATGTATATCTACTACCACCAGCCATGCTTCGATCAGTGCACATGCAGTAGCCATACTTAAACGTACCCGGCTCTGGCCAGGTTGCAAGAGTTGTATCAGGTACACATGTACATAGTTGGTTTGAAATCATGGAGCAGACACTAAAGTATTGGTCTAACAGCCTGTTTCTGGGTACAGGAGTAGAATTTGGCCTTCTTAGCTGTTCACTTTCAATTAAAGGGGAAGTTAAGGCAAAAATTAAAATTTCACCAGTTGTAGTCTTCGGGGTGCTGAGTTGAATGGTCTTGGTCCGAGAAAGCTGAGACGCTCCCTTCCTACTTGAATCCCAATCGAACTCGCGCACTTCCACCGAAACTGGCTGACTGTGCCCTACTAGATGGGGATTTGTATGCAAAATGTCACTAAAAGCGCCATTTCGTTCTTATAAATGCACGGATGACCGGGATTGGCCCATATGTTGTAGTCTTTTGGATGCTGTGTCGACTGGTTTTGGTCTGAAAAGGCTGCGATGCAGCATTCCTCCCTTATTCCCAATCGAACATGGTTGAACAAGTGGTCACGTGCTCCTGGGTGCCCAAATCACCTGGTCACCACGCCAGCAGGCGACAACTTTCATACCAAGGTTCAACTCGAGTGACAGGACTGCACCCAAAAAAGGTCAAACAGGCTAGTAAGTTGTACCCTGCAGGCACGGTGACAGGGTGACTGGTGTACGCAGGAGCACGTGACCGCTTCTTCAACCATGTTCGATTGGGAATAAAGGAGGAACGCTGCATTGCAGCCTTTTCGGCCAAAACCAGTCGACTCAGCGTCCAAAAGACTACACCATATGGGCCAATCGCGGTCATCCGTGCTTTTACATAAACGAAATGGCGCTTTTAGTGACATTTTGCATACAAATCCCCATCTAGTAGGGCGCAATCACCCAGTTTCGGTGGAAGTGCGCGAGTTCGATTGGGATTCAAGTAGGAAGGGAGCGCTGAGTTGAATGGTCTTGGTCCGAGAAAGCTGAGACGCTCCCTTCCTACTTGAATCCCAATCGAACTCGCGCACTTCCACCGAAACTGGCTGACTGTGCCCTACTAGATGGGGATTTGTATGCAAAATGTCACTAAAAGCGTGTATGGTAAGCATGGTTGTTTTGCACATTGTCAGAAAGCCTTGGACCTCAGCTATGCGTAGAGCGCCATTTTAGCTGTCTCCTAGCAACAAGACCCCCAAAAAATGAGGGCCAAACGTACCGATACTATAGTATCGGTACGCTTATGATAGACCGGTAAAGGGTTAACTTCCCCTTTAAACATGAAAGAGGTAGAGAACGGGATATTTCAAACCTTTTCTTTCCACTCGCGTGAGTGCAGGATCAGTTATTCTGCTCTTCGACTTGATTCTGACATTATTTTTATTGAGGTGCTGCTTGCATAAACTGTCCAAGATAATTCCATCACAGTTATCCACAGATGTCATCAGTTTGCTGTCCAAAAAGACCGTAACTCGAGCATTGCGCAGATCATTTTCTGTCCATTCTGGCCCTACACATTGTTGAGGAATTGATATGGAAGAAATCACAACAAACATTCACAGTCAATACATGAGCCGCAATCAGCGAAAACGACCCTTAGAGGTTTCGTATTTTTTCGATAAAAAGGTCGATTTGTGACGTTCAACGATTTGTTTTGATCGCGCTGCGAACAGCGCGACGAGTTCTTCTTGCACTCCTTGCTTGAAGTAATTTTTTCGAAGAAGTGGTGTCGAGTGGCGACTCCAGTGTTCCTTGATCTTGTTGCAATGGCAGCGAATGCCAGAGCTATTCGCTGAGCACACATGGCAGTCATTGTGTACAGCTAGCTCGAGCTTGATGGGGTGTGGGTGGTGAAGTAGCCGCTGAAGTTCAGAGTAAGGATGAGACGTTCTTTGGTTCTGACATCGATGTCGACAGGGAGGCGGAATCGCAGCCGCCATCTCCTGCTGCGATGCGGCTCAAGGTGGCCGATGACTTGTCAGAGTCGGAAGATAAGGAGTCGTCAACTGAGATAAACTCTGAGTCTGAGGCTAGTGACGGCAGCGACGTCGTGTCTTCAGCTATGGAGGAAGAAATGGAAGACGAGATTGCGGAACGACTCCACGCAGGACGCAGCTGCGAATATGTCGATCATCTCTCCGCACTCATCAGCTATTCTCTTTCATTATAGCTGCTTACTGCACTATTTCAACTATTTCAAAGGTATTCAAGCTGCCCATCCACCTTAGAATGCTGAATATTCATTGTACACATACATCATATACATACGTTGCACCAATTGGGAGTACATCTTGTATATTGGTGTATACACCCATTTGAATCGTAATATTGAACTTTTTCTTGGCTGAGGTCCTTCAGTAGATGTGTTTCAACAAATTTCTAACCAAAAAGGAATTTTGAAAATTTTGACCCTAAGGGCTGAGGCACATATTGTAAACCTGAGTAGCGACCGTACAACCGTGGGTTGACCAGATCTGAATCCATGCCACCTGGATCCGGATTCTAGCAATAAAACAGGTCCAAAGATTGCGAATCCGGATCCCAGGCCCACGGATTTGCACAATCCAACATGTCCTAACTGCCCATGTAAGGCATGCCCTATATACCTTACCTTCGGTGTCTGAGCTAGTAGAAGAGCCGGACAACCCTGAGTCACCTTCAGACATTTCGGGGCTGTCCAGGAGGGACTGAGACTTGTGCAGCAGAGAGGCCTGGGAATCTGAATCATACAGCATGGCAAATTAGAGCAGTCACATTGAAACAGTCACTTGTGCACAAAGTGTGAACTCTTCTTTACTGATGTTCTGTGAAGTCAGGTCACCAATTATGGCAACTAAAGTTAGAGAGAATGTATATGAGTAAATTCACACACAATAATACTTCCTCTGTGCAGAGAAAAAAATTCTCTCTCTCTTTTTCTCTCTCTCTCTCTCCTTTTCTCTCTCTTTCCTTTTCTCTCTCTTTCCTTTTCTCTCTCTCTCCTTTTCTCTCTCTCCCTTTCTCTCTCTCTCCTTTTCTCTCTCTCTCTCCTGTTCTCTCTCTCTCCTTTTCTCTCTCTCTCTCCATTTCTCTCTCTCTCTTTCTCTCCTTTTCCCTCTCTCTCTCCTTTTCGCTCTCTCCCTCTCCCTCTCCCCTCCCCCTCCCCTCCCCCTTCCCCTCCCCTCCCCTCCCCTCCCCTCCCCTCCCCTCCCCTCCCCTCCCCTCCCCTCCCCTCCCCTCCCCTCCCCTCCCCTCCCCTCCCCTCCCCTCCCCTCCCCTCCCCTCCCCTCCCCTCCCCTCCCCTCCCCTCCCCTCCCCTCCCCTCCCCTCCCCTCCCCTCCCCTCCCCTCCCCTCCCCCCCCTCCCCTCCCCTCCCCTCCCCCTCCCCTCCCCCTCCCCTCCCCCTCCCCCTCCCCCAGACTGCACGGATAAGAGAGGTGTGAGTGTATCCAAACGACACAGCTGGCTTAAATGGAAATTCAGCTGCAACCGTAGAACAGCTACTTTCTAAACATGATGCACATACAAAGTTTGAACTCGGTGCGAAATGATGTTTCATACAGAAACCCTTTCATATTCAATAACTTCCACTGGCACATGCACATTGTAGATAACAGGTATACAAGCTTCCAAGGACATACCGCTTACCTGGACTGGTATGAGCCATACTTGGAGCTGACACATAGTCAATATGCCTGGACAATTCCTCGGTGAATGCTCTACCAACACTGCTAAGTAGGGCCCTCTTGGCTTGTGGCTCGAGAGGCAGTGAAGAAGCATGTCTCCCTGCTGCAGCTGCTGCCAGCTGTGCCGCATTTTCAAGGTGGACTGACGCTGGTTGCTGTGTACTCTGCTGCAATGCAGTTCCTCTCCTAGCAGCATTACCATCAGCTGTAAAGCTGCCAGTGCTAGTGTTAGCTGAGCTAGCGATGGGATGTGTTGTAGTGGCTTGGGTGGATGCACTCATACAGGTCTGGCTAAGACCAATTGTAGTCTCTGCCGTAGTAGAAGGACCTGACATTGATGATGGTGGTCTACCAGTGGAGGAGCAAGCTAAGGCTGCACCGGGCTGCAGAGCAAGAGGTGGTTGTGCACCTGCCACAAGTACACCACACACAGACATGTATTTGTATTTGTATTTATGGATTCCCCACAGGCCTCAGCCTAAATCGAGGGAGTCTCCGTCCGCATCCACAAACCGATTATCAGATTTCAGGTTGCTACATTTGTATGAGCGTGCGAACACTCATACATCAAATCCCATTGATTATGAATGTTTCTGCGGTGAAAGACTGGTGCCGTGACACGTCAGCGCATACCAGTGTTTCAAGTCGATTTCACATTCACCATAAAGCTGATGAACGGAATATAGAAACTGTATGGATGGCTGGGGTGACCTGTAGACTGTCTTCCTGTCTGTACAGTATGACATGCAGCCTCTATTGTAATAGCCAACATACCTCATCACGAGGCACAAAGCTGTGGCCCATGATCAGTTGACTCAATGCCTTTTAAATTCTTGTTTTTCATTATTCAAATGGTAACCATAGGAATTGATTTATGACGTCGTCTGACACACTCCTGGACTATCCCTAATCAGACATAAATAATACACAGTGTACAGTAATACGATAATACACAGTGTACGGTAATGCGGTTGCATTCCTGTTTCTAGCATTCATGGTCGATGTACATGTAGTCCTTTGCGACCATGACCATCCCCGCAACTTCCCTTAGCATCATACATTGTTTCCTGTCACGTCCCCTTCGAATGTCAACTATAATGCAAGCAAAACTCACCTGAATAATTGCAATGATTTAGTGCTGGTACAGCTGATACTGTGGCTGTTGCTCCTAGTTCTGACTCTGCTGTTGCTCCACACGCTCGTTCTGACATTGCTGTTCCAATTGGAAGCCTTGCCTGGAGTGACGCTTCAGGGGTTAATACAGTTGCTGACGAAGCTACTGCGTCTGTTTCTGCTACTCCTGCCATTGCCACTGCTGCTGCTGCTGCTTCTGCTCCCGTTGCTGCTGCTGCTGCTCCTGCCGTTGCATCTGCTGCTCCTGCCATTGCCCCTGTAGCTGCTGCTGCTGCTCCCGCTGCTTCTCCTTCTGCTCCTGGTCTTGCTGCTGCAGTTCTGCTTTTCATCGGTGGACACAGTGGTGCTACTTGCTGTCCAAGTGGCGATGGACTCGTTGCCCCTGGAGTGGATTGATACGCTGGATATCCTGCTGATGCAGCTGCTGCTGTCGTGCAGTCTTCAGTTGGCTTGGTTACAGGTGGGTCTGCTCTGGTTGCTATGGCGTCGGCTGATTCTGGTTGCCCAACACTGGACAGCAATTCTGGTCACGGGACAAAATAAATTCAAAGAAGGAAAATAGAAAAACCCACAGTCATGACATCATAATAATTATTCTATTCCCAAGCTTCATAGAGTTGACTGCCACCGCCACGACTCACCGATACCAATGTCTAATCCGATACCACAGGACTGGCAGAAGCAGTTTCTTGATTGGTGTGGCCATACCCTAGCCTTTTTATACTTTGTGAATGATCTGCTGGCCACCCATTACCTAACCAGAACGGAAATACACTACAAGGCTAAAGAGACCAGCAATGGAAATTTTCTTCTGTGCTGTTAGTTGATAGAGCTTGCATTGTGTGCAGAACACAGGTATAAGGCATACACAGGGTAACATGCACAGACTGCTGATAATTTACAGAACGTTCACTACACTAATCAAAACAGCATCAAGTATCACCTTGCTCTGGATTAGCTACAATACGAAGCATCTCCAAGTATCGGGCAGTGTAGCCCATCTGGCGGATTGCTGAACATAAGACCAGATAGGATTCAGTTTCTCCAGCAAAAAGTATTGAAATCAATTCTTCATTGTGTTCAGCCGTGCCCTTTTGGTCTTGTATCTTCCTCAAACGTTTCAGTTGGCCAAAGCTGAGTAGTCCCTCTTCTTGAACTAGACGACGAAGCCGAACAGGGTCAACATCTTGTAACCACACGTGAATTTTGGAGACAAACTCCGTTGTTTTGTATGGGTTGCCTACAGAGAACAAGACCAAAAATCAAAGAGAAATGTGTCAGCTTCACAAGCACAAAAACAACATAAGTGTATTTGCAATGGGAACTTGAAGAGCTGGACAACCCACTAGATCTATTTCATCACTTTTCGAATAGTGGCCAAAAAAGAATTCATTTTATGTGCGGTTTGTATGTAACATGTGTGATTTGGGCAGCAAGGTATATTTAGCCCTGGCACACGCTCAATATTGACATAGTGCTGTGAGTGGTGCGTGCACATGGGTATGCCTTAAAAGCACAACCAGGTGTGTGTCTGCATTTATGTTTGTGCACATGAATGTGTGTGTGTGCGCAAGCACCTGGGAGTGTGTGCAGGCGGAGGTGTGCCCGCAGGCCTGGGTGTGTACCCGTGGGCCTGGGCTAAGCCATACTTGGGTTCCTATTTTGAAATGGTTCTAGTAAGTATTGTTGTCTGATGATTGGTTTTTGCCTTGAAACTCTGAGTTACAACAAAAAACAGCCCTATATACTTCCTTTTGTGTACCTCTTGCGTAGTAAGTATTAGATGTAGAAAGGAAAAGGAAATATAGATACGAGTTGAGAGTAACTTTCCATCACTGTAACTACTATACAGTCAGAAAGTGCAGCAACTAGGCACAAAACTGACAGAGTACTGAGACATTCGACGTCCTGACACCTAGCTTCAACACATCCTCAACACATCTCTTCAACACATCTCTCTCTGTAAGTATTAGAGTGTGACATTTTTCCTGGTGCTGCCCCGAGACCTATTAATGACACTAAGCTGAAAATATGATTTTCACAAGATTTGCCCGTATCAGGTTCTGCATCTCAGCTCTTCACTTGCAACCTAATGTCGTGACTAGCGACCAGCCTGGTACTACAGACCACTTCGCCAGGCACGGACGGACTCACATTCATATTAATTATGGTTGTGCGGTGCAAACCTCTAACTAAGGACCACCTGCCACTAAAGACCGCTTTCTCTGGCACCAAGGGGTGGTCGTTAGTCACAGGTTTTACAGTAGATGTATTGGCAGACTGACAGGCTTGCCGACAGGTAGTGGATGGACTTACGGACAAGCTAGAGGGTGGGAAGTCTGACTGACAGATGACTGGATGGTTGGAGGGCTGGGTCTCTGGCTTCAGGGCTGTGTAGATTACTGGCTGGATGAATAGATAGCTGGCTATTGCGATGCATAGATAGAGAGATACAATGTACCTCGATGGATGAATGCATGGATGTATGAATGGATGGAGGGATGGATGGATAGATGGGTGGACTGGTGGATGGAGGAATGGATGGAGGGGTGGATGGATAGATGGGCGGACTAGTGGATGGATGGATAGATGGACGGACTAGTGGATGGAGAGATGGATGGAGGGATGGATGGATAGATGGGCGGACTAGTGGATGGAGGGATGGATGGATAGATGGGCGGACTAGTGGATGGAGGGATGGATGGAGGGATGAGTGGATGGATAGATGGGTGGACCAGTGGATGGAGGGATGGATGGAGGGATGGATGGATGGATGGATAGATGGGCGGACTAGTGGATGGAGGGATGGATGGAGGGATGGATGGGTGGATGGGCGGACTAGTGGATGGAGGAATGGATGGAGGGATG
>NC_088654.1:19351091-19443864 GCF_964019385.1 Sycon ciliatum | reverse complement strand
AGGTTTCCAGATGGCAGGTAAGTAAAGTTCAAGTTGGGAGAACGTAAAATCAATCTGCCTTCCAACATTCAAGCGTTCCATCATCGTTCCCATCGATTTATTCATCTGTCCTTCCGGCCGCCTGTTTAATCATCCATCCAACCCTCCAGCCCTTCATGCCATCATCCCTCCATCTCATACTATTATGTCCTCACTCACTCACTCCCTTCATCTATCTCTCCAATAATCCAGCATCCATCCACCCACTATTCTAACAACCCAACCACCCATCCATCCATCCATCCATCCATCCATCCATCCATCCACCCACCGATCTGGCTACCCATCCACCCATCCGCCCATCCATCCATCCATTCATCCATTCATCCATTCATCCATCCATCCATTCATCCATCCATCCACCCATCCCTTCAACTACCCATCCATCCATCCATCCCTCCATCCATCCCTCCATCCACTCGTCCGCCCATCTATCCATCCATCCATCCTTCTATCCATCCATCCATCCGTCTGTCCATCCATCCACCTATCAATCCATCTATCCATCCACCCACCCATCTGTCTACCCATCCACACATCCACCCATCCATCCATCAATCCATCCATTCATCCATCCATCCACCCATCTCTCCAACTACCCATCCACCCATCCATCCCTCCATCCACTAGTCAACCCATCTATCCAACCATCCCTCCATCCATACGTCCATCCACCAGTCTAGGCCTCGGCGGGTAATGCTAGTTATTTCAGCTCAAAATGCATTTAGTATTGCTAGTTATTCGGTCATATTATGCTCGTTAGAATGCTAATTTGGACTTGCAATGCTAGTTGAAAAGGCAATGTGAACCACTCATATGGCAATGTGTCATAATGTAAGTCACACTACACGGAATACTGCTATTGGAAGTACCTAGTACTTTGAAAGTAGATTATGGTGATGCTATTTCAAATGATGTGGAACTGAAGTTGCTATCATGAACTAGCAGTGAATAACAGTAAATCAGAACCCTACGTCGACAGTCTTCAAAGTACTTTGAGGGTGCATACGGAATGCTATTATTTTTGGAAATTTGGTATATTGTGTGGTATGAAAAAGTACAATATATGTGATCTAACCCTCGATATGCTTGCTCCTTTGGCTTTGGGCAGTCGTGCGCATGCCTCACCGGGCTCATCCTCCACCTCTGCCTCGTTCTCGTGTTCCTTATTATCCTCCTCTGTCTCGTACTCATCTTCCTCACTCTCTTCCTCCGAAGAATCAGGGACTTCCAACACATTTCCATTTGATGTACTCATGGTGCAAGCAAGCAAGCACTGCATGACTCTGTGAATAGGAAAGACAAGGTTTCTTTCCGTTTCCCATGATGGCATCAACGTGGTACGTCTTTACCTAGCAGCTGCCACTAAGATTCGCAACAAGAGCCGCATGTTGCGAAGTCGCAGGCTAACGTTTAAGCAAAACTGCCAAAAGCCGCTGGTACAAAGTACAGTGTGTACGTTACATTGTAGATCTCCTGTTTTATTCAGTAATGCACACTCATGAAGTGAGAAAATGACACTTTTGGGCGCTAATGCTTGTTTTGGCTCCAACTCCGGGTACAATGCTGGAGCATTGCTAGTTCTCAAAACGATGCTCGGAATGCCAGTTACAATGCTAGCATTACCCGCCGAGGCCTACACCAGTCCACTCATCCACCCATCCATCCGTCCATCCATCCGTTTATCCACTAGTCCACCCATCTATCCATCCATCCATCCATTCATACATCCATGCATTCATCCATCGAGGTAAATTGTATCCCTCAATCTATCCGTCGCGATAGCCAGCTATCTATTCATCCAGCCAGTAATCTAGCCAGCCCTGAAGCCAGAGACCCAGCCCTCCAACCATCCAGTCATCTGTCAGTCAGACTTCCCACTCTCTCGCTTGTCCGTAAATACATCCACTACCTGTCCTCAAGCCTGTCAGTCTGCCAATATATCAACAGTAAAACCTGTGACTAACGACCACCCCTTGGTGCCAGAGAAAGCGGTCTTTAGTGGCAGGTGGTCCTTAGTTAGAGGTTTGCACCGCACAACCATAAATATGAACGTGAGACCGTCCGTGCCCGGCGAAGTGGTCTGTAGTACCAGGCTGGTCTCTAGTCACGACATAAGGTTGCAAGTGAAGAGCTGAGATGCAGAACCTGATACGGGCCAATCTTGTGAAAATCATATTTTCAGTTTAGTGTCATTGATAGGTCTCAGGGCAGCACCAGGAAAAACGTCACACTCCAATACTTACTTGAACCATTTCAAAATAGGAACCCAAGTATGGCTTAGCCCAGACCCACGGGTACACACCCACGCCTGCTGCCACTCCTCCGCCTCTGCACACTCGCAAGCGCTTGCGCGCACACACACATTCATGTGCACAAACATAAATGCAGACACTCCCGTGTACCTGGTAGTGCTTTCAACGCTGTACCCATGCACACGCACCACTCACAGCACTATGTCAATATTGAGCGTGTGCCAGGGCTAAATATACCTTGCTGCCCAAAGCACACATGTTACATGCAAACCGCACATAAAATGAATTATTTTTATCCACTATTCGAAAAGTGATGAAAAAGATCTAGCGTGTTGTCCAGCTCTTCAAGTTCCCATTGCAAATACACTTAAGGTGATTTTTGTGCTTGTGAAGCTGACACATTTCTGGTCGATTTTTGGTCTTGTTCTATGTAGGCAACCCATTCAAAACAACGGAGTTTGTCTCCAAAATTCACGTGTGGTTACAAGGTGTTGATCCTGTTCGGCTTCGTGGTCTAGTTCAAGAAGAGGGACTACTCAGCTTTGGCCAACTGAAACGTTTGAGGAAGATACAAGACCAAAAGGGCACGGCTGAACACAATGAAGAATTGATTTCAATACTTTTTGCTGGAGAAACTGAATCCTATCTGGTCTTATGTTCAGCAATCCGCCAGATGGGCTACACTGCCCGACACTTGGAGATGCTTCGTGTCGTGGCTAATCCAGAGAAAGGTGATACGTGATGCTGTTTTGATTAGTGTAGTGAACCTTCTGTAAATTATCAGCAGTCTCTGCATGTTACCCTGTGTATGCCTTATACCTGTGTTCTGCACACAATGCAAACTCTATCAACTAACAGCACAGAAGAAGATTTCCATTGCTGGTCTCTTTAGCCTTGTAGTGTATTTCTGTTCTGGTTAGGTAATGGGTGGCCAGCAGATCATTCACAAAGTATAAAAAGGCTAGGGTATGGCCACACCAATCAAGAAACTGCTTCTGCCAGTCCTGTGGTATCGGATTAGACATTGGTATCGGTGAGTCGTGGCGGTGGTAGTCAACTCTCTGAAGCTTGGGAATAATTATTATATCATTCCTGTGGGGGTTTCCATTTTCTTTCTTTGAATTCATTTTGTCTCGTGACCAGAATTGCTGTCTAGGGTTGGGCAACCTGAGTCAGCCAACGCCATATCAACCAGTGCAGACCCACCTGTAACCATGCCAACTGAAGAAGGCATGACAACAGCGGCTGCGTCAGCAGAATATGCAGCGTATCAATCCACTGCAGGGGCAACAAGTCCATCGCCACTTGTACAGCGATTCGGACCACTGTGTCCACCGATGAAAAGCAGAACTGCAGCTGCAAGACCAGGAGCAGAAGGAGGAGAAGCAGCTGGAGCAGCAGCAGCAGCAGCAACACCCGCAGCAGCAGCAGGGGCAATGGCAGGAAGAGTAGCGGTGGCTTCATCAGCAACTATATTGAACCCTCAAGCGCCACATCAGGCAAGGCTTCCAATTGGAACAGCAATGTCAGAACTTGCGCATGGAGCAACAGCAGAGTCAGAACTAGGAGCAACAGCCGCAGTACCAACTGTACCAGCACTTCATCATTGCCATTATTCAGGTGAGTTTTGCCTAGCTGACAATCTAAGGGGACGCGACAGGAAGCAAAGTAAGAAGTTACGGGCAGTTGCAGGGATGGTCATGGTCGCAAAGGGCGACATCGACAATGAACGCCAGGAACAGGAATACCACCGTATTATGGTGTACTTTATATTATTTATGTCTGATTAGGGATAGTCTAGGAGTGTGTCAGACGACGTGATAAATCAATTCCTATGGTTACCATTTGAAGAATCAAAAACAAGAATATAAAAAGCATTGAGTCAACTGATCATGGTCCACAGCTTCATGCCTCACGATGAGTTGTATTCGCTATTGCAATAGCTGCTGCATGTCACGCTGTACGGATGGCAAGGCCGTCTGCAGGTCACCCCAGCCATCCATACATTTTCTACGTCCTGTCTCGTTAGCTTTATGGTGAATGTGAAATAGACTTGAAAACATTGGTATGTACTGAGGTGTCATGGCACCAGCCATTCACCATACACTCACACAATAACCACACAACTGTTTGGGGATAGCGTGCTTCTTGTATTATGCCAAACTTGACACGCTGAGTCCAGCTTGACTCAGCCGAGTCCCTAACTGCTATTTGCCGCTCTAACATGAAGTTGTGCCTGAAAGAAGGGAAAGAGCGAAAAAGAAAAAGGAAAAAAATTCTGACCTTCTGCAAGCAATAACAAGTAATGAGTGCCAGCTGTGTAAAGTCATGCCACCAAGTCGACCAGACGGCGGTGAGTTTCCAGCACACATCTTGCCCTGCTGCTCCACCTGCGCATATCTGACATGGTGGTGCGCTTAGGGGCTGTGCTGCCTGGGCCCCAGAAGCCCCCTGATGCGCCACGGGGTGCATTGGAAGCACCTGTATCACTTAAGTGATCCAAATGCGAATGCAGCCTTGACGGTCGCCGGCCGGCCTGCCGCCTACGCAACAAGCCTGAGACTGGCCCTGCCCCATTTGGCGCTTCTAAATGCTGCGATCTGGTAGACAGCTCACTGGGCTGCCAAATACATGACTGCCTTGAGGACAGTTCCATACTGCATGGCAGGGCGCCCGGCAGCGGCGTGAGCTGGGCGCGGTGAAGGTTGGTGATAACTACAGTTTCCTCCTTCCTCCTCTGGAAACTTCCATTACCCCACATGAGAGTGCTCAACTGCTACAAAAGCAGGAGCAAAATACTCAATCTGCGGACAGAACTACCCTATTTATAAAGAAAGGGGGTTTATCAACTGACAACCGCTCTATGCAGTTGCTATTCCCAACCGGCGTGTGCTCGGCATGCGCTAGATACTAAATTCTTTATTGTGATGTCGAAATTTATTGACGTTTCAGGCCAGTCACCCATCATAAGAACAATTTACAAAGGGTGAACCAGCCTTTTTATCGTGAAATCAAGAGAGAGCACATGTATGTCCCTGCACAAAACACACGAAAAACACAATAGCCGTATGAAATCGAGTGTATGAATTTGCATGTACAACAGACAAGGAGAAGTGCGCTGAAAGTGTGGGTATGCAAAAGCTCAGCAGATAAAACCGAGGTAATGTGTGTACGAATGTGTGTACCACAATCATGGTGTGCACAACCCTGTACAGACATAGCAAGGTATAGCAGTTCCACTGTGAGGGCGCTAAGTTTTAGGTACCTTTCCCTCTTGGTTCTGACGATGGGTGAGTGGCCAGAAACGTCAATAATTTTTCGACATCAATAATAAAGGAGTTTTCAACCAGCTCATGCGCCAAGAGTGAATTGCAACTAAATAGAGCGGTTGTCAGTTGACAAACCCCCTTTTATTTCCCTCTTTACTGTGAATTTTTGGCTGGACAAAATCCTGCCAGTCTACACAGCATTGACAATGAACTTAGGGACAAGACCGGCACGACGACAATCCAGGAGAAACAACAACTGTTGCCTGGTTCGTTCAGCCTTGTACGCACTCCTAATCCATTCCAAGGGAGTCCTAAACAACGACCTACTGAAGCATTCACTAAGAAAGCGGCGGACATCACGCAACTGCATTGTAGAAAAGGGAGTTTGTCAACTGACACCCGCTCTATTCAGTTTTTAAGTGAATGGAACGGTTGTCAGGTGACAAACCCTTTTCTTTGTAATGCAGTTGCGTGAAGTCCACAACTTTCTTAGCTAACGATTCTGATGCTGAAAGAATTATACAGATAAATCGCATATCGATTGGTGTATGAGGTAATGAAAAAAAATAATTAAGGCATGGATTCAACTGATCACTGGCCATAGTTGTATGCCTCGTGTTGAGTTATGTTGGTCTTTGCAATTGCTGCTACATGTCATGCTGTACAGATAGTATGACTGTTTACAGGTCTCGCCAGCCACCCGTACAGGTTCCTTCGACCTGTCTCGTTAGCTTTATGGTGATTATAAAACTAGACTTGTACAATTTCCCAATATGGTATTCACTGAGGTATCGTGGCACCAGCCAATCACCATGGAGGCATTCTTTATCAATGGAATTTGATGTATGAGTGTTTTCATGCTCATATATATATATGCACCCCAAAATCACATATTCCATTTGTGGATGCGGATATGTCTGTGTGTTGGTGTACTTATGGCAGGCGCACACCCACCTACTGGTATTGCTCTGCAGCCCGGTGCAGCCTTAGCTTGCTCCTCCACTGGTAGATCACCATCATCATTGTCAGGCCCTTCTACCACGGCAGAGACTACATTTGGTCTTAGCCAGACCTGTATGAGTGCATCCACCCAAGCCACTACAACACATCCCATTGCCAGCTCAGCTAACACTAGCACTGGCAGCTTTACAGCTGATGGTAATGCTGCTGGGAGAGGAACTGCATTGCAGCAGAGTACACAGCCACCAGCGTCAGTCCACCTTGAAAACACGGCACAGCTGGCAGCAGCTGCAGTAGTAAGACATGCTTCTTCACTGCCTCTCGAGCCGCAAGCCAAGAGGGCCCTACTTAACAATGTTGGTAGAGCATTCACCGAGGAAATGTCCAGGCATATTGACTATGTGTCTGCTCAAAGTATGGCTCATACCAGTCCAGGTAAGCGGTATGTCCTTGGAAGCTTGTATACCTGTTATCTACAATGTGCATGTGCCAGTGGAAGTCGTTGACCATGAAGCGGTTGCTGTACGAAACATCATTTTGCACCGAGCTCAAACTTTGTATGTGGATCACGCTTATCATAAGGCTGTTGTATGGTTGCAGCTGAATTTGCATTTAAGCCAGCTGTGTCATTTGGAGATACACTCACACCTCTCTTATCCTGGCAGTCTGGAACCGGACCATGTACTACCGATAACTTGGAAATAATAGACACCCTTAGCAAACAACGGTAACGCTATGTTTTACGGTACTCGTACCTTGATCACCCAAATAGCGTTGCAGCTGCAACGTATAACGTAAACATGTTATGGGGGCTGATTTATCGTTGTGACCAACGGTACGGGTTTTGGCCAAATATTGAATAGTCCGTACGCATTTCACCTGGTATCGCATATATGGTGACATAAATGGTTGTACCGCGCGAAATAAAAGCTATCCTCGTGGCAACAGCGTACTATAAAATAGCGTGCATCTTGCTAAAGGTCGAACCCAACTCACGGTATTTTCCCCTTACGGTATTACCGTTACAACATAACGTTTTTTGCTAAGGGTGTCTATTCATAACTCTGAATCACATACATTGTGATGGGGAAGGGTGAGAGATATGACGTCACTATTTCAACTAAACATGGCAAACGAGTAGTAATATTTCCATTTAAAATTACTCACAGCGTGCCCGGTAGATCGACGTGCCCGTAACTTGGATGACCGGATAATTGAGAGATAGGAGGGTATTGAGCACTCTCTGCACAGAGGAAGCATTCTTGTGTATGACTTTTGTTTTTACGCACATAAACTCTCCCTATTCAAACTAGAGTTGCTATCCCTGATGACCTGATTTCACAGAACATCAGTAGAGAATATTTCTAACTTTATTCACAAGTGACTGCTCCAATGTGGCTGCTCCAATTTGCCCTTCTGTATGTTTCAGATTCCCAGGCCTCTCTGCTGCAGAAGTCTCAGTTCCTCCTGGACAGCACCGCAAAGTCTGACGGTGACTCAGGGTTGTCCGGTTCTGCTGGTAGCTCAGACACCGAAGGTAAGGTATGTAGGGCATGCCTTACATGGGCATTTAGGATATGTTGGATTGTGCAAATCCGTGGGCCTCGGATCCAGATTCGCCAACTTTTGACCTGTCGGATTGTTAGAATCCGGGTCCAGGCAGCAAGGATTCGGATCTGGTCAACCCACCCCCCAAAGAAAGATTGAACAGAGTCAACGTATCCTTTTTTTGCGCTGAACCCAAATTTCAAAAGATGGATATTGATATCTATTCGCCATTCTACAATATCGACCTTCTTTGACGAGAGCGTTTTACTCAATACTGCTGTTTGAAGGAACTGAGTATCAACTGAAGTGTCACATTAGAACCATGTGATGTCTGACTGGAACTAAGGCTGACCAGAAGCTAATCATATGCTGGTGTATCACGGCTTAGATTCGCCTTTTGTGGACCAACATTTACCTTGATGCTAAATTCTTGGTCCAGAGATCTTTTAAAATGAGAAGAAGTAGCGGCGACCCGGTCATTATGGAATCCAATACATCACACCACCACATTGCGCTCTTGGCCGATCCACACTCTGCACTCACATCACCATCACCACAGCGAGGACAATTTCGGTATAAACTAGTAGATTGATATAGATAATGACCCTCCAGACAGCTGTTTCGCTCCTCCTGAGCTCATCAGTGGAGGCATATAATGTTGAATGAAAGATTAGACAAAAGTGACAAAAGTGATAACAAGGTCAGGTGATAACGACATTTGCCTCCACTGATGAGCTCAGGAGGAGCGAAACAATTGTCTGGAGGGTCATTGTCAATATCAATATAATTATATATACCGGAATTGTCCTCTCTGTGGTGATGGTGATGTGAGTGCAGAGTTTGAACCGGCCAAGAGCGCAATGTGGTGGTGTGGTGTATTCGATTTCAGAGATCTTTTAGTTCCTAATATTGTGCGTTGGGTACTTGGGTTTGGAATAAATTAACGGCGGATGTATGTTGTGCTTTCTTCCATATCAATTCCTCAACAATGTGTATGACCAGAATGGACAAAACGTGATCTGCGCAAAGCTCGAGTCACGGTTTTTATGGACAGCAAACTGAGGACATCTGTGGACGACTGTGATGGAATTATCTTGGACAGGTTATCTAAGCAGCACTTCAATGAGACTAATATCAGAATCGAACCGAAGCCCAGAAGAAGTGATCCTGCACTCACATGTGTTGAAGGAAAAGGTTTGTAATATCCTGTTCTCTAAATTTGTCATGTTTAATTGAATGTGCACGGCTAAGTTGGACAAATTCTACTACTGTACTCAGCCACAGGCTGGTAGACCAATACTAGTGTCTGCTCCAGGATTTCAAACGAACCGGGTACATATGTAACCGACACAACTCTTGCAACCTGGTCAGAGCTGGGTACATTCAAGTACGACTACTGCATGCACAACATGGAGTCGTGACAAGTTTACTACTCGCTGATGTACGTGTATGATAAAAAGCACTCACCTGGCCGAATATCAGGAAATACATGCCTGCCCACACAAACGGTCTATAGACCCTCTGGCAAACAACTGTCCTTCTCTCCATCTCCACCACCGCTACCACCATGGTGGTGGAAGTGGTGGCGGTGCTGCTGCTGCAGAAGCATGGTGGTTGTGGTGGTGGCGGCGGGGGCGGAGGTGCTACTGGTGATGGTAATGGAGAGAAGGACACACAAATTGAAGGGTAGTTGACCACAGCCAGATGTAGACCAGATAAATAGTGAAATATGGAAACAAGGATGGGGAACAGAATGTATCAAATGATGTGGTGTGCATGCGGATAACAGAAATAGGCCATGATACAGAACTACTTGGAACCGTCATTTAATTTACCTGGACCGAGCTAGCCGGGGAAAAAGCTCTCGCGCTGACGGACACAGTAGTGATGGAATATAAACGGCTGTATATCCCCAATGGCGATTTGGAATCATGGAAGCATGGCTAGCCCCTTCCCAAAGATGCCATAACTTTTCGCAACTTATGCTTTTCCGGGAGTTCCACGGAACTCCCTAAATTTTGCAATATGTACTGAGTATTGCCGAAATCGCACCAACCTCTTCTTCAAATTTTATAATACTGACAAAATGAACAAAAATGATGCATGCACGCTGCATGCGCCCACCGCATACACCACGAACCGAAACCATTTCCATTTTGTTGCCCACGTGCTGTGCACCTTGTGTTTCGCGCAACTTGAACGTTGCCATGGATAAATCCGGAAAAGTGCGAAAAATATTTCAAAAAGTCCTACGGAGGATCCAACGTAGGAAGGCTTTCCTATGTAGATCCTAGTCCGTCTGATCATCGGTACCGACCGTGCAATCGAAGATAACAGTAGATCTGTAGATGTCATGCACTGGTGTTCATGTACAGACTGTACATCTACATACTACCAGTGCAGGGCTTCAGGCATCATGAGTTGGCCACGCGCCGCCACGCACTTGCAATTACGTTGGGCTGCTTTACCGACGAAGGCAAGAAATTATAGGCAGTTGTTTCCCTTCGTTGTTTCGAAACCGACCAAATCAACATTCCTTGGCAATGTCACTCGCTGCTACTATATTAATTTCATTAGATGGATGCAGCCAGCATTCCTTGGATCAGTTGTTGCGGAAGAGAAAGGATGTTCCGAATAATGACGCTTGTCATGAAGTTAGAAATTTTATCATCCTGCTCAAGCTCGTCGGAAGATGAGGGCTCAGATTTCCAAGCGGAGTCGGTAAACTCTACTATTCTAGCATGCAGTAGCGGCAAGTTGTTCCTCCACAGAAACGGAGGTCTGTGCCAGCAATGTGTTTTGATGACATTAGAGATCCTTAGCAAAAGTACGATAACGCTAACTTTTACGGTACTCACTTCCAGCCGTGACAAAAAACGTTATCGGGTAACGGAAAACGTTGCGGAGCTCATAATAACGGGCAGGCGTTCGATATGATAATTCTGCAAAAATGCAAAAACTCGCATTGTTTTGTAACTGGCCGGAGATAAACAACACGTGCAGATCAAGACTAGAGTTGCTTGTCACCTTTAGCGTTTTTTGGTCAGTTTTGCATTTCAGTTGACAATGTCTGCGTCCTCTGCTTCGTACCTTTCATCCTCTATTCTATCTGGGAAACAAAGGACCGGTTCCGCGGCACTACTGAGATAGAAATTCATCGGCCTCTCCCAGACGTGCTGGAGCTGGAGAACCCTTACAGTCGACCTGGGCACAGCGAAAACTCATTTTCGCCGTGCCTTTGCCATTGCCGAGTGAAAGACCTCGCCAAGGTATTCATTCTGAAGGACAGCAAACTAATCCCTGGCTCAAAATTTTGAATTTCCCGCAATTGTTTCCACAAAAATTCAAATCGCCATGGTTGGTAAGACTACTTCGTCTGAACTATAATGTACATTGTGCCAAGGGAAAAGTCAGCTAGAACGGTCCGAAATACGGTAAGGATTCCCGTTTACGTTAGCGTTTTTGTAACTAAGGATATCTAAAAAATTGGTTGTTAGCAACACTGGCTCACACTCAAATCACTGCTTTTCACCAGAAAAATATTTTATGTCAACGTTTCGGTCATGAAAATAACCATCATCAGGAATGAACTACTTTCATTCCTGATGATGGTTATTTCATGACCGAAACGTTGACATAAAATATTTTTCTGGTGAAAAGCAGTGATTTGAGTGTGAGCCAGTGTTGCTCACAACCAATTTTTTACTAATGAAGCTGCGTGATGCGTCCTACAAGATTTTTAAGGATGTCTAGTGGACTGATTGTGGACACTGTTGTTTTTAAAATGTCTGTCAAGTGAAGACAATGAGTGTGTGATTCAAGAGCATTTCATGTTGTATGGTATTTTTTCAGGGTTCCAGCCCATGGACGGTATGGGCTGCAGTACCCTCGTACTCTGATTGAGTGCAGTGCCCTCGTACTCTGATTGAGTGCCCCCTCGTACTCTGATTGAGTGCCCCCTCGTACTCTGATTGAGTGCCCCCTCGTACTCTGATTGAGTGCAGTGCCCTCGTACTCTGATTGAGTGCCCCCTCGTACTCTGATTGAGTGCCCCCTCGTACTCTGATTGAGTGCAGTGCCCTCGTACTCTGATTGAGTGCCCCCTCGTACTCTGATTGAGTGCCCCCTCGTACTCTGATTGAGTGCAGTGCCCTCGTACTCTGATTGAGTGCCCCCTCGTACTCTGATTGAGTGCCCCCTCGTACTCTGATTGAGTGCAGTGCCCTCGTACTATGATTGAGTGCAGTGCCCTCGTACTCTGATTGAGTGCCCCCTCGTACTCTGATTGAGTGCCCCCTCGTACTCTGATTGAGTGCCCCCTCGTACTCTGATTGAGTGCCCCCTCGTACTCTGATTGAGTGCCCCCTCGTACTCTGATTGAGTGCCCCCTGTGAAAAAGTGGCACTCCCTACTCATTTGTCAAATTTTGTGGTTTTTTTCAGGCCATTCAACGAAAAACGCAGTGGATAGTCACTAACGTTATAATTATATAACAGAGCGCCCACAATGCACATTCAGCCGGTTAGAGCCCCGTACCTTGTATTTTGGCTGGCAAGACATGTTGGGAACATGGGAAAATGGGTTGCGGGTAACTGTTTCCCCTTCCCGCTCCCCTACTATTTTGACCTGGCTAGAACCCTGCAAAAATGCTATAAATATTAAATATCCGAAAGTAGAAATGTACCGGGAAAGCGATCATTTTGGCATTTCTGGCGCAAAATAATTACATTCTTTACAAGAAGTCGAAAAGTTCTCCAAGCACTGGAGCTGTGTGCCAGTAGACTGCAATTTATATAATTACGAGTCTGTAGTGAGTTGAAAGGCTTTCTCTGCTGATCACTTTGAGCGTGTCACAGCATGCAATTCTAACTATCACAATTGGACCATCCTAATCATCACGACCGCACAACCGTAGTCTTCGTTAGTACAATCTGATTATACAGGAGCCCCCTTATAGAGGTCTCTGAATCCGCACCTGTTTACGATGAGCTCAGCACTACGCATTTGCCAGCCAGAATTTCTGCTGGCCTAGATGTGCGGGCTGGCATGTGAATGTGTATACCTACATACAATACAAGTTCATATGGTTGTTTGTGATCATGTGTCTGTTTGTGTGTGCGGCCATGCATGTGTCTTCAGCTGGGGGACAGATAAGGACATTAATCACGATCATCATCAAAGGAAGATATGATGACAGCACCGAACACAAGATCGAAAGAGAATTGCTTGGAGACCTGGAGGCCCTTACCTACTCCAGGCATCAAATTCAGGTCCTCTTCCGGGGTCCATATGACAGCATTCAAGTTGTACTGCTGCTACCAATGAGAACACTGGGTCATCTACTCTACCTTGCAGTACACTATCCTGGACTGCTGCGAGGCCTGGATATACTTCAAATCATTGACATCTCCTCTTTGACCATAATTGACTTTCGAGAGATAACAGGTATGTTGCTGTATTATCATGTGCTGTGTGTCTTTCTATGATTATGTGTGTGTGTGTATGCATAGGTGTGTGTGTGTGTATACGTATGTGTGTGTATGTGTGTGTGTGTGTGTGTGTGTGTGTGTGTGTTTGCGTATGTGTGTGCGCGCATGTGCGTGCGTGAGTCTCGCGCCGAGTGGACGACAGTATACACCTGGACAGAGGGTGATGCATCTTCTTCGCACAGCATGTTTAGTGGTGCAGCTGCTGCTGTCAACTGCTCTTTGTGTGAGCGGATTTTCTGGCGCCGCCTGGATCGTGCCAGGCACTGGTGTACTGCAGAGCTTGCAGTGCAACAACAGCGTAGATATTGCTAGTTTGATCGCTGCGGCAGTTGGTTCTTACTTAACGTGGCTCGTACCTAAAAGGAAAACTAGTCCTTTCAGAGAGCATGTCTGAGAAAACCAGAAAAGCTGGGCTAGGCCATCTCTCCGACTTCGCTTAAATGTTGGAAGTAGATTTCCTTTGGGGTCTACAACAACCATGCAAAAGGGCTCATTGCATAACTAACGGACACCTTGGAAATGGGAACCACCTCGTAATGGGCCCAAAATACGACTATTGAGTCCAAAACGAGCGCTGCTACAGCGTACACGATTGAGCTGAGAACAAACCGCCACCATGCCAACATTACCTCACATGAGTAGTCTTCACATCACCAGCACATAAAGCCATGGCTACATCCAGGAAAGCAATGGCCATCATCTCCAAATGTCACTAAATTGCATTGCTAAAATTGCCAAATTTCAAGAGCCATAGCGGGAACCATTTGTGGTGTCTATTTTTCTGAACCATGCACTGCGGGACAGTGGACTATCTCCACTAAAACCCAGGACATCTCTCGTAAAAAGTGTTCCATGTTTTCTGGAAATAAACAGATTCGTTTTCACTCACAAAGCAACTGTTCAGTACAGGGGGTAGTGGTCTACCAGAGCAATCACACTCACCACCGTGGTGGTTTTCCAGAAATGAGTAGAAGCGAAAACACACTCGCAGCCACAAAATAGATAAATACTTCCTCCGGAATCAAACACTTCGTGACTTTTTTTCACTACTTTTCACTGTTGTCATTTCGCTCTCTCTCTGGTTCTGTCAGCCTGAGACACTGACATGACATTTCGGAATCGTAGGAAAGCATGATTCATATGTTGGAGAGCCGACAATCATCACAGAACAAGGGTGTCGACGCTGCAAACAAAGAAAAGCGAACATGTTTTTCATTTTTCGTACGTCAGGCGCAATGGGAAGAAAAGCACTGTGCTCACTGCTCGTCGTAAGTAGCTATTTTTTAGTTCAGAGCTTGACAGAGCAGGACAATGGCACCGAGGAGCAAGAAGAGTGGAAAGTGAATAGCAATAGCAGCTAGCGTTTTGAAATCTTCGCCATCCCCGACACACCTGCCTGCATGCAAATAGGTCGGCAGGATGTCAAAACTCCAAAACGCAGAGATGTGACAATCGTCACTTCGCGCAGCAGAGCAAGATGAACAAGTTCAAAATGGAAATTGTTCAGCCACTGCAGAGCCCAGACCTCAACGTGGATGATCTCGCCTTTTCCAGCAGCCTCGACTCTTTGTCCTTGGTCGCAAAGGAAAAGGCGAGATCTGATCGCGGCAGTCGGGAAATGCTGGTACGACTATGATATCCCTCGGAGGAAATTTGAAATGTTTGGTTTTGCCTGTGTTTGTTCCGAGGCATCCTCGAGCGAGAGCGGAGGCGGTAATGAGTACCAGCGCTGCCGCGCTACCATGGTCTTCGCCGAGATGTTGGAGAAGGAATTCAGGTAACAGCGAAGATGATCAGGGACGCTGAGAAGCTTTTCCGTGACATACGACATCGCGTCGATCGACCTGCCACTTGGAACAGTTTCAGGGGTGATGAGTCGGGCGATGGCGATCCAGACTGAGACTCTACTCCCACTAATCGCTCCTGTAGATATTGTAGATATGTCGATTGAATGTGTTGAAGTGTTTATCTTCCAAAAGAACCCTTTTGTTGATCACAGTAACTCCTTCAAAAGTCATGTCAAAAGTCATATAAGTTTTTGTGTTGGGAGAAAGTAACCGAAAACATCTAAATCAATCAATGCTCAGCCGTGAAAAAGCAAAATATTTGGATTCTGATCTTGATTGTCGATCAACTCGATCAAATCCGTAGATCTGCTATGTCATGCGGTGGTCTGCGCACGGCCAGTTTCAGGACGCAAAAATGTCGTGCTTCGATCACCCAAATCGAGATTTGTTCAATATTTTTTGCACTACTGCAGAGCTTTGCTGCTAGCGAAATACGAGTCGTTCGGGGAAGGAATTGGTTGTTGTTTGGAGTGACAAGGGTTGTCAGTTCAAATTTCTTGTCAGACTCGGTTGAGGTGACCACGCTGCAGTGTTTGGCGTGCTGGCGTCTGGAGCGGTGCCTGGTGTTGGAGCTTGAGAAGGCGCTTTCCGTCGTCGGGTAGGAAATTGGCAATGTTGCAATGTGGTGAAGTGAAAATATTCAAATTTAGTTTTTTAAGGAAACATGGAGCACTATTTACGAGACATGTCCTGGTTTTAGCGGAGATAGTCCACTGTCCTGCAGTGCATGGTTCAGAAAATAGACTCTGTAAATGGTTACCGCTATGGCCCTTGAAATTTGGCAATTTTAGCAATGCAATTTAGTGACATTTGGAGATGATGGCCATTGCTTTCCTGGATGTAGCCATGGCTCTATGTGGTGGTGATGTGAAGACTACTCAGGTGAGGTAATGTTGGCATGATGGTGGTTTGTTCTCAGCTCAATCGTGTACGCTGTAGCAACGCTCGTTTTTGAACCCAATATTGAGTTGTAATTTGGGCCCATTTTGAGGTGGCCCCCAGTTCCAAGGTGCCCGTAAGTTATGCAACGAGCCCTTTTGCATGGTTGTTGTAGACCCCAAAGGTAACCTACTTGCAAAATTTGAGCGAAATCGGAGAGATGGCTCAGCCCAGCTTTCTGGTTTTCTAAGACATGCTCTCTTAACTCTTTGAGACCCCAACGATCGAATTCGATCGTTTGAAGTGGGCGCACTTCCAGAGCTCGTAAGTTTGGACTGGTTCACCTCAGCGAAATAAAATCAACACGACGACGTAGCTGAGAAAAATCTCTAAAAGCACATGCCAAACACAGCATAGGTCACCACTAAAAATTTCCAGCACGCGGCCGTGAATGCGGACAAGATCCCCCGAGCTGCACTCGCGGCCTAAGTGTGTCTAATTTGACTTCCGCATGAACGCGATTGCTGCAGCGGCGTTGTTTGAGGAGTTAGAGGAGCGGAACGAGCCTGTAGAAGAGCTGAGTGACAGCTCTTGGGACGAGCCTGAATCCTCGAACAATGATGGGCTCTCATCCGGCACGGAGGACGCCGTGAATCAAGATTTATTAGCTGACGACGCGATCGACTCGCCGTCAGAAGGCAAGGAAGAATTTGTTCCGGTGCCAGCACGCGGAAGAGGTCGTGGCCAAGGCCGTGGTCGTGGAGTAGCCCACACGGGCCGTGGGCGAGCAGCACAGGCAGGGCGAGGAGCTGGTGATCGCGGACGTGGTGGGGGAAAGGCGCGTGGAAATACTGGCGCAGCAGTTCGCGGACACGACCGTGGTATAGCAGCTCGCGGTGGTCGTGGTCGCGGACGTGGCCGTTTTGCAGCACCGTACGCAACGCTCAGTGACTATGGAAATGTCGACGCTGGTGGAGAGAGTGCTGTGCCTGAGTTTGACGCCGATGGCTGTGGCATGCAGCTACCTGATGACTTTTATCCCCAGCTGCGAATTGGATTTCTTCAAATTATTTTTCTCAGAGGAAATTGTGCAGCAAATGGTGAACTTCACAAATGCATATGCTGAGTCTAGAATTGCATCACTCCCAAAACATGCGAAAGCTGATGGTACATGGAAAAGAACCGACTTACCTGAAATGTACAAACTCCTAGCTCTCCTTCTCTTCCAGGGATTTCATCCACTCCCTGCCATGCGCGATTACTGGCGCACAGAAGCATTGTACGCCGGCAATTACGCACGCCAGATGATCTCCAGCCGGAATCGGTACGAGGCACTGATGTGCTTCTTGAAGGTGATTGACCACACGCAGGAGGATGGCAATGACAGGCTGCGTAAAATTCTCCTTCTCCATGATCATATGCGTGAAAAATGCCAAGCTCTCTACCGACCTGGAAAATGTGTGAGCGTCGACGAGAGTATGGTAAAATGCAAAGGCTGCGCTCCATTTACGCAGTACTTGCCGAAGAAGCCAGTCAAGGGGGGCTTCTTTGCAGCTTGCGATGCTGACACCTCGATCATAGTAAATTTTGAAGTTTACACCGGACAGCAGCTTGGAGGAGAACATGGCCTGACGCACGCAGTCGTGATGCGGCTGGTGGGAGACATGGCAGCGGATCATGTTATCTACACCGATAACTTTTACACGTCGCCATTGCTCGCCACGTCTCTTCGTGAAAAGCAGATGTCACTAGTGGGCACTATTCGCCCCAACCGGCAAGGCTTCCCACCTATCTTAAGAGCTGACATCAAGCAGTTTGAGAGGTGGGCCGAGCGAGGCACAACGCGCTACGTACGCCAAGGAGACCAACTTTTCCAGCAATGGAAAGACAAGCGGTGCGTATCCATGTTTTCAAATGTACACCTTGGCCACCAGCACGACATGATTACCAGGAATGTAAAGGTCGATGGTATGCACCAAGTGGTAGAGATCCGCAGGCCACTTGTAGTTGCGGACTACAATGGAAGCATGGGTGGTGTTGACACCTTCGACTACCTGATCGCCACATATCGAAGTCTCAGGAAGACTCGGAAGTATTGGAAAAGCTTGTTCCTTGACCTGGTTGATGTGAGTGCCAGCAATGCATACCGGCTGTTTCACCTATGGATGACCGAACATCCTGACAACATCCAACGGCGGAAGCACTTCAAGCACTCCGATTTTCAGGCGCACTTGATCCGCCAAATGGCTGGCATCGACATCAACGACCCACCGCGGAAGAGACGCTACCGTTCTTCCACAGATGCACCATTCCTTGATTCACACAACTCCATCTGCCCAACTCACAGAAGCAAAAGAAAAATTGCAAAAACTGTAGAGAGCAGGAAAATGTGCAGCGCCAGTGTGTGACATACTGCCAAACTTGCGGCGTCCATTTGCACATCACTGCGGAGCGGGACTGTTTTGCAGAATATCACACTCGTCACTTCGTCTAACGAGCTCAAACTTTGCAGATCACCTGCCTGTACATATGTAATTAGATTCAGAACAATTTTACTCCATACCTAGTTCTTTCCTCTGTAAATATTATCTATGTCAACTTTGATTTGCGTGCATTTTTGAGCGATTTTGGAATTCGAAAGCCCTTTTTGCCAAGATTGCTTGATCTGATGGCCCTGAAACTATGTGTTTTTGGTTTCCCTGACACAAGAGCATTCAGAAAAACATAACTTGTAATAACTTGTAAAAATTCTTCCCTGAAGAAATTTATCCTTTTGACTCCGGACCATTGAAAAATGCATTTTTGCCGAAATCAGTGGGGTCTCAAATGGTTTTAAGCATCCTTGTGCCCAGGCTTAGAGTTTAACCCTTTACCGGCAGCCCCATACTTGAATGCGTCGTAAACGACGCATTGGACATGCATACTAAAACCATGCCTGGCATGGCAGGAAGCATTAGCCCACGGGGGTTTCCCGTGGCCCTCACACAGCCTAGGTATGATCATATCGGTAGCTGAAGAGATCTACGCGTGTCCCATTTGATTCATTGGGAACTGCGCGATCGAAAACTTACGGAAATACACGCGCGCCGACAATGCAGTCTGCCTCCGTCAAAACGTCGTCAGGTGCATTTCCTCTTGCGCAGTGAGTTCCTTTCGTCCTCAGATGACTTCTCCGACGAGGACCTAGCATTCCTTCGCTCTGGTACCGATGACAGATAGATAAATACTTCGTTCCAGCTGCCGATGCAAGCGAATTTCAAATTGCGGAGCGGAGCGCACGCCAAGTAAATTCTCACGCAAATATCGGGAGCTCCAGCCGCTGAAGACGATGTTGTCGTGATGCACCTGGAAGAATCTGATGGTGCTTATGATGGGGAAGCCATGGAGAGTGATCCCCGTGTCGACAGTCTCCCAGAGAAGGAATTTTAGGCCATCGACTTTCTGAGTGCCTGAGTGACGGCAGCGCAGCGCGACGTGCGCATGCACTCACGGAGCCATTGGAAAGCGATTCTGGGGCGATGCTGCTCTCAATTGCGAGCAAGGCACGGCCACTGAAGTCTGTGATGGCTATGGCGTTCGTTTCCGCTCCGAAGTCGACTTGTTTTGGCAATATCATGTCAATGTCGGAATCTGACTGCATTATGTGCAATTTCCGTGTTTAGACGTATGGGTGCCAATTTAGCAGCGTATGTATGTTGTAGGTGAAAATAATTTTTTCCATGGTCAAGAAGTAGTACCAGACTTACCAGAAAACATAACTTGCACATACAAAATGTGCCCTCGTTGTGAGTTATTGGCATCCTTCTCAATGCTATGGATTTCATATACAAAATGCACTTGCGGGTAAAGGGTTAAATATTTCGACGTTTTGCCCCCGTGGGTTCGAGCCTCCCCGGTGAAAACTCTTCTTTTTTGGTAGCGGTTTTGACAAGATTAGCTTCTATAATCGACTCCAAAGGAATGTTCTAGTGGTAACAGAAACATGAAACTTGACAGTAAATGACAGGCAGTTTTTCATTAATGTGTTTTGGTCCACCGCACACATCAGCCAATATTGGATTCAGTAAGCCGTGCTCCTAAGTACTTCGTATTGATTCAATGTCAAATGCCTAATGTTTAGCATATGAAGCATATAGCTGGCAGGGAAGCACCCAGCGGAGTGCCGATATTTGCATTCCAAACCGAATGAGATTGTTAGTGTGGGCAGCCAAGAACCCTGGAAGGAAAGTCCAGCCACCCTATTAAGCTTGGCTTGACTACAGAAATCACCACTCAGACACCTGAAAAGAAAACTACAACATTAAGTCTGAACAATTCAACAGTAGGGGCAAAATGCTGGGATGTGCTTTTGTGCAAAATGCTCCAAAATACCAGAAATTCTATATCGGGTTTTAACTATGAAGAAATGAGGAACTACAAGTTATGCAATAATGTCCACTAATACCACCAGTTACTAAACAATCAGCTCCTGCGATAACATTGCACGACACCGACCGACGATATTGACGTTCTACAATTAGCTGGCTAACTGTTTGTTTAAATCCTTCCCATTTTTCGGGACTGACAACATTCTGGTAGGATTAAAGAGCTGTGCAAATTGGGAATAAAATCCACCGGGCAGTTTCTATTTTCCGATTTGGGTATGAGCCACCTTTTTTTAAGACGCGACGACCTTGCTCGTCGCAAGTGTATGACTCAGTGCATCCACTGTGGAGCAGTGTTGTGGTGCTCACTGTGTGTACTGCGGCAGCATCTGTTCGGTCCAGGGCAGGAATAGACACCACAGCTCAGGTTGCCCCCTCCCCCCCCCGCCATATGTCGGTGTCGTGGTAACAGTTGCAGATGACCCGAATCCTGGCGAACTTTTTGTTTTTGTGTCCTGGACGCCGTGGGATGATATTCTCCTATTTTCTCTCCATTGCCCATCCGGGGACCACGTTACCCTTGTAACAGAACAGGACAGGTGTATGTGCACATGTGTGTGCCCGCGAGTGTCGTTGTGTGTTCCCGTATAATGTGTATATGTGTGCGTGTCCGCTATGAGGAGTTTGGTTTATGTATGCAGATAATTCCTATAGCTGTTGGGTCTTTTACAATAGAACTGGGGCAACTAATGGCACGAAGAGCTTAATAGTAATGGCATCAGAAGTCTTTTGAAAATACCAACTTCTGGGCGAAATTGGATCCACTCTGATCATAGTCAAGTTAGGTATCTTGTGGGTGGGGCAAGTATGGGTTTACATACAACGTGGATCCAATTGCATCCGAAAGGCAGAGTGGTCCTGACTCTGGTTTGCCTGGTACCTTCAAACTGTAATCGAGTGTTTGCCATCTGTGTTGGTTACATGCTGTATATTCTTTCAATGAAGTGTATTATACTTTTCATGTACTACCACCGATGGACTACTCTAGGCTAGGATATCCATTTCACTGCTGTAGGGTATTGCTGCCTATCCACTAAGGTTCAGCAACAAAGGGTCACTTTTACTGAAAACAACAACACCTCTAAAAAGTCCGTTACTCTAGCACCCAATAATTCGTCATAATTGACTTCCTGGAAAGATTTTCGCCAAGGAAAACGTTGAGGTAAAGTGGAAGTCTTCACGGAGTTGTAAACCAGCTTCAGAGCCAAATATATCTGTCCCAAAGTTGTACCACAGCTGCGCTAGGCAAAGAAACTGTGTTTTTGACAGCCTTCCACTCTCTGTCCTCGTGTCAAGTTCAGTGGGGCTTGAAATCGATGACTTCAGAAGTCGTCAGCAGTCAAAATCTAGCTACAAAAATTGGATCCACTCCACCCACGGGAAAGAATCTGATTTAGTAGATGGACCCATGGGAAAGTAAAATATAGCTTTTATACAAACAAACAAAACAAACGCCTTGTGTCGCGTGTAGGCGTAAACTTGTTCCGTACAAGAAGTGACATGGAGGGCCCAGTGCAGTCATTACCGATGGATGTGGCACTATGCTGTGTTGGAAAACCACTTAAAACGTGTATGGCCACATGCCAAAAAAAACTGGACCCGGCAAGTAAATCCAAAGTCACCTATGTTTTGGCTCCTGGCTTTCTATGACGTAGCACTTTCAATTATCAAGCCCTAGTCTTTTCTGAACACTCCTGCGAGTCCACCTTTGCCTTCTTGCACCAGTTACAATTACCTTGTCTATGTTCTTGACATGAAGTAACGTTATGAACTTCTTGTTGTTTGACTTTTAGGCAACTCTAGCAACTCCACTGTGGCCTTAGACGAGTTGACAGAGGATAATGAAGAGCTGTCAGAGGACAATGAGGATGATGAGGATGAGGATGATGTTGAAGTTCTGCCACAGAGCTATGACAATGAGCTGGAGTTTTCGAGGCGCACTGACGTAGCTGCTGCTGCTCAGCCCCACATCTCGCAGCAGGAATACGACCAGATAAATAATCGCAGTAAGGACTTCCAGCTTGTGCTGGCAGTCATTATGAGGTCACACCGGAAAGACCAGAATTTCCTCACAGCAATCCGGACTTGCATTTCCAATGGTAAGTTCATAATAATTATTGCCTGTAGTATGAGAATGAAGAAAGTGTCTGCTCCGAACGGCTAGATTAACTCTTGTGTAATCAAATGTGCTAATGAAGCTTATATCAGATCCACTCTGATTTAGCTACCCACACTAGAAGCAAGTACTACCTTCACTGGGGGCAGGGGTAACTGCAGCTGGATCCCTGGACGGATACCCTGATGCCGTCAATTCTTTTTCTGCACCTTGTCCTCACCCACTTACTGAGGTGTGGTGAGCCCATAAGTGGCATCATTTTCAAGTTCACCCACAGTTTTGGGGATTTCAGGGGGTGTCGGCCGTTGGGCGGTTCAATAGCCAATTGAGTCATCTTTCCAAGATTCCTTTTGAGTCTCTCTCCCCTCTCCCGGGGAGACCCACGTGACCAGTTTGGCAGTGAGCAACAAGTACAAGTGAGTAGTATGTGTCCGGCCGGTTCTGGGTGAGGTACATGGTCCAGCCCTCAAAAATGGGGTACTATTTATAGTACCCCATTTTTTGGGAAAAAACGGGTGCCCATTTTTTACATAAAAAATGGTTTTTCGGGTGTTGTAGGTGGTGAAGGGGGTATGACATCATGATTGTACCTTAGTGGTTGTACCTGATCAATGTGATCATTGCCCCGGTTAGGAGTGGGTATAAAAAGTAGATACTTGGTCCTACTTATTAAAAATTAATGTGCGCTTCGGTTCGAATGTCAAGCAAACAAATTCAAAAAATCTCAGGACGGAAACCTTCCTACTACATAACACTGTCTGTTGCGGCCCTTTGGCCATGGTAGACAAGATTTCCTTTGAACCATTTCTTGTTCTTGTTCTTTACAAAGTGGAATAAAACTGAATCTCAAAGAGTTCTGAAAAGCAAAGAGCGACACGTGTACATGTAGCTTCAAACAGAAAAGCTGGCAACGCAAAAGGAAACATGCAGCCAAAAAAAGATGCCTAGCTCTGGCGTACATCGTAGAGGTCACTGCGCATCCAGTGCACTGCGCCCCAAAGGTGCAGGCACGGCGCCCCAAGGAGTGACGACATCCTTAAACTGCATCGCATCATACAGATAGAGCGATAGCGTACAAAGTACAAACAAAACAAAATAACTGAGAGAAGCGAAAATAAATGAATCGAAGAGAAGAAGAGAGAGAGAAGAGAGAAGGAATTTAATTCTAATTATTTAGAGCTGGACAAATATTGTCAAGGAGACATGCAGATACACAATAGAATCGACGCGACTGCATGTAGAGTAGCTGCCTCTAACTGCAGCAGAGTGGAGCACGCAGGTACGTGATCAACTCGGGAGCAGTGAAAGGTGAGAGAAACAAAATACAAATATATTCGAACGAGCAAACACAATAATCATGAATTCATGTGCAAGTGTCTGTAACATTCTCCCCCCCCCCCCCTGGTAACAGGGTACCGATGACCTGTTACAAGTCACAAACAAACTCAGCCCAGCACGTCCAGCTTGGCAAGCTTGACGACTGGGCGCCGGTACAGTCCAGACTTGGTGCGGACATCTGCTACTCGCACAACACCATCACTGCTCGGGTGTACAGCCTCCAGTCGGCCCCGAGGCCACTGCCCTCGTGGCTGGTTGCTGTCAACGACCACCACGACATCACCTACAGCCAGCGACGGTGTCCCGTCCTGCCATTTCCTCCGCCTGGTGAGTTTTGGCCAGTATTCCAAGATCCACCTCTTCCAGAATTCGTCGGTGATCTTCTGTGCAATCCGCCAGTGCTTCCTCAGGCACAGATCAGCATCTACAAACACGCCTGGCCGACTAGTCACACTACTGGACCCAATGAGGAAGTGGTTGGGTGTGAGGGGATCATGATCATCAGGATCTACTGAGACGTGAGTCAGCGGCCGACAATTCATGAGTTGCTCGGCTTCAGCGAATACCGGGGCTAGGACTTCTTCTGTCACGACACGCTCCTTCATGACGGATTTCACAGCGATCTTCACTGCTCTGACGAGGCGCTCCCAGCTTCCACCCATCTGGGGAGCAAGTGGCGGGTTGAAGTGCCATGAGATGCCCTTACTGGAACACTCAGCAGGTAGTCGGTCTTGGCGGAAATCTTCCAATGCTGCCTTCAGCTCCCTGTCAGCTCCTCGGAAATTGGTTCCTTTATCTGAGTGGATTTCTTGGGGGCAACCTCGCCGGTCGCCCATTCGCCTGATTGCCATGATGGCACTATCAGTGTTCAGAGAGTGAGCCACTTCCAAATGTACAGCGCGAGTACTCAGACATGTGAACAACGCACCGTAGCATAGTTCGCGGCGCCTCCCGATCTTGATGTGCAACAGTCTGAAATAGTACAGCCCGGTGAACGTGAATGGTCGCAGGAACGGGGTCAAGCGCTGGACAGGTAGATTTCCCATTACAGGTAGCTTGGGATTGGTTCGTTGGTTCTTGCAGTATTGACACTCAGACCATGCTCGCTTCACAGCTGCTCGACCCGTTGTCACCCAGTACTGCTGGCGAAGCTCATTCAATGTCTTCTCGTGTCCATGATGGCCAGAACGCAGGTGGTATTCATGGACTAGAAGCTGTGTGTACCTATGCTTCGGACACAGGATTGCCGGGTGTTTTGCACTGTACGCCATTTCCGTTGCATGTGTGAGGCACCCTGAACCCGCAGAATCCCGTCCTCATCAATGGCTGGTGCTAGCTGTCGTAGACGACTGCTGGTGCTGACAGGCTGGCCATCGCTCAACAATGCCACTTCTACGGCAAAACACTCTGCCTGCACAGATTTCATCCAGAGCTGCTCGGCCGCATCCATTTCCTTGGCTGATATGGCTGCGATTGATTTGACAGTTTGTCCGCGAACTCTGGCCCGAGTGTTTGCGATGAACCTGGCTACATTCGCGGTTGTGCAGATGAGACGTTTCCATGACGAGACACGGTTGACGTCAGGCAGCGATTCGGCAAATTGCAGGGGCATTGGCAGGGATGTTGTCGCCGCAACGAACTCTTTCTTCACTTCGGTCGCGTCGATGCACTCATCCGACGTTGCGGGTGCAGCTGGCCACGCTTCCCGTGACTGCATTAGAAAATCCGGACCAGACTTCTATCGGCCGCAGCTCAGTTCGTGCATGGAGATACCACGAGATGCATCATCTGCAACATTCAGCAGTGTTGGTATCCAGTGCCAACTGCTGGCCTCACTTGCGTCGCAGATCTCAGCTACTCGGTGAGCGACAAACGGCTTGAACTGTCGCGCATCTGACTTGATCCATTGGAGAACGGTTCTGGAGTCTGACCAGAAACAGGTGCTGTGCCACTTAAGCCCATGCTCTTGGGCTAACATCTGGGCGAGTCGACAGCCAAGCACCGCAGCTTGGAGCTCCAGACGTGGAATGGATGTTGGTTTCAGCGGGGCTACACTAGTCTTGGCGGCAACCAAGCTGCACTCGATGTCATCTGTGTGCTCGACTCTCAGGTACTCCACTGCCGCAAACGCTTTGCTGCTGGCATCGCAGAACACAATGTCATGTAGAGACAAGTCAGTAGCGGACGACGTGAAACAGGAGTATGCGCGTGAGATACTGAACTGGCTGACCTCCAGCAGCTGTCTACACGAATTCTGCCAGCGCGATAGCAGCTCGGGTGGAATCTTATAATCCCAACCGATGCCACTCAACTAGATGTCCTGGAGGAGTATCCGTGCGGCAATGAAAAGCGCAGACAGGAAGCCTAGCGGGTCCAAACTGACATGACAATGCTGAGTAGGGTTGCTTGGTGGGATGCGCGGCACACAGCTGCTCTCGGCGTGTCACGTTGAGTTGAAACAGGAACTCGTCACTGTTTGGATCCCACCGAAGACCCAGCATGCGCTCTACCGGCAATTGTGAGCTGAGGTCAACGACTCCAGCTGCTCTCATATCAGCTGGCACACTCATCATCACTTCGCTACAGTTGCTTATCCAGTTGCGGATCGTAAATCCGCCTCGCTGCAGGATCTCAATGGTATTGGCTACACGCTGTACCGCCTGGTCGGTAGTGTCGACACTGTCCAGGTAGTTGTCCATGTAGTAGTTCTCGTCACATGCTGTGGCTACAGCAGCAAATTCCTCACGGTGCTCCTCAGCATTGCGCCGCATTGTGAACTGCGCGGAGCATGGCGATGACGATGCGCCAAAAATCATGACTTCCATGACGAACGTGTCAGGCGGGCCAGTCTCACCAGGTTGTCGCCACAGGAAGCGCTGAGCTGGCTGGTCTTCTAGGCGTATCCAAACTTGATGAAACATGTCTTTGATGTCAGCCGCAAAGGCAATAGCACGTTGGCGGAACTTCATCAGGACACGCACGAGCTGGTTCAGCAAATCTGGGCCTGGGAACAGTGCATTATTTAGTGACATCCCTCTAGCTTTGGCGGCCGCGTCGAATACAAAACGTAGCTTCTCGGGGCTTGTTCGAAATGAACACAGCGAAATGCGGTAAGTATCAGGTATGTGCGGTTTGCTCGGCAGCCTCTGCTGGTGTTAGCTTACGAGCGTAGCCTTTCTGAACGTACTCATCGATCTTCTGGGCATACTCTGCTGCGAATTCTGGAGACTTAGCCATCTTTCTTTTTATGCCCATTAGACGGTTGAAAGCCATGTCTTGGCTGGGTGGAAGCTTGGGCTGATCTGACTTCCAGAGGAGGCCTCTCTCATACCGGTCACCAACGCGAACCGTGGTGTCGTGCAGGATACTTTCAGCACGGATCATGGCCTTTGGCTTGCCGGCAGAAGCAGACAGTACAACGCCAAAGTTCTCAATGGTGAATGACTCCTTCACTAGTTGGTGCAAATCCGACTCAGGCTGCCAGATGTGGTAGATTGCCTCCGGTTCGAGTTGATCTTGGTGAGTCCGAGCTCCAATGCGACCGTGCACTACCCAACCAAGAAGTGTTCTCGTCAGCATAGGTACATTTGGCGGGCCTTCGACGACTTCACGTGCCACTGTGAGGTGTCCGTTGTCTTGCCCGGTGAGTATCCTCGGTTGTACTGCTGGGTATCATGCCACTCTGGAGTCATCTATAAAAGGCCGTCGACTCGCCAGCTCTCTGCCATCTATTGACTGCGAATGCAACTCGAGGTCCTTGGCTGTTCTCACACCATCCATTTGATGCTGGGTGGCATCGGTGCCATTGACCAAAACAGAGACTCTGCATGACGAGTTGTCCGTGTGCGTCGTCGAATTCGTCCATGCCATATGCAGGGGATCAGACTGTCCAAACAGCGCCTATGTCATCCGCTCAGGTATTGTCCATTAGCGTGACAGTTGAGGCTTCGTCCAGCAGAGCAAGTGTCTTCACACAGCCCTTTGGGCCACTAACCGTCACTGGCAACACTCTCAGCAATACTCGGGTTGTACCAGGAATACCGGTGTGCCCACAAGTGTCGACTGGCTTCTCTGCAGCCTTGCCCTTGCACAGGAGCACATGATGGTGGCACTTGCAGTCCAGCTCACTGCACTGCTTCCTGCTGCCACACTCCCTGGTAGCGTGTCCACTGGCCAGGCAAGAAAAACAAAGACGGTGACGTATGACCAGCTCAAATTGGGCTTTCTGGCCAAGCTTCTTGAATGCTGAACACTCGCCGAGGGCATGCTGCATTTGTTTACAGCAAAGCCAGGCTGACTACTTCTTACTGGCTGCACTTGCTGGTGCCGTCGCTTCTGCTGTGCTATACACTGTCGAAACTTCCTGATGACTGTACACCATCTGCGTCTTGTCGGTTTGGGTACCCGGCAGATCCACGACGCGCACACCTGCTTCAGCCTTGTCCGCCAGCCACATAGAAAACACTCGCAAGCTGATGTTATGGCTACCCGGACGCACAAGTACCTCTCCCCACTGCAGCCGCTGGGATGTTGGCAACCTACCAACAAGCTCTTGGCGTAGCTGAGGGTTGTACATGTGTCCTTTATTTCGAAGGTGCTCCATGGTAGTTACTAGAGGCGTCACAGCAGTGGACAGGTTGATGAGACTATCAAAGTCTCCTAGCTTGACCTGTCCAATGGCCTTGGCTTTACTGATCATGGCAGCAATCACTGCATCCGGTCGGCCAAACCTGCTTTTCAGGACCTGGAGTACAGTTGGCAGGTTCTCCGGCACGTTCAGTATTGCTCCGACGGCAGCCTTGGCTGGGCCTTTTAGAAAACGTTGCAGACGAATTACATTTTCCGATGGCAAAACCTCGCACTCGTCTGACGTCCTCTGGTAGGTAGAGGTGAATATGGGCCACTCCTCCGAGTCGCCAGAGTACGCCGGCAAGTTACGACCAACCGTCTGTCGGATCAGGAACTTCTGCATGCAGTTTGCTGCTTGCGCTGTTAGCTGGCTTCCAGCCTCAGGACTCTTCTGAGCTGGCTTTGTTGCTGTTGTCTCTGCCGCAAGTGTGGCGTGTGCATTGCCAGGGTTCTGGGTCTCTACCCAATGCCTAGTAGCTGTCAAGGCGGACTTTCCCGGAAGTTTACAGACTGTTTCTAATCATGGCTGAGATCAGCTTACTTCTACTATATTCTCCTGGCCAGAGCCTGTCAACGACGCTGCTCATAGGGTTGTTGAGGATGCCAACAACGGCCTCAAATGCTGAGTCGGTATACTGGATGCAGGACGCGACGATTGTTTGCAACGAGCGGACAGGGTGTTTTCGATTTGGGCGTGGCTCACCTCCAACTCCAATTGAAGCAAACACCTCTGCCTATCCAGTCTTTCTTGGGCATCCGCCTGCTCAATTGCCATCAAACGCCGTGCCATTTCCAAATTGGCTTCCGCTTTTTGCCGTTTTACTGTGGAGGACGATCTCATCGATGATGCGAGTGAGGCAGGGGATGCTGGCAACTCCATCTCAGCAGCCTGCTCGACGACATCGGCCATATCCGTTTCGCCCTTACCCCTGCGATTTCGTAGCAACATTGCTGTGTTTCTGTAATCTCAAGACTGTATATTTCTTTAGAACTGCTCAGGACCATGTTGTGGCCCTCTGGCCATGGTAGACAAGATTTCCTTCGAACCATTAGTTGTTCTTTACAAAGTGGAATAAACTGAATCTGCAAGAGTTCTGAAAAGCAAAGAGCAACACGTGTACATGAAGCTTCAAGCAGAAAAGCTGGCATCGCAAAAGGAAACATGCAGCCAAAAAAGATGCCTAGCTCTGGCGTACATCGTAGAGGTCACTGCGCATCCGGTGCACTGCGCCCCAAAGGTGCAGGCACGGCGCCCCAAGGAGTGACGACATCCATAAACTGCATCGCATCATGCAGATAGAGCGATAGCGTACCGAAACTAGTACAAAATACAAACAAAACAAAAATAACTGAGAGGAGCGAAAATAAATAAATCGAAGAGAAGAAGAGAGAAGAGAGCTAGAGCGGAATTTAATTATAATTATTTAGAGCTGGACAGATATTGTCAAGAAGACATGCAGCAGATACACAATAGAATCGTCTCGACTGCATGTAGAGTAGCTGCCTCTAACTGCAGCAGAGTGGAGCACGCAGGTACGTGATCAACTCGGGAACAGTGAAAGGTGAGAGAAACAAAATACAAATACATTCGAACGAGCAAATACAATAATTGTGAAGTCATGTGCAAAGTGTCTGTAACAGTTGGAGAGCTGATGTTGGCTGCTGGGAGCTTACATGGGCATGGAAAGACGAATCCCCCACGCGTCCAGTCGGGTCAGGCATTGGTGAATATTCCCTACGTAGCCTGACAACAGACCAAGAGTCACAGTAAAAATAAAATCTTGCAAAGAACGGCGTCTGATTTGAACCACACAGGCTGTCGTGCTGCCCACGCGAAGTTCTATAGAGAAGGCGACCGTCACGATCGACCTCTCTTTAGAAAATAGTCAGGCAGCGGAGACGAACATAGATGAGCTTGCAAAAGCAACAGAGTCGATCCCGAGCAAAAATATTTGTCACCAGCGCCGAGAGCAGCGACCAGGAGGACCGAAAATAGTATGAACCCTTCCTTGGACAATAAATTCCTCATAGCTAGTTGTCATTCTATACCATACCGTCCATCGTAGCAAGTTTTATCACTTCAAGTGCACGCGTTGATGTCCGAAGTCTAAGTTCAAATTGTCGAAAGATAGGCGACAACATTGCTGACGCGGACCAAGTACATTTTCTATGTCCTGTCTCGTAAGCTTTATGGTGAATGTGAAATATGCTTGAAAACATTGGTATGTACTGAGGTGTCATGGCACCAGCCATTCACCATGGAAACATTCTTGAATAAAGTCAATGGAATTTGATGTATGAGTGTTTGCACGCTTATACAAATGTAGCAACCTGAAATCGCATAATCGTTTTTTGGATGCAGACATGTCTGTGTGTTTGTGTACTTATGGCAGGTGCACAACAACCCATTGGTCTGCAGCCCGGTGCAGCCTTAGCTTGCTCCTCCACAGATAGATCACCATCATCAATGTCAGGTCCTTCTACTACGGCAGAGACTACATTTGGTCTTAGCCAGACCTGTATGAGTGCATCCACCCAAGCCACTACAACACATCCCATCGCCAGCTCAGCTAACACTACTGGCCGGTTTACAGCTGATGGTAATGCTGCTAGTTATGCCCGAAATAAGGTACGAAGTATTGCTTATCCTTTGATGTAAATATATGTAATCGCTGGCTGTACATACGAGTGGCCCTGGTTCGAGTCCTAGTGGTGACAGTCAATCATTTTTTTCTTCAGATTTTTCCATTTGCGTCTTTCCCTCAAACCAGTAAATATTTGATGACTTGGGGCTCCCCGCATGCTAGTTTTGTACGCGAAGTGTGTGGGTTACAGTGAGGGCAGCGTCACACCCGCCTGTGTGGAATCACAGGAAGTGCGAGTTACGAAGTCTGAAGAGGATGTCGAACTGTCTCTGCTGGGATGAGGGCTGCACCATACCTCAGTGGTTAGAGCATCCCTTGCTACAAAAGCTACGGTCCTTGATTCGAGTCCTGGTCGTGACAGTCAATTTATTCTTCGGACTTTTCCCGTTTGCGTCTTTCCCTCAAACCAGTGAATAATAATTATAGGTTAGTGCATGGTAGGGAGGGCCTTATGGCTTATTAGTGCCTGAGAGGTTAGCTGGTGCCTCGTAGCACTCGTAGCGTGTCCTGTGGAGCCGTACGCGGCCGGCTTGCATCCTCCGGCTTGTCAATAATCGGTAATGATGTAACTGTTACTGAAAGCGGCAGTGAAGTAATCACAGTATCGGTATTTGGATGCCCATTGCATTTACACGATGGAGCAGTTGCAAGTTCTTTGGGGCAATTGGAGATATTCATGGCCCAAAAACAAGACAAATCGTGGAGTATGGTGATTTTTCAATTGAAACGGGAACCCGCCATGCAAGAATGAGCCTGAAGAAGAGCATTCATTCGGCTGTGCGTATAGGTTCCGGTAGTACCACGGTACGGGTTTGGTACCAAGGTCAAACGCAAACATGTTTTCGATGTCAGCAAGGCGGAAATGAGGCGAATGCCTGTCCAGATCACCTGACCCACAGACGGAATACAAAGAAATCCATGGTGTCGGGATCCAACAGCCAACCGCCAACTGTCCAGTGGCGTGGGGTCAGACAAACAGGACTCATCTGCTGTAGGAGGGTCGGATGCGGAAAGAGGAGCAGGACAAAAGGCAAAGTATAAGTTCATTGGACCAACATTCTCCCTCTGGTACGACAACCAACCGCCAGCTTGCCAGTGCTAGTGGTGTGGGGCTAGACAAACCGTTCTCGTATTCATCTGCTGTAGAAGGGTCGGATGCGGAATGGGATGCATCCGGGGAATCGGAACCTGCCTCTAGCTCTGTGCTCCGACAGCAGCTGGGCTGAGGGGTCAGAGAGAGGAGCCACCGCCCTCTCCCACAGCAGCCTAACCCCACCACGTCTCTGGCCCACTCTGATCCTGCTAGTGAAGAAGACATAGCAATGGCCTTACTGGCTGAGTTCGCTAAGAGCAACAGCAATGCAAACAACAACAGAAAACGGCACCAAAGTTTGACCTCCCCTTCAGCAGAAACTGAATTCACTGAAGTCTGTGGAAGAAAGAAGACGAGGAGCAAGCAGGAAGTAGAACACTTGGCGTTTTAATATCACCTCTTGTGCACAAATGCGTTCAGGTTAAGAAGCAAGCTAGGCGACTTCCAGTACGCGTTGCTACAACACAACACTGACATTGCAGTGGTAACAGCAGCAAACAGCATCAAAGTTTGACCTTCTCTTCAGCAGAAACTGAATTCACCGAAGTCTGTGGAAGAAAGAAGACGAGAAGTGGTCCAGCAAGCAGGAAGCAGAACATGTGGAGTTTTTAAATCTTAGTAACACGTTATTAGGACATTTTGCTTTAAGGCCGCGGTCACACGAAACAAGCTGTTATCAGCTTGTGCTGAAAGTGGCTTATGCTGAATGAAGTGGTTGGTCACATCGACCCATGAGATCCGCTGATTTGTTTGCGTGCTGTAGAGGTTTTTTCTTCGAGTCCATTTTTGAATTTGATTTTTTTGAATTTTTACGATTAATTTTTATTTTTATTTTCTGTTGAACATGTACGCGGCAATCAGCGCTGCAGCAGAGTTTTGGTACTGCACTGGGAGCTTCATTGGAATCAAGGTGCTTGTTTGAAAGATTGAGGGAGGTTTGAGCTTGAAGTGCAGCCATGGATCCTGAACTAGACGCCGTGCTGTTGTCTGCATGCTTCGATCGCACAATAGTCCCCCTTGTCTGACGCTGCCGAACCAAAATCATACCTTGTAGAAAGCGCACAAGGAAAGATGGGGACAATAACAAACAGCAGGCAATGAAAAAGTTGGACCAACAACGAAACAAACAACGAAAGCCGGAATATTTCAGAACACGATGCATCCATGTGCCATGGCAAGATGTGCTTTTGATTTGCACAATTTTGTTTTTCCCGCGACTGCGCCAGAATGGCTGAAAGTGGATGAATCCATTCAGCGCTCCAAATTAGCGCTTTGAAAACGGCTGAAGCCGAAAATTAAGCCGTTTCTGTAGCAACGAAGACGTCAAAAAGCGCTTTTTCTGCTGAATGGCTGATTCGCACTTGGTCTGACCGCGGCCTTAGGAACTCTAGCTCTAGGTTTACATTTGGGGATTTTTCGTTTTTCTCCACGCTACTTCTTCCATGGTTGCTCCATTTCGCCTCTTGTGCACAAATGCGTTTGGGTTAAGTAGCAAGCTAGGCGACTTCCAGCACGCGTTGCTACAACACAACACTGACGTCGCAGTGGTAACTGAAACAAAGTTCACCACAGAGAATGTCCAAGTGTCGGACACGATATTCCCGGGCTATAGCCTTCCATTCTGGCTTGACCGCACAGCAAACCGTGGTGGCATTGCAATCTGGGTGTGATCTACTCTCCCAGCATTGATCATCGATGAACTGCCCCCCCCCCCTCCCCTCCCCCCCCCCCCTCCTCAGCATTACGTCTTGTGAGAATCCATCCAGCTCAGCGCCAAGATTGTCTGGGAGCTGTCTACCAGCTGGGTTCTTGCGGGCCTGGTGACCTCTCACTTATCCATTATCTCGACGACACCCTTCCTTTGGCCCGTCAACACGGATCTAGTCTCATTCTTGCTGGGGACTTTAACGTTCACAACCGTGCCTCGCTGAACATCTCTACTACCACACCGGCGGGCAAAGACCTTGACACCACTCGTGCCGCGCACCTTCTTACTCAGCATGTTCGGACTCCTACTCGTGGCGACAACACCCTTGATTTCGTGATGTCTGCCTTCAACTCTCCAGTATTGACAACCACCACACCCCCTATTGGGCGTTCTTACCACGTTATGGTGCTATCCGACTTTGTAGGCATATTACCTTGCCAGGAACCTGCAGCAACGCGAACTGTCTGGCGCTACAAGAGTGTGGACTGGCATCGCCTCCAACCTTTCCTTCGCAACTCTCCATGGCACAACATCATAACTAATGACCCAGACACCTCCTGATAGACTGCAGCATCTGGGTGCTGTTCCATGAACCTTGAATCCACTTCCTGTTGTTGTAAGCACCCCAGCCGTGAGTGCCACTTGCATCTGTGTATAGCTGGAGATCTGGTGATGGGTCCAGTTACGGTGCAAGGAGAAGAACTTCCCGTTCCACTCACTAAGTAGCCTCATCCACCATAGCAGGTCATCCAGGCATTCTTGGGTAAAAGTTATTGAGTAGTGTGGTTGCTGAAACAGTGAGCAGACGGACCACAGACGATGCATGAAGGTACGGCCTGGAGTGATGACACGGGCAGCAAATGAGAGCTTATCGAATAGGAACTCGAGTTGGCGTTGGGATATCTTCCAACTGTTGATCATGCTGGCCAATAGCGATCGGAGGTCGGTGAGCTTGTCCATGGGGAGCCTTGCCTCGAGCCGCTCGCAGTCCAGAATAATGCCAAGAAACGTTAGTGATCTCGCTAGCGGCACGCCCAAATTGATGAAGGCCCGCAGCAGGATTGCTAGTTGACGCTGGGCGACAGTATGGCCAGTTGTGACGTTTAGAAAGTCGTCCAAGTAGTGGAATAGGTCGGCATTGGATAAATGGTTCCGGATAATCCACTCTATCGCCGAGGCAACGGAATCGAAAATGGCTGGGCTGGAGCGAAGCCCAAACGGTAGCACCCGCTCATAGTAGTAGCTGCCTTGCCAAAATATGCCGAGTAGTGAGTGGTCTTCGGCACGAACTGGGATTTGCCGGAATGCACTTTTGATGTCCAGCTTTGGGAGGTACACCGGCTGAGGTCAGGACATAATAGACTCGATTGCATCGTCAATACTGATGTAGTGCAGGGAAAACTGGTCAGCTGGAACTCCGTCGTTCACACTATTCCCGGCGGGGCTAGCGATAACTAGTTATGGTGAATCATACGAAGCTTGCCGTTCTTCTTCCGTACCGCGCCGACACCAGAACAGCACATGAAGGAGAACGGTGCTGCACTAAAAGGACCAGCAGTTTCGCCATGCTGGTAAGAAGCATAAAGCTGGTCAGAAATAAAGGAGGCACAAGCAGCAGAAGATGGCAGATTAGCAGACTGGACAGAAACGTCGCGTGAAGCGGTGAAACCTATGCTAAAGCCGTAGCGCAGCCCGTTTAGCACATGGGAAGCAAATTCTTTATCGGGGTGATGACGCAATAGAAGCTCAAAAAGAGAGACATGCAAAGGGGTATGTACAGAGGAATTATTAATGTGAAGGGGAAGAAAATTATGTACACATGCAACAGCTATTGGTTGCTCAGACTGGGACTGCAATCCAGAACTACTGGGCTGGTCGCTGACCTTTGCCGGAACACTTGCTGCGGGGGTGGTCCTTGCCACAGCGGTTGCAGATGTGGGCGAACCGGCAATTTGACCAGCTACACTTGCCAAGGTTAAAGTTTTGGCAGATAACGGCATCTATGCCTGGCCTTGCCTGTGATGCACAGCTGCCATGTATTTATGTCAATCGTATCAAAGCGCTTGCCAGGTTGTGAAGCGACAAACCTTCGAAATTGCTGGTCATACATAAGCCAAGCTTCTGCAAAATACTGCCTGTTGGCCGCTAAGATCATGCACTGGTATGACAGGAGTTCTGCTGTGTGGTGGGGTGCATTGCTGATCACAACATGCATATACAGAGACCATGCTTCTAACCAAGTGGCGATATCGTGCACGCGTCTATGAACCGGGCAAGTGGTGTTCACCTCTACGACTTCCAGTGCACCCCTGGATGAACTGGATCTGAGCTCGAACGACTTATTGCTATCAACTGCCCCCAAGATCTCAGGCAACAATTGGTCAAAGTCCACAAACTCACCTCGCAATATCCTATCCTGCGCCGACTTTGGGACGTGCAGATTTCCGGCGTGAGGCGGTGTGGAGCACGCAGCACTCACGCCAATGTCGGATGACGCAGCTGGTGGCGCTGGTGCCGTACTTGGCTGCGATAGAAGAGAGGCTCCAACCTCGTCTGTGATGGCAGAACGAACTTCAGCCCGAATAAGTTCACGAATACCAGTCGGATCCAAGGTGCCTGGGGGATCGGCGAACACCTCGCATGTATCCACAGTTGGTTCGGCAGAGTCGTTTGCTGAAGGTTGAGTTGGACCCAGGTTTTCTTGCTCCATGTCGTCCAGCAATCTCTGAACCAGAATGGATTTCTTTCCGGTGGTCAGCAGACCTCGATTGTCCAGCTCGGCTCGCAGTTCTGCCACCCGCATCCGATGCACAATAGCCGACATTGTTTCAGGCACCAACAGTACGAGCTGAACACAATCGAAGCGTCTGGCTAATTAGTTTCTCAAAGCTACCACAAGCTAGAAGCCAAACTTAGAGAGCTGAAAAAATTGATGCTGGCACAAGCTAAAAGTCACCACTAATTAGACTTCGAAGTGAAGCCAACAGCAAGAGTCGATGCCTGGTCGTAGGCTATGATTCCGAGACCTCCGGTCGGATGAGCCTCGCCAACCACATCGGCACATCGCCCCTACTCCCCTTTGTCTTGTTGTCCAGTGTCATTTCAGTTGTCCTCTTCCCCTGATTATTAGTAGGGCTGTGTTTGCTAGTAAAAAAAGAAAGAAAGAAAGAGAAAGTGCAAAGAAAGCAGTTGTGTGACGTCAGGCTAAGCGCGCCCAAATCTCTGCGCTGGCAGTGTGAGTGCAGTGCGCAATGCACTGATGCAGTGGTGCGTGGCGCGTGCAAACATGGCAGTGTGATCGGTGGATTCTAACACACACTAACTACATTACTGCGACAAAAATAAATTTGACGAAGAAGAACACACGAGAAAGAAAGAGAGAAATACTGGAAACAGCTGACCTGCATGACTTGAACGAAATGAGGTTGACATAGACAAGACGAGGTTGACATAGATGAGATGAGGTTGACATAGACGAGACGAGGTTGAAGACGAGACGAGGATTACTGACGAGGAGATACATGGCGGTTGAAGACGACTGGGACGAAACTCAAGTTCCCAATTACTAGCCCCGAATGAAAGTTCTAATGTACAAAATGAGACGATTTGGGAGATAAACTGCGATTTTGTCTACTGTGGCATTATACGTTCATCTACCATTGTGATTGTGAACTACTGCGCAACTTATTGAGTGTTTTTCCTGTACCAATGATTCTTGCCTGTGCTTACAGGCTGGTGACACTCCATTGCACAAAGCCGCCGAGCAAGGCAATATCGACATTTGCATATCCCTGCTCGAAGCAGGTGCCGACAAGGACATCCAGAATAGTGTAAGAGCACAGTTTTTGAGTGTTGTGCACGGTGATACATACAGTGAGAATATACAGTAAAATATTAGTTACTCTGGCCCCGACCTAATTGGAATCTTTTCATGACCTGAACTGCGTCTCTGGCCTTGCCCCTCAGCGCACTGTGCAGTTGGCGCAGGTTCTCCGCATGCGAAAACCCAAAGTCCCTGGTTGTTGTCTTGAACATCTTTTTGAAGATCAGCCATTCTTCAGGCTGCCTGGAAAACTGTGGCAGATCTTTTCCACCAGCTTGCCTAGTCATATAGCCGTTCATATGTCACTGTGATGGAGTGTACAAGGACTTCTGCATGTATACTGCTGCCAGTATAGCTCCAACGAGCTGTGTGATGTCAGACTGCCACTGCCATCTAACATCTGACTGTGGCGGCTGCTGCTGACCTACTGCAGGACTGTGTACTGTGGCTGTCAGTGGCGTGTCCAGGATTTGACTGCGGGGGGTTAAGGCCGGGATGAGTGGGGCAGCCCCGAATGAAAGTTCAAACGTACAAAATGAGACGATGTGTGGGATAAATTGTGAATTTTTCAACTGTTGCATTCTACTCTCCACTGTTATGACTGCATTGATCTGCACTTGTGATTGTGATCTAATATGTAACTTATTGAGTACTTTTCGCGGACCCTGTTTTTTTCCTGTGCTTCCAGGCTTTTGACACTCCATTGCACTGTGCTGCCAAGCAATGCAATATCGACATTTGCAAAACCCTGCTCGATGCCGGTGCCCAGAAGAGCATCCAGAATAGTGTAAGGGTACAGTTTCGAGTGTAGTGCCCGGTGTATGGACTGTTTCCACTTTTTACCCAATACTAACAGTAAAACAAATGTTTCTCTGACCCTGTCCCAACTGGAATCTTTTAATGACCTGAACATATGTGAATGACCTAAATGACCTGAACATACTTCCTCCGCGTCATCGAAATTGTCGCAGTTTGACTTTTGATATAAAACGGGGTATATACTCACCAGCACTCGTACCAGAGGCAAGGAATCGGACCTAGGCGATAGTCATCAGTATAGGGTGACGGCAAAGTTCTATTTTCTGTTGTTGGAAGCTGGAATTTTTGAACTAGACGCAATTTCTTCGCTGATGTCGCTGCGATGGTAATTTCGACTCGCTGAGATCAGTCAGGCATTGCAGCCTGCACATTTCTCGTGCTTATGGCCATTCACTCAAGCCTCATCACTGTTTTACCTTAGCTGGGGTGAGAATGACTTCGTGGAACAAGTGGCAGCGCTTGGAGAAACATCGAGGGGTCAGCAAACTAAATGCCTGCAACAGCGATAAAATTTGTTGCTCTGGCTGAGACACTCAGTACATGATTGTACCTGCAAGAGCCGTGTAGACTCTACACGTAGTGCTAGTGATGCACGCGCAGGTGTCGTACCAGGGTATACCAGTGATGCAGAAAAAGAGGGCGCACTGGACGTGATCTGGTGATAGTACACTTACCTGCATGAGCTGTGACCACACAGCTAAAATAAATAGGCATGCCACGGCTAAAAAAAAGTTCATTTCAAGATCGAGGTGATTCCGCCGACGGTAATCAACCGACCTTGCAACGATCGTGTATTCTTACTAGGCTTCGTTGGTGGTGAAGTAGAAATCACCCAGAGCTAGCAGACGACAAGCATAGCAGCTCTTGTCCTGTGGAGAAAGTCAAAGCGTTTGAGATGAGGCGCGACCAACTTTCAACCTTCCTTGAAATATTTCAGAACGATATTTTTGCGTCCATTGACATCAACGACGACGAGGACTTCATCTCTGCATGAAAACTCTCAGTCCAACTGTCCTGGAATGTTACTCTAGTCTTCAGACTATCATACTGTGTAATAAGTTTCGAATGGCTTAGCTTCTGGAGTTGTCAGTAACAAGTGACAAGTCACTAGTCAAACTGCGACAATTTCGATGACGCGGAGGAAGTATGTTCATACACTAACTCGAAACCAGTTAAAAGTTCATCACAGGTGGAATTATATCAAAGACGAAACTGGGGAAGAACATTTGGGCAAAATCCTGCTGTCTACTTGAAATTGGTCAATTTAATTCCGTTTCATACTATGCTCATGCAAAGGTTTTGCATGGTTACGCTCTCAACATGCAAATAGATTGAGCATTCAGAGTCGTTATCACCTAGCTTACTAGCTTGGATTCACTGGATGATCACTCATGAATTGTCAGTTGCTAGCCCTGAGTGAAAGTTCAAACGTACAAAATGAGACGATGTGTGGGATAAATTGTGAATTTGTCAACTGTTGCATTCTACTCTCCACTGTTATGACTGCATTGAAGTGCACTTGTGATTGTAATCTAATATGTAACAGATTGAGTACTTTTCGCGGACCCCTGTTTCTTTCCTGTGCTTCCAGGCTGGTGACACTCCATTGCACTGTGCTGCCAAGCAAGGCAATATCGACATTTGCAGAACCCTGCTCAATGCCGGTGCCGAGAAGAACATCCGGAATAGTGTAAGGGTACAGTTTCGAGTGTAGTGCCCGGCGTATGTACTGTTTTCACTTTTTACTTTTTACCCAATTCGTACAGTAAAACAAATGTTTCTCTGTCCCAACTGGAATCTTCTGGAGTCCCAACTGACCTGAACATAATGCGAATGACCTAAATGACCTGAACATATGTGAATGACCTGAATGACCTGAACATATGTGAATGACCTGAATGACCTGAATATTATGTTCATACACTAACTCAAAGCCAGTTAAAAGTTCACCACAAGAGGAATTATATCAGAGTCGGAACTGGGGAAGAACATTTGGGCAAAACCCTGCTGTCTCCTTGAAATTGGTCAATTTAATTCCGTTTCATACTATGCTCATGCAAAGGTTTTGAATGTTAACGCTCTCAACATGCAAATAGATTGAGCATTCAGAGTCGTTTTCACCTTGCTTACTAGCTTGGATTCACTGGATGATCACTCATAAATTGTCACTTGCTAGCTCTGAGTGAAAGTTCAAACGTACAAAATGAGACGATGTGTGGGAGAAATTGTGAATTTGTCAACTGTTGCATTCTACTCCCCACTGTTATGACTGCATTGATCTGCACTTGTGATTGTGATCTAATATGTAACTTGTTGAGTACTTTTCGCGGACTCCTGTTTCTTTCCTGTGCTTCCAGGCTGGTGACACTCCGTTGCACTGTGCCGCCAAGCAATGCAATATCCCAATTTGCAAAACCCTGCTCGATGCCGGTGCCGAGAAGGACATCCAGAATAGTGTAAGGGTACAGTTTCGAGTGTAGTGCCCGGTGTATGTACTGTTTTCACTTTTTACCCAATACGTACAGTAAAACAAATGTTTCTCTGACCCTGTACCAACTGGAATCTTTTAATGACCTGAACATATGTTCATACACTAACTCAAAGCCAGTTAAGAGTTCACCACAAGTGGAATTATATCAAAGACGAAACTGGGGAAGAACCTTTGGGCAAAATCCTGCTGTCTACTTGAAATTGGTCAATTTAATTCCGTTTCATTCTATGCTCATGCAAAGCTTTTGCATGTTTACGCTCTCAACATGCAAATTAATGGAGCATCCAGAGTCGTTTTCACCTTGTTTACTAGCTTGGATTCAATGGATGATCACTCATGATTTGTCAGTTGCTAGCCCTGAGTGAAAATTCAAACGTACAAAATGAGACGATGTGTGGGATAAATTGTGAATTTTTCAACTATTGCATTCTACTCTCAACTGTTATGACTGCATTGATCTGCACTTGTGATTGTGATCTTATTTGCAACTTATTGAGTACTTTTCGCGGACATTGTTTCTTTCCTGTGCTTCCAGGCTTTTGACACTCCATTGCACTGTGCCGCCAAGCAATGCAGTATCGACATTTGCAAAACCCTGCTCGATGTCGGAGCCGAGAAGAACATCCAGAATAGTGTAAGGGTACAGTTTCGAGTGTAGTGCCCGGTGTATGTACTGGTTTCACTTTTTACCCAATACGTACAGTAAAACAAATGTTTCTCTGACCCTGTACCAACTGGAATCTTTTAATGACCTGAACATATGTGAATGACCTGAATGACCTGAACATATGTTCATACACTAACTCAAAGCCAGTTAAAAGTTCATCACAAGTGGAATTATATCAAAGACGAAACTGGGGAAGAACATTTGGGCAAAATCCTGCTGTCTACTTGAAATTGGTCAATTTAATTCCGTTTCATACTATGCTCATGCAAAGGTTTTGCATGTTTACGCTCTCAACATGCAAATAGATGGAGCATCCAGAGTCGTTTTCACCTTGCTTACTAGCTTGGATTCACTGAAAGATCACTCATAAATTGTCACTTCCTAGCCCTGAGTGAAAGTTCAAACGTATAAAATGAGACGATGTGTGGGATAAATTGTGAATTTGTCAACTGTTGCATTCTACTCTCCACTGTTATGACTGCATTGATCTGCACTTGTGATTGTGACCTTATCTGCAACTTATTGAGTACTTTTCGGGGACCCTGTTTCTTTCCTGTGCTTCCAGGCTTTTGACACTCCATTGCACTGTGCCGCCAAGCAATGCAATATCGACATTTGCAAAACCCTGCTCGATGTCGGTGCCGAGAAGAACATCCAGAATAGTGTAAGAGTGCAGTTTCGAGTGCAGTGCCCGGTGTTTGTACTGTTTTCACTTTCAATACTAACATTAAAACAAATGTTTCTCTGACCCTGTCCCAACTGGAATCTTTTAATGACCTGAACATATGTGAATGACCTGAATGACCTGAACAAAATATTATGTTCATACACTAACTCGAACCCAGTTAAAAGTTCACCACAAGAGGAATTATATCAGAGTCGGAACTGGGGAAGAACTTATGGGCAAACACCTGCTGTCTACTTGAAATTGGTCAATTTAATTCCGTTTCATACTATGCTGATGCAAAGGCTTTGAATGTTTACGCTCTCAACATGCAAATAGATTGAGCATCCAGAGTCGTTTCCAATTTGCTTACTAGTTTGGATTCACTGGATGATCACTCACAAATTGTCAATTGCTAGCCCTGAGTGAAAGTTCCAACGTACAAAATGAGACGATGTGTCGGAGAAATTGTGAATTTGTCAACTGTCGCATTCTACTCTCCACTGTTATGACTGCATTGATCTGCACTTGTGATCGTGACCTATTATGTAACTTATTGAGTACTTTTTGCGGAATCCTGTTTCTGTCCTGTGCTTCCAGGCTTTTGACACTCCATTGCACTGTGCCGCTAAGCAAGGCAATATCGACATTTGCAAAACCCTGCTCGATGCCGGTGCCGAGAAGGACATCCGGAATAGTGTAAGGGTACAGTTTCGAGTGTAGTGCCCGGTGTATGTACTGTTTTCACTTTTTACCCAATACGTACAGTAAAACAAATGTTTCTCTGACCCTGTACCAACTGGAATCTTTTAATGACCTGAACATATGTGAATGACCTGAACATATGTGAGTGACCTGAATGACTTGAACATATGTGAATGACCTGAATGACCTGAATATTATGTTCATACACTAACTCAAAGCCAGTTAAAAGTTCACCACAAGAGGAATTATATCAGAGTCGGAACTGGGGAAGAACTTATGGGCAAACACCTGCTGTCTACTTGAAATCGGTCAATTTAATTCCGTTTTATACTATGCTCATGCAAAGGTTTTGCATGGTTACTCTCTCATCATGCAAATAGATTGAGCATCCAGAGTCATTTTAACCTTGCTTACTAGCTTGGATTCACTGGTTGGTCACTCATAAATTGTCAATTGCTAGCCCTGAGTGAAAGTTCAAACATACAAAATGAGACGATGTGTGGGATAACTTGTGAATTTGTCAACTGTTGCATTCTACTCTCCACTGTTATGGCTGCATTGATCTGCACTTGTGATTGTGATCTAATATGTTACTTATTGAGTACTTTTTGCGGACCCCTGTTTCTTTCCTGTGCTTCCAGGCTTTTGACTCTCCATTGCACTGTGCCGCCAAGCAAGGCAATATCGACATTTGCAAAACCCTGCTCGATGCCGGTGCCGAGAAGGACATCCGGAATAGTGTAAGGGTACATTTTCGAGTGTAGTGCCCGGTGTATGTACTGTTTTCACTTTTTACCCAATACTAACAGTAAATATTAACTGGTTTGAGGGAAAGAGACAAACGGGAAAAGTCTGAAGAAAAATTGACTGTCACTACCAGGCCTCGAACCAGGGACCTTCGCCTGTAGCCAACGATGCTCTAACCACTGAGCTATGGTGTAGTCGTCATCCCAGCAGAGGCCGTTCAACATTTTCTTCAGACTTCGTGACTCACACTTCCTGTGACTCCACACAGGCGGGTGGGACGCAGCCCTCATTGTAAACCACACACTTCACGTACAAACTAGCACGCGGGGAGCCCCAAGTCATAAAATATCAACTGGTTTCAGGGAAAGAGACAAACGGGAAATGTCTGAAGAAAAACAAACAGTAAAACAAATGTTTCTCTGACCCTGTCCCAACTGGAATCTTTTAATGACCTGAACATATGTGAATGACCTGAACATATGTGAATGACCTGAATGACCTGAACATATGTGAATGACCTGAATGACCTGAACATTATGTTCATACACTAACTCAAAGCCAGTTAGAAGTTCATCACAAGTGGAATTATATCAGAGTCGGAACTGTGGAAGAACATTTGGGCAAAATCCTGCTGTCTACTTGAAATTGGTCAATTTAATTCCGTTTCATACTATGCTCATGCAAAGGTTTTGCATTTTTACGCTCTCAACATGCAAATAGATGGAGCATCCACAGTCGTTTTCACCTTGTTTACTAGCTTGGACTCACTGGAGGATCACTCATAAATTGTCAGTTGCTAGCCCTGAGTGAAAGTTTAAACATACAAAATGAGACGATGTGAGGGAGAAATTGTGAATTTGTCAACTGTTGCATTCTACTCTCAACTGTTATGACTGCATTGATCTGCACTTGTGATTGGTATTTAATATGTAACTTATTGAGTGCTTTTCACGGACCCTGTTTTTTTTCCTGTGCTTCCAGGCTTTTGACACTCCATTGCACTGTGCTGCCAAGCAAGGCAATATCGACATTTGCAGAACCCTGCTCGATGCCGGTGCCGAGAAGAACATCCAGAATAGTGTAAGGGTGCAGTGTCGAGTGTAGTGCCCGGTGTATGTACTGTTTTCACTTTTTACCCAATACGTACAGTAAAACAAATGTTTCTCTGACCCTGTAACAACTGGAATCTTTTAATGGCCTGAACATAATATTATGTGGATGTCCTTCTCGGCACCGGCATCGAGCAGGATTTTGCAAATTGGAATATTGCATTGCTTGGTGGCACAGTGCAACGGAGTTTCATCAGCCTGGAAGCACAGGAAAGAAACAGGGGTCCGCGAAAAGCACTCAATAAGTTACATATTAAATACCAATCACAAGTGCAGATCAATGCAGTCATAACAGTGGAGAGTAGAATGCCAAAATTCACAAATTCACAATTTATCCCACACATCGTCTCATTTTGTACATTTGAACTTTCCCTCGGGGCTAGCAATTGACAATTTATGAGTGACCATCCAGTGAATCCAAGCTAGTAAGCAACATTAAAACGACTATGGATGCTCCATCTATTTGCATGTTGAGAGCGTAAACATGCAAAACCTTTGCATGAGCATAGTATGAATCGGAATTAAATTGAACAATTTCAAGTAGACAGCAGGATTTCGCCCAAAGGTTCTTCCCCAGTTTCGTCTTTGATATCATTCCACTTGTGGTGAACCTTTAACTGGCTTTGAGTTAGTGTATGAACATATGTTCAGGTCATGACAAGATTCCAGTTGGGACAGGGTCAGAGAAACCTTTGTTTTACTGTTAGCCCTTTAAGAGCCGCCCCATACTTGAATGCGTCGTAAACGACGCATTCAAATGCAAAACTTCAAAAGATCGTAACTCAGTCCAATCTCGCTCAAATCCAGTGATCAAAATATCCAGGGCAAAGAAAAAACTCTCACCTGTCGGGAGAAACAATCCGCGAAGCGCTGCGAGCTACGGTTCCTGAGATAAATCACTCGGAAGTTGAGCCGCGATCGCGGCAATTTCAAAAGCGCGCAGTGCGACTTTGGTATTGAGAATTTTGAGACTTTTCGTCACGCTGGTTTACTCGAATTTGCACGGGTTCCACTGTTGATATTGTCAAGAGTACACAGCGAAAAAATTGGAACTCCACGATCGAGCAAAATGAAATCTCTGGAGCGGGACGCAATTGGACGCATTTGGGGCATTTTTCGTACTGTCGCTGCGATCTAGCGCTGGATAGACGGTGTGCCGGCGATCATGATCGACCTCATTCTCTTCGTCTCGCGGAGACCTTTCCAGGAAGCCCTAGATTGTGAGGATTGAGTGAGTAGAACTGAAGCTATGACCCAAGGAACACGAAAAAATGCAGAATTTTGAAATTTTCCTGTGGCTCTTAAAGGGTTAGTATTGGGTTCTGGATGTGCAGTAAAACAAATGTTTCTCTGACCCTGTCCCAACTGGAATCTGTCATAACCTGAACACATTTTTTATGCACTGACTCGAAGCCAGTTAAAAGTTCACCGCAACAAGTGGAATTCTATCAAAGGCGGAACTGTGGAAGAACGTTTGTTGGTCCATTTCATTCCGTTATCCCATGCTATGCTCATGGAAAGGTTTTGCATGTTTACGCTCTCAACATGCAAGTAGATTGAGCGTCCCAAGTTCTTTTCACCTTGCTTACTAGCTTGGATTCGCTGGATTGTCACTCATAAATTGTCAATCGCTAGCCCTGAGTGAAAGTACGAAATGAGACAATGTGAGATAAATTGTCAAGTTGTCAACTTTTGCATTCTACTCTCAATTGTTATGACTGCTTTGTTCTAAAATTGTGATTGTGATCTATTACTCAATCTGCGGACAGCATGCTGTTTCGTTCTTTTTGAACTCATCAGCGCAGCACAGAGGAAATGAGGCCGAACCTGATAGCAATGGAAATAAAAATTTCCAATCAGGCCCGAACGTACCATTGTGATCTATTATGTAGCCTAGTGGGACTGAGTTCTGGTTTGTTGTTTCTTACCTGTGCTTCCAGGATGGCGACACTCCGTTGCACAATGCGGCCATGAGAGGTACAATCGATGTGTGTCAAGCGCTGCTCGCTGCAGGGGCGGACTGCAACATCAGGAATGAGGTAAAGAACAGTATATAGAGTGCCATGAACAATGATGATCATGTTCTGTGCTTACACTGTACGATCTAAAAGGAAAACAAATTACCTATGTGTTCCCCTGATCTTTGCCCAATGGGAATCATGTCACAGGGGGACATTTTTCAAATTTACTGCCTCCTCAACACTTTAATGTGTGCAGATCTTTGCGCCAGGGGTTTTGTGTCTATTATTCTTAAAATTGGCCTCATGGCCATTGCTTACAAGGTTGGTATATGGTTGAGTATCGCCATCACGCCAGAACCCGTTCACCTGAGCAGGTGCAGACGGAACATTATCTGTGTTCCATCCAGTACACGTATGAGCTGCTAGTATGTCGAAGGACGAGAACTTGGAACGACTTCGTGAGAAGCAGACAGGAGAACTTCAGGCGCATGAGCCGCAAACCGAAAAGCAGTCCGAACTATATTGTATCATACATCGCTTTAGGTTAGCACAGCGCAGGCTCCTTTCTTGCACATAGCAACTTGAGCATTGTAGCCGTGCATACAGGATTTTCAATTTTCCAATTTTCCGTGCATGAATGTGCGTGCACTAGCTCCACAAACTGGTTTTGAGAGCAAAGCACAGAAGCACAGAAGCTAAGATTTCTGTGCTTCACGTTACTCCTTTGTTTCTTGCGACGCTCTACATCAACCTGTCGGAGACGTGAGTTCCCAACATGTTGACAGAGTGCATGGGCATCTCTGCTAGGTTTTGGCCCGCGGCTGATTCAGTTGACGGTAAAGTTTCCGGAAATCATAAGTAATACCATACTAGACATGTACTACAAATCTGCGGACGTATGAACTTGGCCAGATTTCACTCTACAGTAAAACCTGGTGTAAGCGACCTCTGGTTTTAGCTGCCACCTGCTTTCAACGGCCATTTTTCCATGCATGGACAGTACTATACAGAAACTGCACCTGCCTTGCGCGACCAGCGACCGTCTTTTAGTGTACCATGTGCCATGTTGCACCTGCATAATGCGACCAAACTTAACCGGAACTTACCAAAAATGCTCTAAACATGTGAGCTATGGGACCAAGTTGAACCCAGAAGGCGCTGACAAGTGTTTCACTCCAAATGCAGCTCACAACACGTGCTGTACATGCTGGTCGCGCTTGGGTCTTTTCCCTCCCCTGGGGGACCAACCACGGGCAGTTTCCGGAACGTATTCCCAGAGGTGAACGAAAGTGATTTGTGAGCCTTGCTCATGACAAAAAAAGGTCCCGAATTTGAGTCCTGGTGGATCTGGCATTTTTTAACTCTTTTTAGGCAGTTCACTTCCCCGACTGGTCCTTTGAAATTAGAAGTTCTTCCAATCCTTTAAAATTAATCCCTTTCTTTCAATTCAGGTAGCACATTCCAGAACTGACCTCGGTTGGTCTCCTGGGGAGGGATAAAGACCCGAGGGTCATCAGTATGTGTGGCACGTGTTGTGAGCTGCCTTTGGAGTGAAAAGCTTGTCAGCGCCTTCTGGTTTCAGCTTGGTTAATAAGTTGGGATGGTTAGAGCGTTGCCCACAACAATCAAGGTCCCGGATTCGAGAGTTCACTTCCTCGACTGATCCTTCGAAATTTGAAGTTCTCCTTAAAAAAAAATCCTTTTGAAAGCCATAAAACGCAAACTCCAAAATTGTGGTGAATCATCCGGGAGCATTCCAGATGTGAATACAAGATTTACGTACATGAACCCTCACGTCGGGTTTAGCTGCACAAACTGCTTTCGTGATCAAAGAACAGAAGCATGGAAGCTAAGACTTCTGCGTGCCTTCCTCCTCCTTTTTTTTCTTGCGCTACTCCATATCAACATGTCGGAGATGCCGTGAGTGCCCTTCAGTTTTCAGAGTGCATGCTAAACTCCGCTTGGTTTGGCCCTGGGCGGATTCAGTTGACGGCAACTTTTCTCCAGATCATAAGACAGTAACACCGTACGAGGTATGTACTACGAATGTGCAGGTGCGTAAATAGGCTGGGTTTCACTGAACCTGCGTTACGAGTACGATATTAAATTACACATGCAGGATAAAAGGCAAAGAATCCATTTTGAAAGCGGCAAAAACACAAACTCCGAAATTGCTCCTGAATCATCCAGGAGGGATCAGATTAAGGCAGTGACCAAGTACACGGTGTATGTACTGATAGGTGTGGTAATTTATACTGCAACTGTCTTGTGTTTAGGATGGCGAGACACCATTGGACAAAGCGAGAAACAACGGCCACCGTTCAGTTGAAGAGCTATTGAAGAAGGTCACCTCAAAATCTGCTGAATCACACTTGAGGGATCAGATTAAGGCAGTGACTAAGCACAGTTGTAAGTATTGAAATCCAGCCTAAAGTGCAAAGCTGACACCCTGGACCAGTTCCAATTACATCACTGCACTTGCACATGTGTATGTCCAGTTGCATTCGTACCACATCCTGGGCGTCTAGGGCTGTGCAAGTTCATGGCACCAAATAGTGCACTTTGGGTGGGTTTCACGGAGCACAACTGCACAAGTACCTGTATGACACGATGTATAATTATACTGATAGGTGTGTTATGTGTATATTGCAACTGTCTTGTGTTTAGATTGGCGAGACTCCACTGGACAAGGCGCGAAACAACGGCCAGTTGAAGAGCTATTGAAGAAGGTCACCTCAGAATCTACTGAATAACCCGGGAGGGATCAGATTAAGACAGTGACCAAGTACAGTTGTGAGTATTGAAAGCCAGCCTAAAGTGCAAAACTGACACCCTGGACCAGTTCTAATTACATCACTGCACTTGCACATGCGTATGTCCAGCTCCATTTTTATCACATTCTGGGCGTCAAGGGCTGTGTTAGTTCATGGCGCCAAATATGTACTTTGGGTGGGATTTCACGGAGTACAACTGCACAAGTACCTGTATGACATGATGTTTGTACTGATAGGTGTGTTATGTGTATATTGCAACTGTCTTGTGTTTAGGCTGGCGAGACTCCATTGGACGAGGCGCGAAACATCGGCCACCGTTCAGTTGAAGAGCTATTGAAGAAGGTCACCTCAGATCCTTACTAGAAGTTACAATATCGGTATAGAAATTGTCAATGTCTCTGCAGTTTTGCTTCGCTAGCAATTCAATTAGAATCAACTACCATCCTATCGGCATTGGATGCATTTTCAACAAGTTTCTCCTTTTTATTTTTTTATCAATTGCTCGTTTGCCTAGACTATTCTGTGTGTGTTTTTGGTTGGTTGAGTTGGGTAACTCCGCTCTTCTTCCTCGCTCACCGGAGGTATGTTTCTAGTCTCCTCGCCCAACTGGGGAGCACTCCAATGGAGAGAGAAAGATTTTCATAGAGCGGCTTGCTATGAGAGGTGGACTGAGACTTGACGGCACTAACGGCGAATATCAGGACCTTACGGCCACGGAGCTGCGGGACTCTGCGCTGGTCGTCTATCCGTGTGGAGGCGAAGACAACGCGGGCAACATTCTGCTGAAGCGAGCACGGAGCTGAAGCTGGATTGGTGACTGACGTACCTGCTTACCGGTACTCCACAACACCGGCGCATACTGATGTACATTGTACAAAACTTCGTGAGTATTCAACTCAAATTCGTGTTCCGTCAGCGTCAGTGTCAGCAACTACATGACATTGTACTACAATTTGTTCCCAAAATGACTTCGGGACGGTCTGTTCATGGTTTTCATTTGTATTGGACTCGTTCTCTATACTTGCGATAATTTAGCGGCAATTCTATTGTTGTAGCGTTGTTCTCTTGTAATTTAGTGGAACCTGTATTGATTAACTGAGTTTTATGTTTCGTTACATTGTCGACAGATCTCCTGTGTACCGGTTTTGTGGCACAATGATTATAGCCATTAGTCGCCTCCATTCTTGTGCAATCATGCATATGTAGGTTGGTTCTCTTCATGTTATTGTGGCCTATTTCATAGATGTTGGTTGCCTTGTTGCATTCTCTCCCCTCTCCTCTCAACCAAGCCATTCTGCACAAGGGAAGCTGTGGACGCAGCATACTGCTGCTGCACTTCAACGCGGGAATGCTAATAATAATAATAATAATAATATTTTGAAACTCGGGTATTGAGCCAATAATAGAGTTTAGATTTCGGCTTGTACAATTCATTCTCGCAAAGCTTCCCCCTTCTTAACTTATCTTTGATATTTTTGACCCACCCAAGTTGGGTGGTGTGCTGCTTTGCTGCTTCGAATTGTAGTTAGACCGCTTTGTCAAATCGCCTACTGGTCTCGTCATCGTCCAGTGACAATCGACATTCTTTGTTCCGTTGGGACTGTAGCTTGTGCTCGTTTTCGTTGCGCTTGCCTTTCCCTCTTTGGTCTTTCCATAACCTTGAACCTTCCAAGTTGGAAGGCTGTCGGTTAGCGCTATGGAGATGTGTTGAAGCTAGGTGTCAGGACGTCGAATGTCTCAGTACTCTGTCAGTTTTGTGCCTAGTTGTTGCACTAGGTACAGTGGTGGAGAGTTACTCTTAACTCGTTTCCATATGTCCTTTTCCTTTCTACTTTTAATAATAATAATAATAATAATTCTAAGAAACAGTAGGGGAAGTGAACTGCCTGAAAAGAGAAAAACCGCCAGATCCACCAGGACTCGAACCCGGGACCTTGCTAGTCATGAGCAGTGCTCTAACCACTGAGCTATGGGACCGGGCTGAACCTAGAAGGCGCTGACAAGTTTTTCACTCCAAAGGCAGCTCACAACACGTGCCACACATACTGATGGCACTTGGGTCTTTCTCCCCCCCCCAGGGGACCAACCACGGTCAGTTTCTGGACCCTACCAGAACTGAAAGAGAGTGATAAATTTATGAAAGGATTGGGAGAACTTCAAATTCTAAGGAACAGTAGGGGAAGTGAACTGCCTGAAAAGAGAAAAAACCGCCAGACCCACCAGGTCCTGGTGGGTCTGGCGGGTTTTTTTCTCTTTTCAGGCAGTTCACTTCCCCTACTGTTCCTTAGAATTTGAAGTTCTCCCAATCCTTTCATAAATAATAATAATAATAATTCAAAGGATCACTCGGGGAAGTGAACTGCCTGAAAAGAGAAAAAAAACCAGACCCACCAGGACTCGAACCTGGGACCCTGCTTGTCATGAGCAATGCTCTAACCACTGAGCTGCTTTGCTGCTTCGAATTGTAGTTAGACCGCTTTGTCAAATCGCCTACTGGTCTCGTCATCGTCCAGTGACAATCGACATTCTTTGTTCCGTTGGGACTGTGGCTTGTGCTCGTTTTCGTTGCGCTTGCCTTCCCCTCTCTGGTCTTTCCATAACCTTGAACCTTCCAAGTTGGAAGGCTGTCGGTTAGCGCTACGGAGATGTGTTGAAGCTAGGTGTCAGGAACTCGAATGTCTCAGTACTCTGTCAGTTTTGTGCGTAGTTGTTGCACTTTCTGACTGTATATAGTATCTAGTTACAGTGGTGGAGAGTTACTCTTAACTCGTTTCCATATGTCCTTTTCCTTTCTACTTTTATTATTGGCCCAATACCCGAGTTTCAAATAATAATAATATTTTACAATTTCAAATTTGGACTTCACGGAGAATTTCAAAGTTTTAGGAAATTAGAGGCCACAGAGCAGTACGTGGCATGTGGCCTCTAATTTCCTAATAATAATAATAATTTGAAAGTAGGACGGAGGCAGAAAATATTACAAAAAATGTATTATCTACGCATGCATCTACGCAAGAGTCACCACCACCCAATTAGGACATGTGTCAAAGTATTGAACGTTTTCGTTCCCTTCTTGTCAAAATACTACAGGGAATGATGGAAATAAGCTAAAAGACTACAACTATAAGGAAAAGAAGTTCAGAAATATATCACTCCAATTATTATGTGTAGAAGTGACACGAAAAAATAGATGTAAAGAAATAGATCTCTTGATATTTCTCTCTTTTTTCTTGTCACTACGTTTTTGTCACTTATTGGATTTGCATGCTGTTTTCTTGATTCTTCACATCCATTTTTTCGTGTCACTTCTACACATAATTTGAGTGATATATTTCTGAACTTCTTTTCCTTATAGTTGTAGTCTTTTAGCTTATTTTCCATCATTCCCTGTAGTATTTTGACAAGAAGGGAACGAAAACGTTCAATACTTTGACACATGCCCTAATTGGGTGGTGGTGACTCTTGCGTAGATGCATGCGTAGATAATACATTTTTTGTAATAATAATAATAATAATTAACTGGTTTTAAGGGAAAGAGACAAATGGGAAAAGTCTGAAGAAACAATTGACTGTCACAACCAGGACTCGAACCAGGGACCCTCGCTTGTAGCCAGCGATGCTCTAACCACTGAGCTATGGTGAAGTCGTCATCCAAGCAGAGACCGTTCAACGTTTTCTTCAGACTTCGTAACTCACACTTCCTGTGAATCCACACAGGCGGGTGGGACGCAGCCCTCACTGTACCCACACACTTCACGTACAAACTAGCACGCCGGGAGCCCCAAGTCATAAAATGGCCCAGAATCTGCGAAAACCAGGCTTAGGGTGAAATTTCACAAAATGACTTTTTCCCATTTTCAGCTTCTACTGGGCATGGGAGGTCAGGAAACAAAATATTACAGGTGTGGGTCGACTAATAGTGGTATTAAATCTATCTCAAACACACTAGGGTATTGTGTTAAAAAATCCCAAAAAAACACAAAATTGTTATCACAGGAAAGAAATGAAGAGAGATGCACCAGACTGAATGAAGAGACATGGATGATTTTTGTTTAGGTGACATGACAAGGTAGGCATGTACATGTGGGGGCAGGCTTGTTGTGGCCTCTAGTCTTGGTGCTGCAGGCTGTAGTAGCCATGCACAGTTCTGCATGAATTTTGTTTGCTCCCCACTCAGCACATTCTGGAGCTGAATACATGTACTGGTGTGCTCTGGCGCTACACACCACAAGGAAACCCGACTCCAGTTGAGATGGCACCTTTTGACGGGTGAATCTAGTACAACTGTTCACTAACAAGCAAGAACACAGCCTTTCAAACTGTTCCACTGACTGTTCATAGTAAGCGCATAGCGTGCTGGCGTGCTGCAGTATCTGCTTGGCGCTGACCAGCATGTGAAATATCGGCACGCTGTACAATCCCTTGCAGCTAGCTGACCAGCGAGGAAAGTCTCGAGTGGGGGCCTCTCGATCTGCTCACTCAGACACTCATTCGCCTGGCCTTCAGTAGCACTTCATCGCCAAGGACATCAATTCAAAACAGTTTTCACACTGCGCTTCAAGCCTCTTTCCTCGTGAACTTGCTGCAAACGGATGAGCTCTGCTGCGCGTGTTCCTTTTGCGTGAGGCTCAGAAACAGCTAGTATCTCCGTACTTCGATTGGCTGGATCGATGTCGTCCAGGTTCTCCTCGCTATCGCCATCACGACTCTAACTGGAGACGATTTCTTCACCATTTTCCGCAAGCAGCAGCTAGCGCAGAAATTTCGCCATTCCTGAGTGTAGGAGATAGAATCCGTTCGATCAGCTCAAAAACTCTTCGTTGTGACTAGAGGAGTAGCAGGGAATATTCTACCGGAAGCCCTTTGACTTCCCTGACTGCTGAAACCCTTCCTGCCATGAATACTACTTCTTCAAACAAGCGAGATTCTCTTTGGTTCCACTTCACTGCACTCGATCGTCCACGCGACACAACCTTTTTACAAAACATCAATTTTCTCAAAAAAATGATTTTCACCCTAAGCCTGGTTTTCGCAGATTCTGGGCCAAATATTAACTGGTTTTGAGGGAAAGAGACAAACGGGAAAAGTCTGAAGAAAAAATTGACTATAATAATAATAATAATTCATAATTCAAACAGTAGTTTGGAGGCGGTGGAAAACAGTTTCGTAATAAGTATTCGCATGTGACGACGAAAATCCACACAATTCAGTAGACACTTCCTTTCTATCAAACGTTTTCTTTCCCTTCTCTTCAGGATAGTACAGGGAATGTTATAAATTTGAAAAACACATAACTATAGAGAAAGAAAGAAAAAACATAGGTGATAAAATGATTAAAGTGTTAAAAACTCAAAACCAAACAGCTGTAAGTTGTAGACAAACACGTTGAACACATCAAGAAGCACTTGTCACACTTTCACGAAGTGTGACACCAAACAACTGCAACGATAACACATTCTCCTTCTGTACACATAGACCTCCCTTTTCAGGTGATCGACGGATATTTCCCCTAGTTTGAGGGGATTATGGCTCATAATCCCCTCAAACGAGGGGATCTCATATCCACAGGAAATCCTGTGGATCCCCTCGGACGGTGGGTCGGACCCAGTCCTTCTACCAGCATAACCAAGAGAGCTAGCTCCCTTGGCTGTTGTTGTTGTTGATTTTTATTTTGCTTCGCAAGGCCAAATGGGTAATGGTGCCCAATTCTATGGAAGCGAATTTCAAAAGGGAGAGAGCTACGGGGAGAGAGAGAGAGAGAGAGAGAGAGAGAGAGAGGGAGAGAGACAGAGAGAGAGAGAGAAAGAGAGAGAGAGAGAGAGAGAGAGAGAGGGGGAGGGAGGGAGGGAGATGATAAGCAATTTTGCAGCGTCAACAGAGCGATTTTGCAGTGTCAATAGAGCGATTTTTAAGCGTCAACAGAGGGAACACAAAGAGTTCATAAGCGCACAAGCACGCAGAGAAGAGTAAATGACGTGGTGTGTGGACGGGAAAAGTCAGACAGAGCATTCATTGCAAAGTGTAGGGGATGGAGGCAAGCTTAAATTGCTGGGCAGCCTTGATCTCCCTTACACTCCTTGGGAGAGCGTTCCAGGCCAAGGCTGCCTGAAAGGCCAGGCGAAATCTGCCGGCTTCTGACTGTGCCGAAGGGACAGTGAGGCCCCTGGAAACCTGGTGCCGGGTGGTGCTGCCAGCTGATGGTGAGAATAGGTCCTGGAGGACACTGCTGGCTTTCCCATTGACACAGCGCCACACCAGGACGAGCCGCTTATGGGCGTAGCACTCGCGAACTCTGTACAGGGACATCCGTTCGAGCAGAGGCTGAGCCGAGGTGTGAGGCGGCAAACCGTATACCGCTCTCGCCGCTCGGTTCTGCAGGACCTGAAGGCGATCAAGCTGCGAAACCTTGAGGGAGGAAGAGAAGGCGTTAGACCCATATAGGAGGTCAGGCATGATGACTGACCTCACATACTGGATGCGACTACTGAGGCTCAGACATCTACGGGACCGCCACAATGCTCCAATCTTCTGCACAACTTTCTTCGCCATCGCGTCAACATGGGGGTCCCACTTCACAGCGGCGTCAAGGGTCACGCCGAGTTACCTTGCTGTTGGGCTCAGGGGAAGCTCTGTCTGGTTGCAGCGGACAGCGACATGCTGACCCGCATTGCGTTGTGGTACAATTGACAGGACCTGGCTCTTCTTCTCATTTAGAAGCAGATCTCGATGCTTGAGCCAGTCAGCGACGTTGGTGACGGCCCCTGACAGGCAGGCTGATGTGGCTAGCACTGATTTTCTGTGGCAGTGCACGGGAATGTCATCGGCAAATTGCAGAGATGGAGCAGGATGGGCTATGGCAGGGACATCACGGGTGTACATGCTAAACAGGATCGGTCCTAGGACCGAGCCCTGAGGTACACCAGATGAGCACTTAGCAGCAACACTGTAGGTGGAGCCAATGCGCACTTGCTGGGTTCGATCGCTTAAGTAGCTGCAGAACCAGCGAAGGGAGGCATTGTCCAGGCCGAGATCGAATAGGTCCCGGACCAGTTGGCTGTGATTGACCTTGTCAAAGGCTTTTGACAAGTCGATTAGGCAGGCGCCTGTGGTCAACTTGACGTCCCGGACCTTTAAGATGGCATCTGTTGCTACAACTAGGGCGTCCTCTGTGGAGTGCTCACGGCGGAAGGCAAACTGAGTCGGTGGTATGGCACATGATCGCTCCAGATGTGCAACAAGTTCCTTCTGGACTATCATCTCGAGTAGTTTGGATACGATCGGCAGGAGCGACACAGGACGATAATTTGCAGCTACCGATGGATCGTCAGCTTTGAAGAGAGGGCTTATTACAGCATGTTTGAAAGCCAGAGGGACTTCACCATGCCTCAGCGATGAGCTGAAGAGCACTGAAAGCGATGGAGCCAACAGGTCAGCGCAAGCACGTAGCAGACACCCAGGAATCCCATCACTGCCTGTGGCTTTGCAGGGATTTATCCGTTCCAGGAGGTGCTTGACCTCATCTGGGGTGGTTGACTGGAAGGTCAGCATTGAGCCTTGCGGCTGTGGACCAATGGTAATCTGGAGCTGCGCCGGACGGGACGGATCATGTACAATGCTGTGGAAGGCATCCGAGACTTCTGTGATGTCGCACGTTGGCTGATGATGGTGACGAGAACGGCTAGTGACAGAGTTGATCACGGGCCACATCATCCGCAGGTTGGAGGAGTGATCACGACACTGCTGTTGGAAATGCTGATTGCGTTTTCGCCGGTAAGCATTTGGGGCTTCTGCAGGGGCTCGGTTGTACTCCTCATGTAGATGCACGTTAGTGTTATCTCGTAGCCACTTTCGGCTGCTGCTTGAATATGCAAGAATGGGTCTTCCAGATAAGGTCTAAAAAGGGGAAGTGGCTATAGTTGTCAAAAGAAAAGCATATTGGTGAAACAAAACTAGGGAAGTGGCAATCTTTCTATCAGCAACAAACTAGAGCATCTTAATTTGCAACATACTACATGAACCGGGTGTGCCGAACACCGGTAACCATAGAGACACACTCTCATTATAGATACTGGTTATAAATAGACCGAGTAAGGAAAATAATCCAATAGCCTATGGAGAGTAAAAGAACTCGAGTCAATGACAACAAATGCTCGTCCAGCACACGAGTTGTCATAGAAACATTGAACGAAATGACAAAGACGCATAGTAATGAGCATCGCCGTTCAATGCAAACTTTGGCTTCTAGTACAGTATTTGGAAAATTCCTTCTTTCACAGACCTGAAAGATAAATCTTTGCAGCAGTTAGCCTACTACTAACTCAATGTCATTGGTTCTACATGTACGTGTAGATGTACCCATCCACGCTATGCTGGTCTTGTCAAATTTGTTCCACACGATCACAAACAATCCATCTTGTTTCGAATTCTCTTACAACATTTGACTAAGCCATGGGACGGACGTCAGTGTCTGACAATTCTTCATTGTAGTCTTTGATTTGTAGGGAATAAATCGCCTCCACGCCGGTAGGTGACAGACGAACAGAGCACCTCAAATTAATTTCAAATAATTACAATATCTACTATTTCGTCGTCTTCACTTGATCGCTATCAGTATCGCTTTTCCCCATGGTCTTATCAGCTACCAACAAGCAGCAGAGTTCATGAGGCTTCGTCTTGGAAGACAAACTAAAGAAAGTGTGTGACATTCCGCATTCGCCTCAGTCAAACCAATAAGTAGATCAAAACCTGGAGAGGCGACGAACAAATGACTATATCAGAACAACCGGTACTTCGCGTTCGGTGTTCAGTTCACAGACCCAGTGCACTGGTCCATGCTGCAGCGCTGCTGATCACCAAAAAGTGTGGTCTATACAGGATATTGCACAGTGTCCGCGAGGATTATTTTTCATAATCCCTGCGGCGCTGCGCGCCTTGGGAATTTGAAAAATAATCCCCTCGGAACCGTGCAATATCCTATACATAGTTCTGGATCTAGTTTACGAACTCACAGAGCTTCTAACACAGCAAGATGTAACTTAGACCTTCCTCTACTATCCTGAAGAGAAGGGAAAGAAAACGTTTGATAGAAAGGAAGTGTCTACTGAATTGTGTGGATTTGCGTCGTTGCATGCAAATACTTATTACGAAAATAGTAATATGGGACCGGGCTGAACCTAGAAGGCGCTGACAAGTTTTTCACTCCTTTCAAAAATGTATCACTCTCTTTCACTTCTGGTAGGGTCCAGAACCTGACCGTGGTTAGTCCCCTGGGGGAGGGAGAAAACCCAAGTGCCATCAGTATGTGTGGCACGTGTTGTGAGCTGCCTTTGGCGTGAAAACCTTGTCAGCGCCTTCTAGGTTCAGCCCGGTCCCATAGCTCAGTGGTTAGTACTGTAGTAGTAGTAGTAGTATTTATTATTTGACTAGGGGAATCCCAACAGGCATGGCCTTGTTACAGGGAACCCTAGGTGAATCTTTGTGAGGTGAGCAAAAGTACCAGCAGATTGTGCCTGACGACAGTTTGGAGGAAGAGTGTTCCACCGACCTGCCGCCAGCAAAGAAACTGAGCGCAGTCCATACCCAATATGTACAGTAGGTAATACTAAGGCAGCTGTATCCTGGCCACGAGTACGAGCATTTGTGTGCGGGCCAACTGAACGCAGGAGAAACAGTGACTGAAGGAGGGGGCTAGTAATTGATGACAAGTAGCGATAGACCAAAACGTATAGTTTCAAATTAACTCTTTGCTCAAACGAATACAGATGACACCGTTGTAAAACTAATGCAGGTGGGGTCATTCTATCTAAACCAAATGCCTTCTTCATCGCAATATGGCTGACCGTTACAAGCCTGTTATATAGGGTAGTTTTCAAACAGTGCACATACGCATTACTTGCATATTCTAGAGTAGACTGTATAATTGACAAGAAGAAAGTTCTCCGAGCTGTAGCTGATAAATTGCGACGGCCATGAGCAAAACAGGCTAGTTTAGCGAAGACCACTGAACACACCTTTTCTACTTGTGGGCGGAACGTTAGATGCTCATCGATTAGTATACCGAGGTATTTCACAGTAGAGACAGGGGAAATGACAATACCTTTACAGGTCAGGTACAGGGCTGGGCTCAGTGCAGGCAGGGCAGGACGCCGTATCAACATGAACTGTGTTTTAGTGGGGTTGAGCAGAAGGCCTTTCTCATCAAGGTATTGCTCTAGCAACCGCATACTATCCTGCAAGCGTAGCATAATTGTAGCCACATCAGAGCCGAATACGTAGAACGCAATATCATCAGCGTACAGCTGCACGACACTCTGGTGAAATATATCGGGTACCCGGCGAATGTAGACGCAGAAAAGCAAAGGCCCAAGAACAGACCCCTGGGGGACCCCTCTTGTACAGGGTTTGGTGTCACCCTTCTCACCATTGACAGTAATCTGCAGGCTGCGGTTCGTGAGATAGTCTGAGAACCACTTGAGGACAGTGCCGCCTAAGCCAGTGGTGGCTAGCTCTCCCAGCAGACCTGTGTGCTGCACACGGTCAAACGCCTTGCTCATATCCGCAAAGACTACTCCGCATTGGTCACCGTTGTCAAGTGCTCTGTTCCATCTGTCTATGCAAAGTTTCAGGGCATCCTCACAGCTATGGTGTGAGCGGTACGCAAATTGTTCAGCTGGTATGGCTGACAGGTCTGGATTCTGGGTGAAATACGAAGTGACTTGCTTGTGGACAACCTTCTCTAGGATCTTGGCCGCGATAGGCAACAGTGAGATTGGCCTGTAGTTGGTGGCTGAGGTCTTATCACCAGATTTGTAAACAGGGCAGACATGGGCATGTTTGTAGGCAGCAGGAAAGATGCCAGAGCGAAGAGACTGGTTGACGATAACAGTTAACGGATACGAGACTGAATCTCTGCATGATTTCAGGATGCAGGACGGAATATCATCGGAGCCGGTGGCTTTGTTGGATACCAGAGATTCAAGCAACTTGGAGATGGTATCGACGCTGACGGTATCAAACTCCAAAAGAGTAGTGCTATTGGGGTCTGCAACGGGTAGGGGCAGCTCGACTGGTCTGGCAGGGCCATGGACGATCTCGGCGAAGGTAGTTGTCAGATCGGCGAGTGTGGCTGCTGGGGCAGCCCTCACTGCTGTTCTACCAGACAAGCTATTGATAATGGCCCATTGGCCTCGTGGGTCATGGCGGCGATTTTTGAACTCTCTGATGACTGTAATACTGTGACTTCAGCTGCCTGTTGAGGAGAGTGCCTTCTCGCCGTATTGCACGATACCTCTGCAGAAGCTGTTGATCTGACGGGTGAGTGCGTACTTTTCTATGTACGTGGATTCGTTGCTGGAGGAGGTGTTTCAACTGAGGTGTCACCCATGGCTGAGGCTTCGGTTCACTGAAAGCTGGTGAGACCACGGGGCAGATCGGTGAATGTTTGTCTAAAACTCGAGTAATACAGTGTGAAAGCTGGGTGACTTGTGCATTGACATCAGCTGACTTGGGGAGAGGCTCCAGAGTGCTGTCGATATCATCACAGAGTGTAGCGGGGTCAATTGCATGTGGGAGCGGTTTGCGCACGAATTTGAGGCGGGAGTTAGCTTGCTGCGTGGCTTTGTAGGAGAAGTTAGTCAGAACGAGATCATGGTCACTCATGCCGTCTACAGATACTACAGTTGTCTTAACATGTGGTGCGGCAGCATAAACGAGTATTAGATCCAGACATGTCTTGGCAAGTCGCGTTGGTGAAGTCACGACATTGCGGAGGTGAAACTCCTCACACAGATTGGACAGGTGCTTGTAATGGTGGTTATTTGATGATTGCTGTAGCACATCAGTGTTAAAGTCCCCTAGTACAATAATCCTGCTAAATTTACGGCTGATGACGTCAAGATGCTGACTGCACAGGTTCCAGAAGTCGACAGTTGCACTCGGTGGACGATATATACTGCACACAGCCAGCTCAATAGCCTTAGGTTTGGTACACAGGCGAAGACGAACAGAGACACACTCCACTCCTAGCTCAGTGATGGGAATTCTGATAGAGTGAATATCAGAATGGACATAAATGCATACCCCTCCACCATGTAGATCTCTATCCTTGCGATATAGATCGTAGCCGGGTATATGAACACTAGAATCGGGTATGCTGCTGTTTAGGTGGGTTTCATTCACTGATAGCACGTGGATCTTATGGTGGTGCAGGAGATGGTGAATGTGATGGACCTTGTTTCTGAGACTACATATATTAATGTGAGATATGGTGAGTTGGCTTACTGGAATGACTTCTTGCTCTTCGGGTAGCAGCACAGGTACGCATATTGGTTTAGGTGTTCTGGTTTGTTTCACGAAAGTCCCACGGGCGAATGTGTATTGGTGCTGGCCAGAACCCATCCTTCTCGATCAGTGCACATTGGTCCTCTCGGATCGTAAGCCGTGCAGCCTTTGTACCAATATGCTTACGAGAGGGAAAGTTAGAGCGTTGCTCATGACAAGCAAGGTCCCGGGTTCAAGTCCTGGTGGGTCTGGCGGTTTTTCCTTTTCAGGCAGCTCACTTCCCCAGCAATCCTTTGAATTTGAAGCTCTCCCAATCCTTTCAAAACATTATCACTCTCTTTCACTTCTGGTAGGGTCCAGAAACTGACCGTGGTTGATCCCCTGGGGGAGGGAGAAAGACCCAAGTGCCATCAGTATATGTGGCACGTGTTGTGAGCTTCATTTGGAGTGAAAAACTTGTCAGCGCCTTCTAGGTTCAGCCCGGTCCCATAGCTCAGTGGTTAGAGCATCGCTCATGACAAGCAAGGTCCCGGGTTCGAGTCCTGGTGGGTCTGGCGGTTTCTTTCTTTTCAGGCAGTTCACTTCCCCAACAATCCTTTGAATTTGTAGTTCTCCCAATCCTTTCACAAAAAAATCATAATAACGAAATATTTGGCAAAGATTGGTATGGAGGAGTCAGCCACAAAGGAGAAAATACGCCAGGGATACCAGCGGCATAGGGAGGAGCCAATCAGAAAGAAGCCTCTGCATGGCCAATTTTGGCTGATGCTGCAGGATGCTGAGCTGGTTCGAGGGCTCTCCTTTGCGTGGTTGCGGTCTTCTGCTTTGCGTCCGGCGACAGAGAGTATTGGCATGGCCATACAGGACCAGGCAATCCCAAAACGGAACGTACAAGAGATATTTAATCGAGGAACGGGTGTGTCAACGAAAACGAGTTGCAGGATGTGTGGCAGGGGCAAGGAAACGGTTTTCTACCTTATTGGAGGGTGCACAGCTTGTGCTGGAAGTCACTATGTCAATCGCCACAACAGGTTAGCAAAATATCTCCACTGGATGTTGTGCAGGAAGTATGGTGCATCGGACATTTCGAATAAGTACCAAAGTCACCGACTCACTAACGTCGTGTACAGTGCTGAAACGGATGTGTCAATCTACTGGGAAGTGCCAATTCCAACAGAAGCGCCCGTTGGAGCAAACAGACCCGACATTGTTATCAAGGGCAAAGATGAAGCATTCCTTGTGGACGTAAGTGTCCCTCTGGATAGCAACATCCGCCGAAAATCTGTGGAAAAGATACAGAAATAACAAGGCCTGAAGCGTGAGGTGGAACAGATGTGGCAGGTTAGGGCCAAGATTGTGCCAGTGATTGTGGGGGCATTAGGTGGATTAACCCCTCGACTTCTGACTTTGTGAGGGAACTGGATGCAGAAGAAATAATAATTACACTCTAATAAGTTACATTGGTTTGAGAATGCCCATGGTTCGAACTATTAGTTGAAGCCCCTATTGTAGTATCCCTGCCCGACCAATACGGAAGCAGTACGGAACTAATACGGAACGACCTTATGTTGTATCTCCGCATATAAGCGTACGGCGCCTGCTGCATAAAAGCAGCTGCGTTTTTCTGTTTTAAGAAGATTAGATTAGATTGGATAGCAATGAAAGCTAACTCGAAGAAGAAGGATTCAACCTCTAGGTGAGCACCGGAGAGAAAGTTATTTATTTTTGCCGCTTCTTCTTTCACTAACAATTATATCTCAGGTGTGTACCTGAAAGTAGAATAAAAGTAATTCTTGTTGATTTCACCGCGCCTACCACTCGGCTACCCATTACACTATTTGCAGAAAATAATTATGATCGTAACATAAATCACTTGACAATAACAAAGACAACAATAATACCATCAGCCCCCATTCACCGGTTTTGACGGTGCTTCACTGATGTTGAATGAGAAGAATTATATTTCTGCCTTCAGTGCTATTGTGTCGCTGAAGGGCTCGATTTCAGATTTGATGACGGTTACTTTTCAACGGATTTTGTTTTCTGATTTAGCTCTTTTGCTATTTCTGTGCCTGCTTGTGTTTAAAAGTCTCTTTCTAGCAGATTAGTTGTATAATAGATTGTACATGCATCATTGTTCACAGTATTTCTCTCTTTTTTCTTTCTTTTTTCTCAGTCTTCCTTATTATATTTTCTTCACATACAACAGCAGTACTCCCCATGGTCTTAAATGACCCGGGATTCTGCATAATCCTGACAAAAACCAATAACCAATAACGCAACACCAACAAAACCAATAACGCCACCCATAATAATAATAGCAGCGGCTAGGGCCGAGTGGCGAGCTCTATGTCAACGGGTGACAGAAAAGGATCTGTAAGGGACGGATGACACTGCAATATCTGACTTCTTCTCAACGTACAAGTACATGTAACCTTGTATGTTTGGATGGTGCCTTTGTTGCTGATCCACCACACCATCACACCATCACACCATCACTCAATGCTCTCTACTGCATTGTTCACCCACCACTGACTTTATACTTTTGCGGCTCCTTTGCCCCTTTTCTTCTGATTCGTGCTGTTTTGGTTCTGATACAGTGATCGTTTGAATTTTTCCCACAGCGTATATTTTGTTATCCTCCTGCCTTCGTTGTCCAGCACAAGCGAAGAAGTGGACCTATCGATCGACTTCAACGCGAAAATGCACATACTTCGAAGTAATTATAATAATAATATTAACTGGTTTCAGGGAAAGAGACAAACGGGAAAAGTCTGAAGAGAAAATTGACTGGCACCACCAGGACTCGAACCAGGGACCTTCGCTTGTAGCCAGCGATGCTCTAACCACTGAGCTATGGTGTAGTCGTCATCACAGCAGAGGCCGTTCAACATTTTCTTCAGACTTCGTAATATAAATAATAATATCAAACAGCATGTACCACTGCATATTCTGCCGGATGCAGCTAAATCCAAGCGGCCGAAGCGTGGCCGACCGCGCAAGAACCCACCCCCTGTGCCAGTGGTACAGACTGAGCCAACACAAAATGCGGTGCCGTGTGAGAGAGCTAGGCTGCCCAATTTACCAACTCCAGCAGCACCACCGTTGCCCTTGCCACCACCAGAACCACCACCGGCTCTTCTTGTGGCGGGGGCTGGGGTGGACCCACCTACACCCGCGCTGGCATCACCAACTCTCACACGAATTGCCACGGCACCCACATTAATCCAGAGACCTCGGAGGGCAACAGCAAACTACTCCACAGAGATTTATGCCAGAAACGGCCAAGGACTGCGCGTTGTGGACAATACCAACAGAAGGAGGATCGAGCAGTATCATGAGTCAGTGAGTGAAGCGGATCTGGAGGAACAACTCCGCTCACGGGACGAGCAGCTTGCAAATGGGAGACAAGTGGTCTGTACAGAAACGGAGGATGAGACAGATGATCGGAGGATGAAAGAGCCATTGGATGACGAAACGGCTGGTGAGGAGACAGAGGAAGAGCCAGATGATGGTAGTGATGATGATCGTGAGCATGACGAGCGGAACGAGGAAGAGGACGATGAGATGGACGAGGAGGAGTCGGGCGGGAAGGAGCGAGATGAGGCGGATGAATGTGTTGATCGTAAGAAGTGAGCTGTGTATCTACACTTGTTATCTCGTCCTGACTGTCTTTGTGTGTATGATGACTCTCATTTTCCTGTACTGTGTCGTGCGCGTTATGTCCAACAGTTGAAAGTCCTTGAGGCAGTTTGTATACGTATTCATAAGCCTGTTTTGTGTAAGCAGAAGGAGCACGTTGCTGCAATGAAGTTGTATTCGTAGGTTGACACTTCGTTCCGTGCCTTCTCGCCTTTGGTTACGTAATCTTCCTGCCTTTTTGCGTTTCCTCTAGTGGTTTTATTGCACTCGTATTTTGTTGTTATTTCTAACACCTTTCTATTTACAGTACTTAACTTCAGTTTCTTTGGTTGTATCCTTAGTTCCGTATTTTTTCCCACTGATGATAGGAACAAGAAAATAGATTTTTTTTCAATAATATTTTTGTTATAAAATACACGGTAATACATGTCAAACAAGTAACGTAGTTGCGTTATGTCTGCGGCCTTCATCCTATTCATACCTATAATAATAATAATTATTATTATTATTATTTCAAATGGTGAACGGTACTATTCGGCCAATAAAATGTAAAGAACTCTTCCTCTCCTCTCCTCCATGCGCTCTCACAGCCGACTCACTGCTACCCTCGGTAGCCTGTGATTGGATTACTCACCTGCCATTTTCTTGGAACCCCTGGCACTGTGTTGCTGGAGAATTGTAACTTCTCATTCTCACACTTTGCCCGTAATCTTGCGCTCATGTTTTGTAGTATAAATCTGACCATCTCCACCTGATATCATTCTATTCAATATCACCTTCTCTGCTGAGCCTTATGAAGGCGAAACAGCTGTCAGGAGGAATTTCAGTATCTACCTGCAACCCTTTCTTGGTTGGTGTGTGTAATGGCTACCGAGGGTAGCAGTGAGTCGGCTGTGAGAGCGCATGGAGGAGAGGAGAGGAAGAGTTCTAATAATAATAATAATAATAATAATGGTGATGTCTGCGGCATTCATACTTTTCATAGCTAATAATAATAATAATAATAATCTTCACTAGTTTGAGGGAAAGAGACAAACGGGAAAAGTCTGAAGAAAAAATTGACTGTCACCACCAGGACTCGAACCAGGGACCCTCGCTTGTAGCTAGCGATGCTCTAACCACGGAGCTATGGTGTAGTCGTCATCCCAGCATAGACTGTTCAACATTTTCTTCAGACTTCGTAACTCACACTTCCTGTGAATCCACACAGGCGGGTGGGACGCAGCCCTCACTGTACCCACACACTTCACGTACACTCTAGCACGCGGGGAGCCCCAGGTCATAAAATCTTCACTAGTTTGAGGGAAAGAGACAAACGGGAAAAGTCTGAAGAAAAAATTGACTGTCACCACCAGGACTCGAACCAGGGACCCTCGCTTGTAGCTAGCGATGCTCTAACCACTGAGCTATGGTGTAGTCGTCATCCTAGCATAGACTGTTCAACATTTTCTTCAGACTTCGTAACTCACACTTCCTGTGAATCCACACAGGCGGGTGGGACGCAGCCCTCACTGTACCCACACACCCACCCACAATAATAATAATAATAATAATTCAAAGGATCAGTCGGGGAAGTGAACTGCCTGAAAAGAGAAAAAAACGCCAGACCCACCAGGAGGTCCTGGTGGGTCTGGCGTTTTTTTCTCTTTTCAGGCAGTTCACTTCCCCGACTGATCCTTTGAATTTGAAGTTCTCCCAATCCTTTCCAAATAATAATAATAATAATCTTCACTAGTTTGAGGGAAAGAGACAAACGGGAAAAGTCTGAAGAAAAAATAATCATAATAATATTATTAATAACGACTGATAAAGATATTTCCTTCGTAATCCCCATAACAACATCAATGTCCTTATCATTTGTACAATACCTGTCTTTGTACAATACCTGTCGTTGCAAATTCTTTATTATTGTTTTGATGTTGGAGTTTGGATTGAGTTTCTTTCCTTTCTTCCTCTTCCTTCCCCTATTTCTTGTCCCTTTGGTTTTTGGCTTTATTTTTTATTTTATTTTATTTCACTTTCTTGTTGCTGTCTCACCCATGGAAATGTTGATTGTTGTGTATTGTTGTTCATTCTATTCGTCTTGACAAAGGCCTGCCACACTTGCGTAAATATAACTGGTTTCTTCCCACTCGTCCTACGCGCAATCCCTGCACTTTACCTAAATCCCGAACATCAGCTTATACCAGATCTCCGTTTTTCGCTGCCTATTCTCTCTGGCTGGCCCTGCCTCTATCAGTAAAATCGTCTTGTACGCTAAAGGATTTCAAGGCCAACATGAAGCTCGTGTTCTAATAACTGCTAATTCTTCATTAAATAGTCGACGTGGAGACAACAATTTTATAATAGCTAAGTTTTTCTGTTCTTTGTCGTGCACGGTACGCTAGTCAGTTGAAAGTACTTGAGGCTGTTTGTATTCGTTTGCATAAGCCTGATCTTTGTAAGCAGAAGAAACATGTAGTTGCGTTAAGATTGTTTTCGTAGGTGCACAGCATGATTGTTTGTCTCACTACACAGTTTTAGCGTTGCAATTAGTTCCTCACCCCTGTTGCACTTAGCTCTCACTTCACTTCTATTGTCTCACCTTCCCTCATTCTATTTTAGCACTTTGTTTTGTTCTCGTAACACATTATTGAATGTATATAAATCATTGATTTAGCATGAATATTCTTCAGTCACGGCTTTCCTCTGATGATTGTGACAAGAAAATCGATTTTGGTAAACCTTCATGACTTTGTTGTAGTGTGGCGATGACAGCAGAATTTGTTCTCTTTATAGCTATTATAATTCTTCATTCAGATTTGTTTCTCTTTGCCTCCAGTAATGTGTAATATTTATTTATTTTTGCTTTGTTTTTGTTTACTGCCATGGCTGGCTACCGCCCCCCCCCCCCCTCCCTCCATATTGGCCTATATTCTCTCGCCACGGGAAGGTGAAATAAATAAATAAATAAATATTTCTCGGTGGGCCTGGCGTATCGCCTTCGAAAGAAGTGAATAAAGGAGACATAATAATAATATTATCTGGTTTGAGGGATTTAATAATAATATAGAGGTTCCGGGGTACGATTTTCCGTGCCAAAATCCGTGTGGGCGCTACGGATTTTTTCCAGGCGTGCTCCATACGATTTTTCGGCACGGAGAATCCGTGTGGACTGGCTTTCACACGAACCATGTTTCGTATGGAGATTTTGCGTCATCGGGTGCAGAAAGATTTTTCGCGTACAAATTTGGTACGAGAAACATGGATTTTCCGCGGGAAGTTTTGATTTCGGTACAAATTTTCAAATTAAAAAGGCATGGCGCGGGAATGTGACGTGTTTGCGATCGTAACCTAGGCAATGACGGCAAACACATAAGTTCCGTACTCCGGAACATTTCACTGCTCGAAAACGACGTATAGAAAATCCGTAGCAACTCTACGGATTTTGGCACGAAAAATCGTACTCCGGAACCTCCCTAATAATAATAAGAAGAAGAAGATGAAGAAAGGGTTTGCTCCCCACACCGGAGCTCGCGCTATTCCGCCGACTTTACTTGACACTTGACTGACTCATGACTATCATCCAGACCACACGAGAAGTCCATCGAACCTTCCACTCGGCAAACCTGCAAGAAAGCACCACTCCCTGCTCAATACACAGTACTCAAGCTCAACTGACGAGGGTGAATTCCCCGAAACACTGTGTATTGAGCAGGGAGTGGTGCTTTCTTGCAGGTTTGCCGAGTGGAAGGTTCGATGGACTTGTCTGCAGCTGTATGGCATCGAAGAGCTCCACAAGCAAAATACCCTTATTATGATCTGGCGTTGCTCGAATGGTCGGGCAAGCAATGGCCCGTTTGGTTCTGCGAATTCAAATAAAAATGTACCTACCTACCTACTTCTCGTGTGCTCTGGATGGTAGTTGTGAGTCAGTCAAGTGTCAAGTAAAGTCGGCGGAAAAGCGCGAACTCCGGTGTGGTGAGCAAACCCTTTCTTACAAATCATCGCCGAAGTCGCAACCACTACTTCCTAACAATAATAATAATAATAATTTGAAACTCGGGTATTGAGCCAATAATAAAAGTAGAAAGGAAAAGGACATATGGATACGAGTTAAGAGTAACTCTCCACCACTGTAACTAGATACTATATACAGTCAGAAAGTGCAACAACTAGGCACAAAACTGACAGAGTACTGAGACATTCGACGTCCTGACACCTAGCTTCAACACATCTCCGTAGCGCTAACCGACAGCCTTCCAACTTGGAAGGTTCAAGGTCATGAAAAGACCAAAGAGGGGAAGGCAAGCGCAACGAAAACGAGCACAAGCTACAGTCCCAACAGAACAAAGAATACGGCGAATACGGCGAAACGTACGTCGTGTGAAACAACTTGTTTTGTAGTCAACTTGACCGTCACAATGTCATGCATGAGGAGTACTGTAGGAGTTTCGATTTCGGCTGGTACAATTCGTTCTCGCAAACTTCCCCCTTCTTAACTTATCTTGGATATTTTGACCCACCCAAGTTGGGTGGTGTGCTGCTTTGCTGCTTCGAATTGTAGTTAGACCGCTTTGTCAAATCGCCTACTAGTCTCGTCATCGTCCAGTGACAATCGACATTCTTTGTTCCCTTGGGACTGTAGCTTGTGCTCGTTTTCGTTGCGCTTGCCTTCCCCTCTTTGGTCTTTCCATAACCTTGAACCTTCCAAGTTGGAAGGCTGTCGGTTAGCGCTACGGAGATGTGTTGAAGCTAGGTGTCAGGCCGTCGAATGTCTCAGTACTCTGTCAGTCTTGTGCCTAGCTGTTGCACTTTCTGACTGTATATAGTATCTAGTTAAAGTGGTGGAGAGTTACTCTTAACTCGTTCCCATATGTCCTTTTCCTTTCTACTTTAAATAATAATAATTGGAAATTTTTATTTCCATTGCTATCAGGTTCGGCCTCATTTCCTCTGTGCTGCGCTGACTAGTCCTCAAAGGACGAAATAGTTCTGTCCGCAGATTGAGTAATAATAATAGTAATATTAGTAATACTTCGAAGAAATTCAATCAATCAGTTGGGGAAGTGAACTGCCTGAAAAGAGAAAAAATCGCCAGACCCACCAGGACTCGGACCCGGGACCTTGCTTGTCATGCGCAATGCTCCAACAGCTGAGCTATGGGACTGGGCTGAACCCAGAAGGCGCTGACAAGATTTTCACTCCAAAGGCAGCTCACAACACGTACCACACATACTGATGGCACTTGGGTGTTTCTCCCTCCCCAAGGGGACCACGGTAACGGTCAGTGTGTGGCACGTGTTGTGAGCTGCCTTTGGAGTGAAAATCTTGTCAGCGCCTTCTGGTTTTAGCCCGGTCCCATAGCTCAGTGGTTAGAGCATTGCTAATGACAAGCAAGGTCCCGGGTTCGAGTCCTGGTGGGTCTGGCGGTTTTATCTCTTTTCAGGCAGTTCACTTCCCAAACTGATCCATTCAATTTGAAGTTCTCCCAATCCGTTCAAAATAATAATAATAATAATAATAATAATAATCTTCACTAGTTTGAGGAAAAGAGACAAACGGGAAAATAATAAATAATAATAATAATCCTGGTCCTGGTGGTGACAGTCAATTTGTTCTTCAGACTTTTCCCGTTTGTCTCTTTCCCTCAAACTAGTGAAAATAATATTAATAATAATAATAATAATAATCAAGAAAACAACATGCAAATCCAATCCCTTAAATAGATCCCTTGATCTCTTGATATTTCTCTCTTTTCTTGTCACTACGTTTTTGTCACTTATTGGATTTGCATGCGGTTTTCTTGATTCTTCACATCTTTTTTCGTGTCACTTCTACACATAATTGGAGTAATGTATCTCTGAACTTCTTTTCCTTATAGTTGTAGTCTTTTAGCTTATTTCCATCATTCCCTGTAGTATTTTGACAAGAAGGGAGCGAAAACGTTCAATACTTTGACACATGTCCTAATTGGCTGGTGGTGACTCTTGCGTAGATGCATGCGTAGATAATACATTTTTTGTAATATTTTCTGCCTCCGTCCTACTTTCAAATAATAATAATAATAATAATATTACAAAAAATGTATTATCTACGCATGCATCTACGCAAGAGTCACCACCAGCCAATTAGGACATGTGTCACAGTATTGAACGTTTTCGTTCCCTTCTTGTCAAAATACTACAGGGAATGATGGAAATAAGCTAAAAGACTACAACTATAAGGAAAAGAAGTTCAGAAATATATCACTCCAATTATGTGTAGAAGTGACACGAAAAAAATATATAATGAATCAAGAAAACAGCATTTTCTTGATTCATTATATATTTTTTTCGTGTCACTTCTACACATAATTGGAGTGATATATTTCTGAACTTCTTTTCCTTATAGTTGTAGTCTTTTAGCTTATTTCCATCATTCCCTGTAGTATTTTGACAAGAAGGGAACGAAAACGTTCAATACTGTGACACATGTCCTAATTGGCTGGTGGTGACTCTTGCGTAGATGCATGCGTAGATAATACAATTTTTGTAATATTATTATTATTATTATTATTTGAAAGTAGGACGGAGGCAGAAAATATTACAAAAAATGTATTATCTACGCATGCATCTACGCAAGAGTCACCACCAGCCAATTAGGACATGTGTCAAAGTATTGAACGTTTTCGCTCCCTTCTTGTCAAAATACTACAGGGAATGATGGAAATAAGCTAAAAGACTACAACTATAAGGAAAAGAGGTTCAGAGATACATTACTCCAATTACTATGTGTAGAAGTGAGACGAAAAAAATAGATGTGAAGAATGAAGAAAACAGCATGCAAATCCAATAAGTGACAAAAACGTAGACACAAGAAAAAGAGAGAAATATCAAGGGATCTATTTCGCACCTTCACGACGAACAGTGCCAAACAACTGCAAAGACAACACATTCTCCTTCTGAACACAAAGCTCAGGGTCTGACTTACGTATGTACAAAGCTTCCAACACGGCAAGATGTAACAAAGACCTACCACGCGACAAAACAGAGAATACATCATCATAATAATAATAATAATAAGAAAGGGTTTGCCCCCCACACCGGAGCTCGCGCTATTCCGCCGACTTTACTTGACACTTGACTGACTCACGACTGCCATCCAGAGCACACGAGAAGTCCATCGAACCTTCGACTCGGCAAACCTGCAAGAAAGCACCACTCCCTGCTCAATACACAGTGTTTCGGGGAATTCACCCCTCATCAGTTGAGCTTGAGTAGGCTGAGGAAGATTGTGCCTGAAGAGCACCACTTATATAGTGCTCTCCAGGTACAAACATCACCAGGGATACAAACTTACAGAGACGCTCCGCTTCCAGCGCGATAAACACCTCGTGAACACCAGATAGCAGCGTGAGTCAGTGTCGCTCCTGGACAGTGATGAGGGGTGAATTCCCCGAAACACTGTGTATTTAGCAGGGAGTGGTGCTTTAGTGGTGCTTTCTTGCAGGTTTGCCGAGTCGAAGGTTCGATGGACTTCTCGTGTGCTCTGGATGGCAGTCGTGAGTCAGTCAAGTGTCAAGTAAAGTCGGCGGAATAGCGCGAGCTCCGGTGTGGGGAGCAAACCCTTTCTTACAAATCATCGCCGAAGTCGCAACCACTACTTCGTACTGTTGTGCCCAGCGCGGGCTTGCGACTAGTTGGTTTGGAGGTGACAGCGTTGCGAATGACCGAGGGTCCTCAACGTCTGGTCTCACTGTCCAGGAGCGACACTGACTCACGCTGCTATCTGGTGTTCACGAGGTGTTTATCGCGCTGGAAGCGGAGCGTCTCTGTAAGTTTGTATCCCTGGTGATGTTTGTACCTGGAGAGCACTATATAAGTGGTGCTCTTCAGGCACAATCTTCCTCAGCCTACTCAAGCTCAACTGATGAGGGGTGAATTCCCCGAAACACTGTGTATTGAGCAGGGAGTGGTGCTTTCTTGCAGGTTTGCCGAGTCGAAGGTTCGATGGACTTCTCGTGTGCTCTGGATGGCAGTCGTGAGTCAGTCAAGTGTCAAGTAAAGTCGGCGGAATAGCGCGAGCTCCGGTGTGGGGAGCAAACCCTTTCTTACAAATCATCGCCGAAGTCGCAACCACTACTTCGTACTGTTGTGCCCAGCGCGGGCTTGCGACTAGTTGGTTTGGAGGTGACAGCGTTGCGAATGACCGAGGGTCCTCAACGTCTGGTCTCACTGTCCAGGAGCGACACTGACTCACGCTGCTATCTGGTGTTCACGAGGTGTTTATCGCGCTGGAAGCGGAGCGTCTCTGTAAGTTTGTATCCCTGGTGATGTTTGTACCTGGAGAGCACTATATAAGTGGTGCTCTTCAGGCACAATCTTCCTCAGCCTACTCAAGCTCAACTGATGAGGGGTGAATTCCCCGAAACACTGTGTATTGAGCAGGGAGTGGTGCTTTCTTGCAGGTTTGCCGAGTCGAAGGTTCGATGGACTTCTCGTGTGCTCTGGATGGCAGTCGTGAGTCAGTCAAGTGTCAAGTAAAGTCGGCGGAATAGCGCGAGCTCCGGTGTGGGGAGCAAACCCTTTCTTACAAATCATCGCCGAAGTCGCAACCACTACTTCGTAATAATAATAATAATAATAATAATAATAATAATAATCTTCACTAGTTTGAGGGATAAACTTTTCTAAGCACTCGCAGACTCCATTGCAGCCATTCACACATTATAGGGTACCTCACTTCAAACTCTCCAACTACGGTCTCTTCGCTGCATACGTCCACTTCACTTCCAAAAAAAACAAATAATATTAGATAAAAATGGAATGCACCAAATTTTCGGGCATGGCCCATCTTCAGGGTGAAAAAATCCCATTCAACTAAAGCCAACAAAAACTGAAACGAGTATATATGCTGTGTGGTGCGGTAGTGCTGGAAATCTTTGTATGTGTGGAGGGAAGCAGCAATGGTGAAGTGTGTTGGTAGAAAGGGAAGGAGCGAAAGAGACCAGTGGAGAGCTGTGTCCGTAAGTGTGATTATGTGTTAGTGCGATGTGAAGGGAAAGCACGAGAAGTGTGATTACCAGCAGCAATGGTGAAGTGTGTTGGCAGAATGGGAAGGAGCGAAGGAGACAAGTGGAGAGCTGTGTCTGTAAGTGTGAATATGTGTTAGTGACATGGAGAATAGAATGCAAAGCATGCAATGTAGCTGGGTCCATGGGTGTGAAGACAAAGATGACGACAACTATTTACTAAGCACTATATAACCATATAACCAGCTAGCACACACAAACATCAAATATACAAATTTAATATTATCATAATAATATTCGCAACATCGCAGTCTACCACAATTTACAACACCAGCATCTAACACAATAATTTCACACTGTGTCCAGCAGTCTCCAGCCACGATCCCTGTTAACACTTGGGCGTTTATCACGAATGAACATTGCTTCACGTATACGACGATTCACAAGGGACGACTGCTTGGCGAGAATTGATGCGTTGGTGATGGGTGTAGATGTGATTGCTTGTTGTGGGAAGTGTTCTAAACGCCCAAGTGTTAACAGGGATCGTGGCTGGAGACTGCTGGACACAGTGTGAAATTATTGTGTTAGATGCTGGTGTTGTAAATTGTGGTAGACTGTGATGTTGCGAATATATTATGATAATGATATTTGATGTTTATGTGTGCTAGCTGGGTTTTTTTTTCACCCTGAAGATGGGCCATGCCCGAAAATTTGGTACATTCCATTTATATCTAATATTATTTGTTTTTTTTGGAAGTGAAGTGAACGTATGCAGCGAAGAGACCGTAGTTGCAGAGTTTGAAGTGACGTACCCTATAATGGGTGAATGGCTGCAATGGAGTCTGCGAGTGCTTAGAAAAGTTTATCCCTCAAACTACAGTCCATTCAGAAAAAAATGGGTCCTGGCTCTGGCGAGCTCCCGTATTTGGCGATTTTTCGTGATTTCATCGTACACAGTGCAGTGCTGCGAACTTTGAAATTTGAAAAAGGGTCCAAAAGGGTGCCTGAACTGGGGTTCGAACCGCAGAATGCACTGTTGCAGGCGGGGTCAAACGGCCTGGATTTTGATGGTTTTTTCCAATTCAGTGCTTTTGGGGCAAAACCTGGCCGAAATCCTATTCTTGCTATGGCTTGCTTTTTGGACAAAAAAACTTCAGAAACATAATTGGAAGAGGATTCCATATGGGATTGCAGAAAAAAATTCTAAAAAAACTCAACGTTTGACCCATTTAAGGCCAAAAGCTAGAAGTTCATTTTTTTCTGAATGGACTGTAGTGAAGATTATTATTATTATTATTTTCACTTCCCCATCTGATCCTTTGTATTATTATTATTATTATTATTTGAAAGTACGAAGTAGGACGGAGGCAGAAAATATTACAAAAAATGTATTATCTACGCATGCATCTACGCAAGAGTCACCACCACCCAATTAGGACATGTGTCAAAGTATTGAACGCTTTCGTTCCCTTCTTGTCATAATACTACGGGGAATGATGGAAAACAGCTAAAAGACTACCACTATAAGGAAAAGAGGTTCAGAGATACATCACTCCAAATATGTGTAGAAGTGACACGAAAATAGATGTGAAGAATGAAGAAAACAGCATGCAAATCCAATAAGTGACAAAAACGTAGTGATAAGAAAAGAGAGAAATATCAAGAGATCAAGCAATCTATTTCCCTTCTTCACGACTAACAGTGCCAAACAACTGCAAAGACAACACATTCTCCTTCTGAACACAAAGCTCAGGGTCTAACTTACGTATGTACAAAGCTTCCAACACGGCAAGATGTAACGAAGACCTACCACGCGACAAAACAGAGAAACACATAATCGGAATACCACTCACGACAACCAGCACTGCCCGACAGGTGACACTTGATTGCCGAGGTACCGTTTCCCTGACCCGACGACTTGGCCGTTGCCACCTCCGATCCTGCCGCTTGCGAATCTCTCCCATTACGCCCTGCGTCCCTGCAATTCCGATTATTATTATTATTAATTGCCTCGGTCGACATCAGTGTGCTGCTCCACGTCCAGTCTGTCCTGCTTCCGTGGTCTACTTCGTTTCTTCACATTAACCGTTGTTGTCACTTCCAGTATTGGTTCTTTTGATTCTTCATCAATTCGTCTCCTCAATTGGCTTCTGGTGACTCGTCCGAGGCTCGATTGTCCAGATGTCAGTTTCGGTGGTTTCCGTATCGGCCTCTTCTTCTTGTTGACTGTTGTTTGGGTTGGCTCAAGCCATCCATCACGCTCGGCAGTTTCGCACGCAGGTAATCCCCTATACCTGCGCCCTGTAGATGTCGACAAACGAAATCTGATTTTTTCTGTTCTCTTTCTGTTGTACCCGATCTCCCTCTGATGTACCGCTGACTCTACGTTGAAGATCAAAGTATTTGAATTCTCATTCTCATTATGATTTTCATATTCGCTTTCATGTTATTGGGTTCTATGCCCGTTTGAACTTGCGAATCAAAATAAATACAAACAAACAAACAAACAACAACAACAAGCCCTGCGCCCGACGAAAAAGGAGGAAGGGTCCGCAAGTGTATTCACAGCGGACTTGGACAAGTCCACCTCAGACACAGACTGCACTGGACACTTCGGTGGACGACCACGCCGAGGCCGAGAACCACGTGCAGCTACAGGGACAAGATTCAACGGTACATGTTGACGAATCCGTGCGCCCAGGTGCTGAAAGGTTCTACCTACGTACCGATTTTCAAAAAAACCAAAGAAGCCGAACACATCTCAATACATTCGACTTCATTAGGTTCTCTTGGCTATTATCCGAATGTGATTGTAGGCAGCGTTCTACACTTGAAAAGAAACACACAGTTTTGAGGACGAACCGGTTTGGAACATGCAGTGACAACTATGAAACAATCATCAATCTCTCTGATATAACCTTAATCCAACTTCAAAAGGATGTTTTGTGAGGTGGAATGGACTTCGGCATTCCCCTGAGGTTAAGGAAAACTGATATCCTGGCCGAGTTCGAACTACTTCACCAACAGCTATCTAGCATCCCGGCAAAGTCGGATATAGCAGCGGGCTCTTGTCGGGCTTCACTGGCCGCTGAAGCCTTTCGGTTCGCACAATCGCCCCCGGACACTCGATCATTCACGCTATCACGAGAACACATGAAAGTGATCAACGAGCTTCGAAAGAATCCAGTTAATCGTTATCTCTCGACCGGACAAAGGCCGTGCAACAGTCATCTTGTCTGCAGATAATTACCGGGAGAAAATGTTGGTCATACTCAATGACATTAGTGAATTCAGAAGACTTGGGCCTTGCGATGTGTATGACCATACCGAAAACATTGATACCAAGCTGAGTAAGTACATATACCTGCTTTTTCTTTCTAGAACGCATCAGATCACCAAATATGAATATGATCATCTAGCTCTCACAGGCTCGACAAGACCTACATGTAGGATGTATGGGCTCCCAAAAATTCATAAAAAACATATTCCATTACGCCCGATCTTAAGCATGTCTGGATCTCCGCAATACAAGGTTTCGAAATGGTTATGCAATTTGTTGCAACCGGTTCTTGCCTTGTTCAACACACATTGCGTTAAAGACACGTTTGAGTTTGTGGAAAAACTTACAGATTCGAAATTTCAATCAAATGGTTACATGTGCTCCTATAACGTAGTGAGCTTGTTTACCAACGTACCTTTACGAGAAACAATAGACATTTGCGCCATGGCGTTATACACTGATGTCGACCGAGGCAATCGGAATTGCAGGGACGCAGGGCGTAATGGGAGAGATTCGCAAGCGGCAGGATCGGAGGTGGCAACGGCCAAGTCGTCGGGTCAGGGAAACGGTACCTCGGCAATCAAGTGTCACCTGTCGGGCAGTGCTAGTTGTCGTGAGTGGTATTCCGATGATGTATCCTCTGTTTTGTCGCGTGGTAGGTCTTTGCTATATCTTGCCGTGTTGGAAGCTTTGTACATACGTAAGTTAGACCCTGAGCTTTGTGCTCAGAAGGAGAATGTGTTGTCTTTGCAGTTGTTTGGCACTGTTCGTCGTGAAGGTGCGAAATAGATCCCTTGATATTTCTCTCTTTTTCTTGTGTCTACGTTTTTGTCACTTATTGGATTTGCATGCTGTTTTCTTGATTCTTCACATCTATTTTTTCGTGTCACTTCTACACATAATTGGAGTAATGTATCTCTGAACCTCTTTTCCTTATAGTGGTAGTCTTTTAGCTTATTTCCACCATTCCCTGTAGTATTTTGACAAGAAGGGAACGAAAACGTTCAATACTTTGACACATATCCTAATTGGCTGGTGGTGACTCTTGCGTAGATGCATGTGTAGATAATATATTTTTTGTAATGGTAATAATAATAATTTGATAACCGCAATCAGTAATAGAGAGGTTCAGTGACCCATTTTTCATGAACGAAACGAGTGCTGACACCCGGTCCGGGTTAGAGCCTCGTTGACATCTCGTTCAGAAGATTCGTTTTTACGAATCCGGCCTGTCTATTTCGTATGCAGCTCCGAGATCGAGCTGCCCCAGAAAGTGTGAAAACGTTTTGACTTTTTGAAATGTTTTCATCTTTGTTGATTATTGATTCTTTCGTTTTCACTTTCGGTGTGTTTGGTAAGAATTTTTCCTTCCCTTTTTCTGCAATGTCAAGTGAAGTGCAGGCTCCCCAACGTCCCCCTCCACCCCCGTGTCTCCCTCTGGAGTAAGTCCTGTAGAATGCAGAAGAATTCGGAAATTTGCAGTCTTAGATGACATCAAGTTGCTGAACTTGATCTTGTCCTCCGGACATGAAACGTCTTTGCCTTACCGCAGGGGAATAAAGCTTGGCAGAACATTGGCAACGCCCTGTCACGGTCGGAACAGTTAGTTCTTGATGATGTGCTGAAATGACATTCGAACGTTCGGGCATTTTTATTAAAAAGTCTTTGCGCGAAGAAATTTGCAGAAAGATCTTTCATATTTTCTCTCCGCCAATTTTACCATGGCAATCATGATGCGACTCGCTGTCTTCTCGTGCACGAACCAGATGTCAAGTAGAGGAGTGCAACCACTGCGCAATTTGGGGCATGTACCATCCTTATTGATAAAAGTTGCAAACCACCAGTTCTCAATTGGGAAAGGCCTTCGCGCTTATAGCATTGTATTCGTTGCAATGTTGTATTTCGACTCCGCCGTACCGCTGGTGTTGCTGCATGGCATACGCTATAAGCGCTGTGTGCGTTTTTGCTGTATACGCTGTTATGTCCAGTTTTATATGCGTATGTTTTGCATGTACGCTGTTTTTTGCATGCTATAAATAGCTGGTGTTATTAGTGTTCATTGTTAATTATTCGATGAAGTGAAATACCAGTTGCTGAGCATGACGAAAGAAATGTTCTGGAAAACGATTTCTGGCCAGAGCATGTAACAGCACGAGAATGGAAGTTCAAGAACCCACCCCTCCCCAAGCAATCATAAACTGTGATGTTGAACCCACACGCACCCATCTTTTTTCCCACTAGGACCACATCGACACCATCATCTAACAGTGTGTCGGGGCACCTGAACCCAGATGCACCTACCTTCACTCTCCCATCACCATACGATACCTCAGCCTTCATACCAAACAAACATTCCCATCATATGCGGCTAGCCACAACCAATGCTTGCAGCTGGCACCCAAAGGCCGATGAAATTAATAACATATTTGGTACTTCAGACATGGACATATTAGGCATCACCGAAACCTGGCTAACTCAGAAAATTCCTAACTCTGTGTTATTGCCAACTGCCGCTTTTGAAATAGTGCGAAGAGACCGCCCATCTCATGTCGCTCTGCGTGGCGGTGGTGTTGCTTTCTTACTCCGACCAGGACTCGCCTACGTCAGACGAGCAGACCTCGAGCCTGCCAACACCAACCTTGAAATCCTATGCATTCAACTTAAAAATGGCCACAAAGATGTCTATATTTTCTGCTGTTATCGGTCACCAAGGCAGGATCATTCAACCTTCCTCTCTGGCTTGCGTGAGTCCATCTCTTCCATTACGGACACTACGGCTTCCATTATCATCCTTGGTGACTCTAATGCCCGGCACAACGAATGGTATAGGCAGGATCCGAACACTGCTGCTGGAAGATGCCGTGTCGAACTGCTGGATGATACTGGTTTTACACAACTTGTACGCGACCGCCCAACACGTTTCTCCGCCGCTGGTCAGAGCTCTTCTCTCCTGGACCTTGTTCTCTGTAACCAACCATTCCTCATCCACAACCTCACCACACTTCCCCCTGTCTCTGATCACTGTCCTGTGGTATTTGATCTCGCAATACAGACTCGTTGTTGTTGTTGTGTTTATTTGAATTCGCAAACCAAACGGGCAGATCTGCCCAATGAAAAGGTGGCGAATGCAGATAGAAAGCAGTAATAAATGAAATTGGGGACTGATGTAATTAGGATAGAGGTGGAGAAAAACTAAGCCAGCTGATCATCAAACAGGACGTTTGGTACTCTAGGTGCTAAGGCCAGTAAGTGTGTGCGGGATCATGCTGGCGCGGAACTGGCGGAGCGTGGAGATGGCACGTATATCGCTGGGTAATGTGTTCCACAGCTGGGCGCCCCTGAACGCGAGGCAACCCTTGCCGAACCTGGTGGAAATTGGCGGTTGGCGCAGACCCATGGTGGAGTGCAACCTAGTTGGGCCAGCTGACGAAAGAACTAGGAGGGCTTGCAGATCAGAACTTGCGTGCCCATTCCGAGACCTCCAGACCAGAACGATGAACTTCTGCCTGAATATCTCGGATACTCTGTAGGTGTCCAATTGCAGCAGGAGGGTACGCGCGGAGGTGTGATGCGAGAGTCCGAAAACCGCCCTTGCCGCCCAATTCTGCATGACATGTAGCCGATCCAATTGGTTGGCAGTAAGAAGCGGGGAAAATGCATTGGATCCGTACATCAGGTCAGACATGATGATCGCTTTAAAGTAGAGAACTCGGCTCTGATGAGTCAAGCAGCGACGCAACCTCCATAGTGCTCCGATCCTCTGGGCCAGTCGAGCGGTGCAGCGATCAACATGGGGCGTCCATGACAGATCCGAGTCGAGGAGCACTCCAAGATACCTGGCCGTAGTAACGACAGGAATAGGCGTTTCATGACAGTTTACATTGATCGTATGCTGGGGCTGCTGAGGCTTCCTGTTGGGGTATACAGGGATCACGTGGCTCTTGGCTGCATTCAAAATGAGACCACGGGTCTGCAACCAGTCAGCAAATGCAGAAACCGAGGCCGATAGCGTAGCAGATACCGTGTCCAGGGATGTGCTGCTGCTGATCAGCGCAATGTCATCGGCAAATTGAACTGATGAAGACTGGTTAGCTATGGTTGGAACTTCGCGGGTGTAGATACTGAAAAGGATCGGTCCTAGAACTTGAAGGAGCTACGGGCGTTGTCTGCACCCAAAGAGCGAGATCGTATTGATCTCTTGCTCACGAGTTTCTACGATGACGATTTGGTCTCTAGTGTCTCAAATGCCTCGGAAGCCAAGGAGATGCAAGAGTTCAGCGTGCGTGTGCTTACAGATGCTGGCATGGAGTTACGCAAGTGGCGAGGCAACGAAATCCCGTGCGATCAAGAGGCCGGAGATAAAGTCTTCGGTCTGAAATGGAAAACCAGTGATGACTTGCTCAGCATAGCAGCGTTAGGCGAGTCCGATAGGCCGTCTGTTTGGACCCGGCGATCCCTCCTCAAGTGTGTTGCGTCAGTGTTTGATCCGCTAGGTCTAGCAGCACCGGCAGTTGTGCCGGGAAAGATACTGCTACAGCAAGCCTGGAAAGTCGGAGGCGACTGGGATGATAAGTTGCCGGATGGCATCGCAGCCGCATGTGCGCAATGGTGGGGAGAGTTGGCCGAAGTGGTGAGCATTGACATACCACGTTGGATTTGCTGCAATCTTGACACGCCGATTGCGCTTCATGCCTTCGCGGATGCCAGTGAGAAAGCGTTGGGATGTTGTTTGTATGCAGTCGTCAATGGACAGTCGCACTTGGTATTTGCCAAGGCCAAAGTGGCACCCGTGTCTCCGCCCACGTTAGCCCGCCTTGAGTTACAAGCAGTATGGCTAGCGGCTCGCTACGCTGAGTTTGTGGTGAAGGAGCTGCGTGTGACCGTCACGCAAGTCTATGGCTGGACTGACAGTCTCACTACCGTTCATTGGATCAGTAATCCATCGTTATAAATGGAAAACATTTGTGGCTAACCGCGTCAGTCAAGTCCAAGAGATATCGAAGAAGGTCGGCATTGTGTGGAACCATTGCCCGGGCCTTCACAACCCAGCAGATTTACCGTCGCATGGGAGTAGTGCACAGCAGATCCGTAGTCCGTTCTGGAGGGGCGGACCAACCTGGATCACGGAGCCCAATGACTGGCCCACCGCATCCTCAACCGCAGCTACAGATGAGTCCAGTGTAGAAGTACGAGTGTCAGCCACCACCTGTAGTCGAGAATCTGATAAGGAATGGTGGCTCCGATTCAGTAAGTGGTCGAGGGCACAGGGCATGGTGACTCGGATGTTGCAGTGGAAGCACACTGAGCCTCGTGCTGAACTCTATTTTGCAGCAGACAACGTATTGTACCGCATCGTTCAAGCCGCATGTTTCACTGAGGATCTTGAGCTGATCAAGCAAGGTCAACCAGTGAAGCCTGGGTCGAAGGTGTATCAGCTTGCACCGTTTCTGGATGAGCATGGAGTGCTCAGAGCCGGGGGACGACTGCAGCACAGCGAGTTGGCGTATGGAGCCAAGCACCCAGTCCTGTTAGGCAAACATCATCTGACCGAGTTGCTGTTGGAAAAAATGCATGTTGAAAGGATGCCCCAAGGTGTAGAAGGAGTCTTGTCGTTCATCCGTCAGAAATTCTGGATTATTGGTGGTCGACGAGCGCTACGCAACATTACGCAGCGATGTGTTACATGCCGCCGCTACAAGGCTAAGGCTGCCTCAGAAGTCTGCCCGCCGCTGCCAGAAGACCGAGTTGTTCACGAGAGGCCATTCGCAACTACCGGCATCGACTATGCTGGTCCGTTGTACGTGCGCCGTGGTGAGTCATCTCCGAAGGTATGGATAGCATTGTTTGTGTGTGCCACCACCAGAGCAGTTCACTTGGAGGTGGTCGATAGTTTAAGTACTGAGTCATTCTTGATAGCATTTCGGAAGTTTGTCGCGAGACGTAGTTTGCCGTCTCGGATCAGGTCTGACAACGCTACAACGTTCAAGGCGGCATCTGACAAACTGAGTGTGCCATGGATGCTCAATCCTCCAGCTGCACCATGGCATGGAGGCTTCTATGAGCGAATGGTTGGTACAGTGAAGAGTGCCTTGAAAAAGGTAATGGGAACAGCGTTTCTGAAGGTCCAGGAGCTTGAGACCCTCTTGTATGAGGTTGAAGCAGTGGTGAATAGTCGTCCGCTAACTTATGTGTCTGATAGCCTGGATGAGCCACCAGTAACCCCTGCAATGATGACGGGTAACATCTGGATGTCGTCAGAGAAGCCAGCAGGTACCCTGGACGCTGCGCAGATGTCATCGAGATTGCGTTACCTCAGTCGGACACTGGAGCATGTCAAGAATCGTTGGGAGGTGGAGTACCTAAGTCAGCTGAACAAACACCAACAGACCATGTCGCGCCCTTTAGCTGTGGGTGATGTTGTCTTTGTTCTCGATGATACCAAGCGCACACAGTTCTGGCGTTTGGGACGGATCATCGAGTTATTCCCTGGTCGAGATGGTAAGCGTCGTGTTGCCAAGGTTAAGTTGAGTACCAGTACCCTGTTGAGGCCGATCCAAAGGTTAGTGCCGTTAGAAGTATCGTCACAGGACATGGCTCCTGCGCTTGCAGATACCGCTCAACCTGCTATCGTCCCTCAGCAGCCAGCGTATGAACCGTCAGTACCGTTACCACCACCACGGCAGCAGGAGATGACGCGTTCTGGGCGCGTAGTCAGAGCCCAGGATCGTTTTTGACTTGTGTGCATTGTTGTACGGCGGTGAGAAGCCCTTTGGTGGGGAGAATGTTGCAAACCACCAGTTCTCAATTGGGAAAGGCCTTCGCGCTTATAGCATTGTATTCGTTGCAATGTTGTATTTCGACTCCGCCGTACCGCTGATGTTGCTGCATGGCATCCGCTATATGCGCTGTGTGCGTTTTTGCTGTATACGCTGTTATGTCCAGTTTTATATGCGTATGTTTTGCATGTACGCTGTTTTTTGCATGCCATAAATAGCTGGTGTTATTAGGGCATGTTCGTTTGGTAAGATCGGGATCCCGATCCACCGGATCCACTGGATTCGCACCCTTTCGATTGGTCGAATCTGGATCCGGATCCTTCGGATTTGGATCCGGTCAACCCACCTCGGGGAGCAGGGTTGACCGGATCCAACGGATCCAAATGTGACCTTTGTGCGTATATGGCGGGTAAAAATCATTTTTGTACACACTGTGATACGCACACGTGGATGGACATAGAGCTAGCTTGTTGACTTTTTGTACGACGGAGGCGATGAGTACGACGTTCACCCTTTTGGGGTGATTCGTGAGCGCCATTGTCAACATGGCAACAGTCAAGGTCCAAATAAAGTGTTCAGTTGAATCTGAAGGATCCGATGGATCTGAGATCTGGATCCTGATCCCGATCCTTACCAATCGAACATGCCCTAAGTGTTCATTGTTAATTATTCGATGAAGTGAAATATACTGTGTAAAGGAAAAGAGTTGTCCTCGTGCCGTGTGGTCGTACGATCCTGACAGTTTAGAGAATCTTAGAGGGTTCACAACAATAACCGTGAATTCATATTGCACAAAATGCCAGTTGCAGTGCTCTACCACTACTGTCAGTGACGTCAGAGTCCTTCTATGCACAATTTCTTGCATTGAAATCACCTAATATTACACAGTTGTGGTCATTAAATACATGAGAGAGCTCGTTAAATAAATTCGTAATTGCAGCAATTGGTTGTCATGGAGGTCTGTACCAAACAGATACGAACAGAGGTCTACCAGGAAGCTTTACCTCAACAAATAGCATTTCACAGCTGTTATTCCCAGGCTGTTGTCGAACACTGCAGCTATATTGTTCCTTGACAAATTGTGCCACTCCACCCCAACCTAGTTGGGACCATGGCAGGGATGTGTTGGCGCGGTCAAAACGATGCAATGTGTAGCCTGGAATCGCAATAGCCGCATCTGGTTTATTGGGCTTGAGCCATGTTTCTGTCAAGCAGATAATGTCGACCGATTCTGACTTGACTAACTGTATGATTTCCGCTTGCTTGCTTATAAGGCTGCAGCAGTTAATAGTGCACAGTGTTATTGCTCTAAATGCGGTTTTTGGAGATCCCCGTAGGTCCTATGCAGAAGAATTAGCTGACAAAAGTCGCTGGATATCCTGCTGGGATACCAGCTTTCCCTCGACAAGAATTATGTCAAGCGGGAGAGTACATCTTATACCTTTGGCACGAATCTGCTTGAAGGTAGGCAAGGCAAGACGTCTAGTGTCTTTCTGCTGCCTTGTCAAATCATGATTTATGTAGATACTGTGCGTATCATGTTTGAGCCCAAAACGGTGCTTCAGAAGCCTAGCTTTTGTTCCTGGGTCAGTTCGAACGTGAACCAGCCGGGGTTTGTTCTCCAAGGGCTTCCCGATTCGTCTCACGGTGATGGCAATTGGGTTCACTTCGGGCACCAGCCCGCTCACAAGCTGGGTGAGATTTTCCCCATCGGACTCCGGAAGTCCTGAGATGATCACAATCATTATCTTGGAGTTCATGTTGCCGGCGCTCTTCCAGGACGATTTCCCGTACGGTGTGGTCGAGTTGGGGCCCTGCAACAGGTGACGGGTGCGTTCGGGATGCATCGGATCTCCCAAGAGACTCCACAGTGCATGTCAGTTTGCGGTTGCGGTGCTCAAGCACCTCTACTCTTTCCTTGAATTCTTTGCATGTATTCTTTAATTCTTCAACTTCGACGCGTGGCTAGCCCATGGCGGATTATGCCGGCATAATATTTGGCATAATCTTGGGATTTCATCAAAATATTATGCTCGGGCATAATACACGTGTAAGGTCGGCATAATCTTTCGGTTTAGACAAAAATTTTGTAGGGGCATACATGTAATACAGCTTTGTCAGAAAGCCTGCAGATGGTTTTTTTTTTAAATACCCCAGTTACGACTCCTTGTCATAGCCCTTTGCGGATTATGCCGGCATAATATTTAGCATAATCTTTGGATTTCGTCAAAATATTATGCTCTGACATAATATACGGATTCCAACGTGCAAGGTCGGCATAATCTTTCGGTTTAGACAAAAATTATGCTTAGGGCATGGCCGTGTGTGTATGCGTAGTTTCTCAATCCTCTATGTACAGCGTGAATACATAGACATAGTGGAACCGAGCATAATTCAGCATATTTGTTGGGATAATTGTGGCATCACAGTTTATGTCTCTGAAACCCAGGCTGGATTTCGTCCAGGTCGCTGGGAACACGACAGGTCACCGCGAGACAGCTCACAGCGCGACAACTCACAGCCGACAGCTCACAGTGTCGTCAACTCACAGCCAAGACAACTCACAGTGTCGTCAACTCACAGCGAGACAAGTCACAGCCAAGACAACTCACAGCCACCCCAGCTCACAGCGCGACAATTCACAGCCACACCGCGATCGGCTGCGGGTTCAGAACATTCCGCCGAACCCAGGCACACTGCAAGACCTCCAGTTGCCGGAGCGCTATCAAGAAACGAAGGGTGGGGACGTCTTCCTTCTCTACGACAGTGGACCGGAAACTGTGGACAACAGAATTATTGTGTTCTGTACCGCAAGTTTTTGTCTACCATCGACTGTGTCATCATCCCACAATTTGGAAATTCCTGGATGGTATTTTTGTCGAGCAGGCAATGGTGGAGCAGTGTGTGGAGAGGGAAAATGCAGGCTATGAGGCTCCGAAGAAGAGGAGGAAGTATGAAGATCAGGACAAGCGACTTCGTGCCATACTCCGGTCGTTTGAGACCATGACGAAGGATGAGTTTCTATGAGGAGTTGCTGCGAACTTGGCATTTCATATATACAGACTCCAGGTCTTCATTGCACCATTACATAAAATAAGGACGCTGTGAGTTGTCGACACTGTGAGTTGTCGACACTGTGAGTTGTCGCGCAGTGAGTTGTCTTGGTTGTGAGTTGTCTTGACTGTGAGTTGACGACACTGTGAGTTGTCTCGCTGTGACTTGTCTCGCTGTGAGTTGTCGCGCTGTGAGCTGTCTCGCTGTGACCTGTCGTAGACCCGCTCAACCGCTGATGGTGTATTTTACACAAGGTCGCTGTGTGAGCGGGCCTTGCTTGGCAACTGGACATATTCCGTCACCCTTCTAGATTTCTCTGGTGCTTTTGACACTATAATTCGCACCACAGCACTTGGCAGGTTATAGGAAGCAGATATCAGCACAACAACCATCAAGTCTCTACTTTCCAACACGACAGCCAGGATCAAGCTGAGTGGCTCCCTGAGTCCCCCTTTCCCAACTAACATCGGAGTGGTCCAGGGAGACCCGATGTCCCCTATTATGTTCATAACATATGCAGAAGGCACAATGCGCAAGATCAGGGAAAGATGCACAATTCGCTCACCAATGCCTGCTCCAACAACGCAGTACGCTGACGATACTACTCTGCATAACCGAAATGACGATGAGGCGAAGGCTCTCGTTGCTGAGTGTGAACCTATATTTAACGAAGACAACCTATACACAGAAAACTAAATTATATATGTTGATGTTACAAGAAACAGCAACGAATGGAGATCAATCAAACTTCTGGGTTCTTTGGGCTCTGCAGAAGACGTGGACATGAGAATCTCAAAAGCAAACAGGGCGTTTGGTTCGATTTCTTGGAGACGGCATTCCTTTCAATCCCGACTGTGTATGTTTAACTGCCTCATAATGCCGATCCTTCTATACAATTGCGGATTGTGGACTCTGTCCAAATTGCTGAACGACAAACTGGACAAATGGCAACGGAGGAAGCTACGCGTACTGCTGCAGATTGTCTACCCGCAACGCATCACAAATAACAACTTATACACAGAAACAAAACAATCTCCAGTTAGTGCCACATGCCGGCGACGCAGGCTGCTGTGGTTTGGCTATGTGGTGCGAGAGGGTCCGGAATCCGCCTCGTTCCAAGCACTGGAGCTATCAATCAACACAAACGTCACAAACGTCCCGTCTATCTATGTTTGCCATGGAAGGGGCAGGAATCGATCAAAGTGTGTCGCGAAGTCCCTCACAAAATAAGAAAAAATAATAATAATAATAATAATAAGTCAAGTCTATCGTCCGTCGTACTTATTATGCAGTACATTTTGTGCCAGTCTTCACAACAATGCGTGCGTTCACGGTGCGGAAGGACGTCCTACCAACCCTCCACCTCAGTCATGTTATCTACAACTTCGAATGCCGACATTGTGCTAGTCGGTATGTGGGTAGGACTGTTCAGCACCTGAACGCACGTATCAAACAACACACTCCACTTCACATCCTTCCACCCAGTGCGCAATCTGAGAGGCCCAAACGCGGGAGGCCTAGGAAAAACCCATCACCTACACGGCAGGATAGTTCCCTGCCGCTGTCTGCCGCTCCCCCTCTGACATCTGTGTTGGACGGGCTTGAGCTTGGCAGCTCTTTGGAGGTGCGTGCGGAACCGCCATTGGTGCAGCCCTCGGGTGTGCCTAAGTCTGTGCCTCTGGGTGCTTTGCATGGGGCTGTGCCTCGAGTGGTGACAGCACCTCTGCCTCCCCCTGACCCTCCTCCTTCGAGGTATGTGTTGGTGGAGAGCACCCGCGGCGGTCGATTTGTCCCACCGGAACTAGAGCTGGATTCAACAAAAAGACCAACAACCATGGCTGCAACAACAACACCAGCTTCACATCCAACAACAACACCAGGTTCACATCCAACAACAACAACAACAGCAACAACTAATCCACAAAACAAAGCAGCAAATGACAGACCACGGAGATCTACAGCAGATTACAACCGGACCTATGAATTCACGGTAAAAATACAAAGGAAACAATCGGAAAGGACGACGACTGACATGAAGGCAACGGCATTCACGGTTGGCGTGGGTGGTGAAGGTGAGACGCAGGACGATGCAAATGAGGAGGAGAGTCGAACCGCTGTGGATGACGGAGCAGGTTCTGATTCGGACAGTGAGGGAGAAGGTGAACTGAGTGGGGGCGAGAGTGAGTGTGAGGGTGTGCGCGTGAGTCGAGATTGTGTGCGTCCGTCTCGTAATAAGTCTTCAGTATACAATCATTTGGTTTCTAGTACTGACTGTTGTCGTACTTATTCTGATTCCTGTTTTTCTGTTTTGTGCCGTGCTCGTCATGGTTATCTTTTGCAGTTACAAGTTTTGGAAGCTGTTTGTCAGCGCATTCATAAGCCGAATTTGTGTGTCCAGAAAGATAGTGTTATTACCCTAAAATTGTTCAAATAATGTTCTTTTGTGTAGTGTGGCAACGTTGTTGCCACTTGTGCCTAAATGTGTTTTGTCACCTTCTTGTTTATTATTGTTATTATTATCATTCGTTCTCACTTTTTAGTTTTTGTTGCTGATACACACTTGTCACGCTTAGTTCTTACTTGTATACCCTTGTGTTCTACACACTTTTGTGAGAAATCGCACCTCGATATTCCAGTGCTGTCATTGTATCGTGTCACCCTACCTTGATTGCTATATGGCCCAATATCTGAGAAAATCGACCTTCCGGGCTGTTTTGGTGAAATTGACTTTTCTATTTTAAATTGATGTCTAGCCTTTATAGAGTATTGTGACTTCGTTTCACGGCCATCAGACCAATATTCACCATGTAGAAATGCATTCTACAGTCAGGAGTCATGTTAATGAATTGTTCTTTTTTTTTACAATTTTGAAAGATCAGTGTGTTTGCAGCCACCAAAAATTGTTTCCACGTGATATCAATAGCCAACTAATAATAAAGTGTTTTGACTGTTCAGGTACTTCATTTCCAACATTCCGTGACTTTATTGAGGTTGTGTAGTTGCAACAGCAGCAATAGCAGCATTAGAAGGAGAGGTGATTTATCTGTTCTCCTGGTGATGGACGTGCTTGACAGGATAGTCTGCAGCCGATTTTGACGGAACACCATGATACATGTAACAGCATTCACATACTTATTGTGAAGGAGTCAAACAGAGCAAATGCGTCCAGATTCGCCTTGTTGCACTTTGTGGAGACTGACCATTTCCAAACATCAGTAACACAGCCTGACAAGCGTTTCACACCACCAACTCAAAAGTAACAGAATATTACTCGAGATTGCCCAGCCTCATGTGCTCCGTGTTGGTGTGATTCGCCATTATTAGCTCGAGTATCGAGCTTGCCATCCCAACATTTTAGGATCATCGTCGCAAAGAAAACTCGCATCATTTCGTGCTGTTTTAGCAGGTCTGGCGTGACACTCAGGAAACAGTTCTGCCACTCGCGCAAGGGCGCCCAGCGACCTTGCAAGCGGCGTACCCTCATGAATCCACCTGGTTGTCCTTGCCTGGAGCTGTAGCAGCTATCGCTGAGGCAGACTGTGGTTGGCCTTGATCATACTCATCCAGGCCAAGTCCTCATCATCGTCGCCCCCGACAGGTAAGTACCGCGTGTCACTTGCGATCGATTCGCTTGACATGCGCTCTCAGAACTAGAAGCGCTGTCGCTGCTTGACAGGATATCCACAAAGAACGATGCATCACCGTCCATGGGATCGCGGCTGCTGTGCTCCGTGAGCCCAATAACCAGCTGACACAAGAATCGCCTTCAATTTTCTTCCGCCATTGTCGTCTCTGCACTTTGCTTTGACGGAATCGATTTTTTTGCGAACAAATTTGTTTTTAGTGTTTTCTCAAAAAAACCGCGTAGCCCCGAAGGTCGAAAGTCTCAGATATCGGGCCATATTATTTCCTTTGTTCTCATTTTGTTCTTTAGTACAACGGTGATTCCTGAAGAGTGTTGTACGAAAACTTGTTCGAATCATCTTTTTTTCCATTGCCCTTTTTCTTCTTACATGTATTTTCTTTACCCTTTAGATTGTTTCTTGCATTGTCTCCATCGCTTACATTGTTGATAAAGTAGTCCACATGTCGCTTCAGCTCGTCCTACTTATTGCCATATTAAAATTATTATTATTATTATTATTATAATTGTGGCATAATCAAAAGCATAATTTGACGATTGGCCGACCATAGTCCGCCAATGGCTAATTATGGCAGCCATTCTATCATCAAGAACTTCGTTATTTGTTTTTCTGAATTCCGAGATTAGTGAATCAAGCGAAACAACACCTTCTGCATTGATACTCCCTAAGAGATCACGTACACCCTCGCGATCGATCGCGCGTACGCCGGCCAGGGCCAGGGAGGCCTTTCGCGCCCTTGAGTCATGACCAGACCGGTAACACACCGACTGTGCAATTCTGGCGCCAGAATTAGAGAAATTCCGCCCTCTCTTCAGAATTGACGGAATTGGTTAAAATCAATGGACCGTATGCGTGTTAAAACAAAATGGCGTCACGATTTATTGAAAGTGGTATAGTTGGTGGTACGAGTGTTCAAACCCATTTGAACCTCATACTGTTCGTCTTCTTTTTGACATGCTCTCTTTCCATCGTCCTTAGCTTTTGTTTGTTGAGAGCTGTTTTGGCTTTCTCCTATACCTCTGGGGGATGCCAAGTGATGGTTTTGAGAGGCTGGTGATGGCTGAGAGCGAGAGTTTGCCGATCGGCGTCGTCCTCGCTATAGCGATG
>NC_088654.1:19336542-19350891 GCF_964019385.1 Sycon ciliatum | reverse complement strand
GACTGATCGCTGTCTCCATTCTCCCCTGTACAAGGCACTTCATTACTTTAATTGCTTGCCCACCCAGCTTCGCCAAATCCCTTCTCGTACTCTCTTCAAATCCCAGATATCCCTGCTGTTGCACAACTCTGTATGCTCATGTAACGACCAACCCTGCCCGTACACTTAAGTAGTCATTAATCCCTGCTCACCCAACTCTTCCTCACTATTTCTCCTCTCTCACACTAGTATCTAGTATTGGCCACTGGCTATTGTGATACTGTAAAAGCCATTATTCTAACGAGGTGCATATATGAGCCAGGGACTATAGAAACCGCCCTACGACGTTTGATATCAAAATCAAGTTATGACGTTTCAAAGTCACGCGACTCAAAGTTACGCGAAGCGCAGAACTCGTCACTTTTGTTTCGACAAGACTCAAGAGCTGTCCTCTTGTTATGTTGATTAGGTGTTTGGTGAAGACAATAGGATTCCCAGCGATTGTCGAGTAACTCAAGAGGCTCCACTTGCTGTGATTGATTATGGCTACAACATCTAGTAGACGACGCAGCTCGATGCTGTGTGGAGTCCCTGACGCAATAGCGAAGGCGCTTGAATCGGACGACGAGAATTTTTACGGATTCAGCGCTGGCACCCACGAGTCGTCCGCGAGCGATTCCGACACCGATGCTGACAGCGACGGCGATGATATGCCACCTAAGAAGAAGACGTATGGAGTCGCAGCAAGCTCGAGTGCTGCTAGTGTTGTGTCGAAAACGCCAAGCCCCGACAGCTCGGAAATTTCAAACGCGGAGAGTGACACCGACTACTCGGAATCGGATGACGAGCCAGATGACCCCGCACCTGAGCCACCGACGACGGAGCAGGTGAAGCGTGGTCTCCTGTCTTCAGACATACGCGATGGGATTGAGAGAGGTTGTGGATGCAAGTCGAAGAATCATTGGAAAGTCATCCCAGAGCAGCAGCTCGAGGACTACATGTTTGAAGTCTCTAAACTCCGAGAATCGAAAAAGCGCTTCAAGCAGTTTGTTCTGGGCGCACTGACTGGAAGCATGCGAAAGTCGACGACTGGTGGTGGTGATCGACCTTTCTATTTCCGCTATCATGTACGTGGTTACGAGTTGTGCAAAGACGTGTTCATGGCAGTTCATGCTGTTGGAAGTCATGTAATGAAGCGCCTTCAAAAAAAGGCAAGCAAAGGAGTCGTTCAACTGGCACACCATGGCTTGACTGGGAGAATACCAGAGCACTTAGCCATTTCAGCAGACATGGAGCAGGATGTAGTGCAGTTTATTTATTCATACGCTAACATGTACGGTCTACCTCAGCCTGCAGCGGAACGAGGTCGTGCTGAAGACCCTCCAGTATACTTACCAGCATCCAAGAACAAGAAGTCTGCATACAACATCTATACCAAGACCGTCACACAGTATTCGCCTATTCATTACAGGTCATTTTGCCGCATTTGGAGGAGACAGACAGCACACATCAAAGTGATGAAGCCAAGGACAGACGTATGCGCACTGTGTGACAAGCTGCGGGACAAAATTCGTGTCGCTCGTACAGAGGAAGAGACGGAATGTAGTGTTCAGGCCCTGCGTTCGCACATATCACTTGCACAAGAGGAGCGGCAGTACTACCGAGACTTAGTGGACGGCGCGCAGGCGTCACTGGATGAAGCTGAGGGCATAGTTCACTATACATTTGATTTTGCCCAGCAACTTGAACTGCCATTTCATACTCGCCAGGTCGGTCCTCTGTATTTCAAGGTCCGCTTCAGGGTTCAATTATTCGGCATTGCAGAAGAGGCCCGCCAGCGGCAAATGAACTTCCTGTTCCACGAGGGCCAAACGATCGGTGAGGATGGAAAGAAGGCGCACGGCCCGAATGCAGTTGTATCGATGCTCGATGAGTTCCTAACATGCCACACCGATGGGAAACGGAACATTCACTTTCACGCGGACAACTGTGTAGGCCAGAACAAGAATAAAACTGTACTGGCCTACATGGCATGGCGCATTATGTGTGGCATGTCAGATACCATCGAGCTCTCGTTCATGCGAGTGGGCCATACTCGCTGTGCAGTGGACGGCTACTTTGGGCTCCTGAAGAAGAAGTTCCGTGCGTTAGAGATGGACACTATGCAAGATGTCATGGATTGCACTTCATCCTCATGTGCCGCAAACACCCCGCTTGCATACAGCTGGTCATGGAGAGAATGGGATACTTACCTGAGCACCATCTTCAAGCCTCTGAAAGGGATCGGGCACTATCAGCACTTCAGGTTCGCTTCTGACAGCCCTGGTGTGGTGCACATGAGGAAGGAATGCCACGGTGAAGAGGAGTCATTCACCCTGTTGAAAGATGAAACCTTCAGGGAGAAAGCCAAGGATGCAGTTCGCCCAGCAGTATTACCAGCACCAGGGATATCAGATGCACGCCGCCAGTACCTGGAGAAGAATGTGGCTCAGTACTTCTCGGAGGGAAGTCAGCTCCCTTGGCTGCCTAACTAGCAAGAATGCCGGGAGATATACAACGAACATTACAAACTGTGTACATAAATTTGCTCTATATCGCTCAATTGACATGCCATTATTAAATAGGTGGTTAGGCACATTTTACCATCGCAGATCAACTTGAAATTTTGTTTGAGCACATTACCATACCATACCAACATTTTGAGAGGAAAAAAAAAATTTCGCCAAAAAGTGCCATAGGGTGGTTTCTGTAGTCCCTGGCTCATATAACGATTTCCCAAAATTGACTGGTTTATGTGTACCAAAGGTAACGATTCTCACTTTTTCTCAACGCTCAATAGGACAGTATATGTATCGATTTCTGTATAACGATTTCTATTTTAACGTCAGATTTCTCCCCGTTAACTCGTTCTAGTTAGCACTTCGTTATATATCTGGCTTTTACAGTAATAAAGATGCAAAACTAACCAGGCGTATCTGCTGTGCCTCGTCGGTGATGAAGAGGTTCTCGCTGTGCATGTAGTGCCTGGCACTGTCCAGCATGGCCTGCAGGGGAACTAGACCAACTAGCTGTGAGCCAACCACCGCCAGACTCAACGACTGAGCACAAAACACACGCACGCACACACACGCACCCACCCACACCCACACCCACACACAGACATACACACACACACAGACACAGACACAGACACAGACACACACACACACACACACACACACACACACACACAGAACAAGAGCACAGCACAACAAACAACGAGATTCGTTCAAACAAAGCTGCCCGAGACGTTTCTTTAGGTTTAACTTTGAAAATGGTACTATCATGTCTCTCATCCGGACCTCCGAGTTACAGGCACCTCGGTCTACCGGGCACCATGTGGGTGAGTTTTAGTGGAAATATTACTACTACCCTTCCTAAGGGTTTATTCCTGAAGACGGGCCTGGCCCGAAAATTTGGCTTTTATCATTTTTGGAAGAATTTGTAGCCAAGAGACCGTTTTCGAGTAGTGGTGTATAACTGTGTGAAACAGGTTCTGAGAGATCGCGAAAATTTAGTGACGCGTATATACTGTGCGGTTTCTAGTAGTCGTACCTGTGAGATGGCCTTGCACTCCTCATAGACTTGGTGCATGGAGGTGACTGTGAAGTCAGTCAGGTTGATAGATACTTGCGCCATGTTCTCATCACTTAAGTACCAACCAATAGCCCGGCAGGACTTGAACTTGCCCGGCTGCACACCGGCGGACAGAAACATACACATACACACACATACAAACACATACACGCATCATACGCATGTACATACGCGCGCACACAAACACGCATACATCATATGAATGTACACACACACACACACACACACACACACACACACACACACACACACACACACACACACACACACATACACACACACACGCACGCACGCGCACGCACACACACAGTGTCTGCTCTAGGATTGTAGGACAGCCGGGTACACGTGTACCTGGCGCAACCATTTCAACCGGGTCGGAGCCGGGTACACATGTACCTGGCGCTGTCTCACCAGCCGAGTCACATGCTTCAACTGGTTGGTTGGTTTATTTTAATTCGGACAATAAACGGGAACTAGGCCCAATGATATAAAGGCGAATGGATAAGCCGCATTTAGAAAAGAGAGGACAGGAATTAGAAAATTACGAAAGAAGAAGAAGTACTGGAGTCTGACACATACAAGCCATGTAGTCAGTCCTTTCAAAGTTCGAAAGTGTAAAGTACCAACCGGGTCACAGGTGACCCGGTACTATATTTTCAACCGGGTTCAAGCGCCGCCCAACCGGGTGGATTACCCGGCTCACCCGGCGCTGGAGCAGACACACACACACACACACAGGCATTGGGTATCCAGTTCTCTACTCAAGCATTTACATGTACATGTAGGTATTGGTTTCCACTGACCAAGGCTACATAGCACACTGACGAAAGCTACATAGCACACTGACGAAAGCTACATAGCACACTGACGAAAGCTACATAGCACACTGACGAAAGCTACATAGCACACTGACGAAAGCTACATAGCACACTGACGAAAGCTACATAGCACACTGACGAAAGCTACATAGCACACTGACGAAAGCTACATAGCACACTGACGAAAGCTACATAGCACATTGACGAAAGCTACATAGCACACTTGAGGGGATAATCTCTGTTATTTAGATTATGAATGAGGCCCAGTGCCAAAGAGTCCTTACCGTACGAGTAGAATCTCTCACGAGGAGCAAAGTTTAACGATTCATTAATTAAAGAGAAAAAAAACCATTGAAGCGTAACCTAAACCCTCATTCTCTCTTCTGTTCTGGAGAAATGAAACATTGGGGGTGTAATGTCAGGGGTCATTGAACTTTGTGCCTGCAAAGTCTTACATAATATATGTTCTGAGCTTAGACTTGTTAAACTACCAACGATCAACTAAAAACTATCAACTATTACGTTGTTTGGGACAATGTCAAGAGTATAAGCTACCAAAAGTGTGCAGCTCCTGATACCCTGCCTATGGGGTTCGCCGATGGTGAAAACACACATCACGTGGTATAGTGTTTCCGTTGCATGTTTCTAAACCGATTTGAGCGAGCAGCTGAGTAATACAAATACCAAAATAGCTCTCCTTGACAGAAATTTACTCCGCTTTATCCAACTCCCCAGCATGGTCATGGCAGATAGTCGGATAGCGCATGCTAACCTTCGTTGCATGCCGTACAAATCGTACTTGAAACAGGTGACGTAAGTTTTCACGGTGTTACTAGTAAACACTCTTGGGAGCTTATCTACGCTTGACGATGTGTACGGGAAGTCCTTAGAGACTGCCGCGGTAAACAGACCGTGTGGATAACAAAGAAAAATCCTGCCTCCGGCAATAATAATGGATGGCAGGGACAAAAGCAGCGTGTACAACATACCTCATCCCTTGAACGCCCCTGCTAAGCAGCGTGTACAACATACCTCATCCCTTGAATGCCCCTGCTAAGCAGCCCGTACAGCATGCCTCATCCCTTGAATGCCCCTGCTAAGCAGCGCGTACAGCATACCTCATCCCTTGAACAACCCTGCTAAGCAGCGCGTACAGCATACCTCATCCTTTGAACGCCCCTGCTCGCGTATATCCAAGGCCACGCGGTGTGCCTGCTCTTTGGTCGAGAGCATGTTGACATTGTAGGCGATAAGAAATGGCCGAGCACCGCACACTGTGGCACCCCAGCTTGGCACAAACTCAGCGGGGCCGTAGTCTGGAACCCAGTCAGCCAGCTTGATCTGCATTGGGAAAAGCAAAATAATAAAAGAATGCAAAGAGCCGTTTCGGAGAAAGGAGTTTCAGCAAAGCAATGACTAAAACAATTTTTTTGGTTTGTTTTCTCATATACATGTACATTATTCTATGTAGGGTCACTGATGACCATCGAAGAGAAACATTTCTGAATTCGACTTCACATAATATATTTTTATTATTTTATTAGTCCATCATGGTATTATGTTAGGACATTTGAGGCCACATGCCTCGTACTGCTCTTTTCTCTCCGAAACTCAACACTTGCAAGCCAGATATGAAAGAAAGAAAAAAAAAAAAAAAAAAAAAAAAAAAAATATTATGGTTGATAAATATGGTGGTAAAGACACACCTGGCAATATGGCGGTAAACACACGCCTGCCCACACACGCTCTCTAGGCTGCAAAGTTCTGGCACAGTGTTTACCGCCATATTGCCAGGTGTGTCTTTACCACCATATTTATCAACCATAAGTACAGCTGCAGTGGTGTCTTCAGCTTCATTCATCATCGTATTATGTCGGCTTTAATTGCTTTATTCATTGCTTTGTAAAAGAATGCAGCGCAATTGAAAGCAGGAACTCAAATCCGCTGTCTCCAGAATTTTCGGACCTGCGGGACCTGTGCTTCAACGGTACCAATTCAGCGGACAGAATGTGTATGCTATCGTGTAGGAACTCGCTCCATAGAAGTGTGTGAGTGCGTGTGTGTGTGTGTGTGTGCGTGGGTGTGTTTTGTGTGTGTGTGTGCGCGCGCACGCGTGTGTGTGTGCGCATGTGTGTGTGTGCGTCCGTGTGAGGCATGTTATAACATGCGAAGGATTGCCATGGTTCACATGCAATGTTGAGAGTGATGAAAGCAGTAATTTATGTCGGGTTTAATCCTTTTTCAAACACACACACACACGCACATAACCACACACACAAGCACACACACGTATACACACAAGCACACACACACGCATGCACACACGCATGCACACACACACGCACACACACACACACACACACACACACACACACACACACACATGTACACACACACACGTATACACAAGCAGCATAGCTAAACTTTGCACCTCCAAATGCATGTACATGTCAGGGTTCTTGTTTTTTGCGGAATCAGCAACAAAATTGTCGATCGATTGGAGTTGAAAAGATGGAACAAATACTCAACTGAACACTAAGACGCAAAGCCTACTCCGAAGGCCAAATACAATAAGACATGATGGACCACGCCATAACAGCAGGGTGTGAAAGCAATCTCCAAATCAATGAATGCATGGAGCTGGCTACACCATGAAAACGACGTCATTCCGAAAAAAAGAGTTGCAGCAGCTACTCACCAGCTGCAACAACTCTGGCCAGTTCTGTGCTCTTGGCGACATGAATAGCAACAGGTCTCTCATAGGTGCAACGGTACGGCAATGGATGGCAACTGCACCATTCCAACTTACCTTGGCAGCAAGACCTTCATATTCCCCAGCCCGGATTGATGGCAGCGAGACACGGTGAGGGCCTTTCACTGCAGCATCCTGCCAGACAACACATAGCACACACACACACATACGTGAAATAAGTTACAGCATCCTGTGAGCCCACACAGAGCCCACACACGCACCCCCCCCCCCCCCCCCCCACACACACACACGAAAACAGTATCCTGTCAGCGAAAGGGGGGGGGGGGGGGGGGTAGTTGATCTTACCAAGAGTACATAACCCCCCCCAGAGTGTGCAACGCCTGATCCAGCTCTGCATAGGGTCTTGGTCGAGCGGAATCGGATCTTTGCGTCATAATACCGTACACATCTGAGGGGAACCCGGGAAGTCGCGGGTACTCTCGGATCAAAAACAATGGTACCCTGCCTCGAGACCGGCCTTGCGCTGGTGTGGAGTGTACACATGACATCAGAAGATCCGATTCCGCTCGACCAAGACCCTATGCAGAGCTGGATCAGGCGTTGCACACTCTGGGGGTTATGTACTCTTGATCTTACTCATGACTCATTACACACGGTTCCGTGTCTCGGGTTAAATAATGCAAATTGTCGAAGACCGTGTTCGCAAATTTGTTCGTTATTCTACTAAAGAAAGTTTGTTATGGACAATCTCATGTTCAGCGCAGCCCTAGCTGAAGTATTGCTCAGCCCTAACTGAAGTATTGCTCAGCCCTAGCTGAAGCATTGCTCAGCCCCGGCTGACGCATTGCTCAGCCCTGGCTGAAGTATTGCTCAGCCCTAGCTGAAGCATTGCTCAGCCCTAGCTGAAGTATTGCTCAGCCCTAGGTGAAGTATTGCTCAGCCCTAGCTGAAGTATTGCTCAGCCCTAGGTGAAGTATTGCTCAGCCTTAGCTGAAGTATTGCTCAGCCCTAGCTGAAGTATTGCTCAGCCCTAGCTGAAGTATTGCTGAGCCCTAGCTGAAGTATTGCTCAGCCCTGACTGAAGTATTGCTCAGCCCTGACTGAAGTATTGCTCAGCCCCGACTGAAGTATTGCTCAGCCCTGACTGAAGTACTGCTCAGGCCTGACTGAAGTATTGCTGAGCCCTAGCTGAAGTATTGTTCAGCCCCAGCTGAAGTATTGCTCAGCCCTAGCTGAAGTATTGCTCAGCCCCGACTGAAGTATTGCTCAGCCCCGACTGAAGTATTGCTCAGCCCTGACTGAAGTACTGCTCAGGCCTGACTGAAGTATTGCTCAGCCCTAGCTGAAGTATTGTTCAGCCCTAGCTGAAGTATTGTTCAGCCCTGACTGAAGTATTGCTCAGCCCTAGCTAAAGTATTGCTCAGCCCTGACTGAAGTATTGCTCAGCCCTGGCTGAAGTATTGCTCAGCCCTGACTGAAATATTGCTCAGCCCTAGCTGAAGTATTGCTCAGCCCTGACTGAAGTATTGCTCAGCCCTGACTGAAGTATTGCTCAGCCCTAGCTGAAGTATTGCTCAGCCCTGACTGAAGTATTGCTCAGCCCTGGCTGAAGTATTGCTCAGCCCTGACTGAAGTATTGCTCAGCCCTGACTGAAGTATTGCTCAGCCCTGACTGAAGTATTGCTGAGCCCTAGCTGAAGTATTGTTCAGCCCTAGCTGAAGCATTGCTCAGCCCTGACTGAAGTATTGTTCAGCCCTGACTGAAGTATTGCTCAGCCCTAGCTGAAGTATTGCTCAGCCCTGACTGAAGTATTGTTCAGCCCTAGCTGAAGTATTGCTCAGCCCTAGCTGAAGTATTGTTCAGCCCTAGCTGAAGTATTGCTCAGCCCTGACTGAAGTATTGTTCAGCCCTACCTGAAGTATTGCTCAGCCCTAGCTCACTGCTGAAGTACATATATTGCTTAGCCCTAGCAGGAGTAACACGTAGTGCTGCGGCGTTCACAAACACACTTACCTGGTACAAGTACACTGGTACGTGCAAGTCCGCAGCCAGCCGCCTGGCAAACTCGTTGGCGCACCTGACCGCATCCGCCATACAGGCGTTGGCAACCGGGATGAATGGACAAACGTCCAGCGCTCCCAGCCGTGGGTGTTCGCCTTGACAAGGCCGATACGGAGTCACAGAAGCACAACGAACACGGGGTCACTCAGAGCTGCTGCAACACATCAGCAGTAGCAGCCGACAGCTTTAAAGCCACCTCGACGCCAAAAAGCATGACAACACGATAGCCAGCCAGTGATTGCTACACACCACAGCTACTCAGAGTTAATACAGTGAAACCTGGTTAAGAAGAACACTAACAACACAAACTTTCGCTTTAGAAGAATTAGTGTTCTTAGGTCTATTGGATAAATCACTGTGTATTCACTGGGTATAAAATATGGATAAGGAGAACTCCCATTATTACAAACAAATACCATCGGTCCCTTGGTGTTCGTCCTAACGAGGTTCGACTGTACCTAAACTGGATAATGTGACTTACTCTGGAAACAACAGCCGAAAATATCGCGACTCCTTTATTCACGTTCTAAGGCGTCACTGCACTCAAGAAAATGTTGGTTCAGTGGAACAAAAAGACTTGACGACCATGAGTGGATATAGATGTACAGTACTACTGCATCGGGCGGTCTTCATCGCTTTTCGGTTTTTTCGTTTAATCCACGGCTGAGATGCACGCCGATCGAATGCCGCATTTATACGCTAATTTAATTGGTCCATAAAGGGTTAAAATCGTGTCTTACTGACATTGCCGGCTAAACCAAACTCCCTAGCCACAGGGCTGTATATGCATGCCATGGCTGTATATGCATGCCATGGCTATACATGCTTGCCATTGCCAGTAGGCGGTAGCTCCCCAGCCACAGGCTGTACATGCGTGCCATGGCCAATAGGCGCTAGCTCCCCATCGCGGGCATAATCAGGCCATCAGGACCGATTTACGTCATTTTGGGGGAATAAGTCGACCTTTCAACCTACCACCTTTCCTAATATGTTGCTTCGTGCAGTAAGAAATCAAATCAAGCACGCTCTGTCTGTCTGTCGTGATGGCTGAATCTTGCCCTTGCCTGCAGCCCTCGGCCCTTGAATCTTGCCCTTGCCTGCAGCCCTCGGCCCTTGGGCGGACCGTAGTGACACGTATTTGAACGACTTTTTACGACTGCTTGCTGCTTTCACGCACCCCTTGCGCAATAGCGCAGGGTCAGAGGTTACCTGGGTGCTGCGTGTAAAACGTAGTCTGCATGCAGGCTTAAAAAAATGTTGCCTTTTAGGTTTTATATGATTTTGTACAGGATGTTGTATGTACGTAGTCTGTTTTTTTCTTCTTTTTTTACAAAGTCCACATATCTCCAGACACTGGGGTGAATAATGGAGTGTGGTGGTGGGCCTCATTAAGCTCAGCCGACCAGAGGTCTCCGCTTTATAGCTTCATGGACGCACCAAAGGGGGATCGGGTAGGGAGGATTAAGTGGAAAAAGAGAACTGTAGAGGGCCTTATAAGCGAATGGGCTCAACGGTGGATCACTACGGTACCAACCTTTGTGCCCGCTCATATCAATCAGCTGGTGAGCAACTCTACAAGCATGCAGTGCTGCTTCTACAACATCCTCCGGTCCACCGACAAACGTGTACACAGTCCTGAAGGACAGACACACACACACGGAGACACATGGTGGGAGAGAGAGAGAGAGAGAGAGAGAGAGAGAGAGAGAGAGAGAGAGAGAGAGAGAGAGAGAGAGAGAGAGAGAGAGAGAGAGAGAGAGAGAGAGAGAGAGAGAGAGAGAGAGAGAGAGAGAGAGAGAGAGAGAGAGAGAGAGAGAGAGAGAGAGAGAGAGAGAGAGAGAGGGGGGAGGAGGAGGAGGAGGAGAAGGAGGAGGAGGAGAAAGAGGAGGAGGAGGAGGAGAGGAGAGAGAGAACAACATCAATGGATGGTGTCTTGACTCCATAGCCCACAAGCATGTTTTCACAGAGGCTCAGGATGCAGCTTGCCATGCTGTACACACCGCCAAGGAAAACTGGATCCAACAAACAGCGTACATACAGCGCTGGCAGCTGAAATCCGACCATTGAGCCATGTGTTCACATTCTAGCGGTCTCTATTTCCTAGGTTTACTATCCCGTGTTGGGTGTTTGCGATGTAACTGGCGCACCGCTCAGGGGTTGGATTTCAGTAGCCAGCACTCTAGTCCAGACTGGACCGCTTCACTGGAAGGCCAGCATGGCGTGTAATCAGGGATGAACAAACCTGCCGCTTCACTGGAAGGCCAGCATGGCGTGTAATCAGGGATGAACAAACCTGCCGCTTCACTGGAAGGCCAGCATGGCGTGTAATCAGGGATGAACAAACCTGCCGCTTCACTGGAAGGCCAGCATGGCGTATAATCAGGGATGAACAAACCTGCCGCTTCACTGGAAGGCCAGCATGGCGTGTAATCAGGGATGAACAAACCTGCCGCTTCACTGGCAGGCCAGCATGGCGTGTAATCAGGGATGAACAAACCTGCCGCTTCACTGGAAGGCCAGCATGGCGTGTAATCAGGGATAAACAAACCTGCCATACTGGCCTGAAATCAGTGACTGATCAAGCAGTACAGTAGTCACCGAATGTGAGCCGCACCTTTCCACACTCTAAACTTCAAGAACAAAGAAGGGGGTGCGACTCACAATCGAGTGTGACTTCTTACTTATGCGAACGTATTGAAACAATTTGGCTCAGACCTGAAAATGGGTTGCGACTTATAATTGGGGAAATGCAGTATTCAAGTTGGATGGAAAGACTTGTGCATCATTGGGTGAGTAGCTACAGCGCTGGCTTGAGCACTTTACGACAGTATTGACTATTGAGTGTCTGCATTGTGTTTCAGATCGAAGTATTCACTGATTGGCATCAACAAGAAGTAAACAACTTTGTTGCCAGCCTAACTTATTACCGCTGCCTGGTGTTGACGGTGGCCTTCGACATTTGTCTTTTGCTAGCTTGTGTGGTACCTCACCCGCATAATTGCTCATTCACGGTTCTCTGCTCCTGCGATGCGACTGTAAAACGGGTAATTTTAGCGACGGTGATATGTGATACAGTCAGACCTCGCTTATCCGGTCCTCGTTTATCCGGATCCCTCGCCATCCGGAAGAAAATTGTTGGTCACCGATTTACAGCAATGCTATGCCCACACACCAGGCAGGCACAGTGGGTGGGTCAAAGACCATGATTGAGATACGAGAGGTACCTGGTTCAAGTCCTGCCTGGGAGCGTTTTTCCAGCCGTGCTGCTACCCACAGTCAACTGGGAACTTGTGGCCAGGCACAAGGGGTACATGGATGCAGCTAATGGGGTCGCTTTTGGCACTTGTGCCAGTGGTTGTGAGACTTACCCACTCACCCCCACCGTTTGGCGTTGCATCTGCCGCTAGGGTTTATCGGGTGTTAGCGGCCGTCGTGAGTTCCCTTCGGGAACGGATACGATAATTTACTTTTTTTTTAATTTTTTATGCCCACACACAGTGTGTGTGTTCGATTATCCGGTTCCCTCGCCTATCCGGATATTTTTGTGGAAAACGGATGTGTGCGGTTAAGCGAGGTCTGACTGTATGTTAGCGATTTTTAGCGAAAGGAGTGTTTTCGCTAACGTTTTGCTGCGCCAATCGAAATTTTGCGTGAAGAGAACAGTACGGATCGTCCTTCTTTCTAAACTCTGAAACTCGGATCGCTAAAAAATTTCGTCGCCAATTGGTCCAGATTCAGAAAACTTTGAAATTTGCACCTGCTAAAATTAGCCTTTCTACAGTACCTTGCAGACTTTCTCCTAATTGTGCGTCTGAGTTTGCCACTGTTCCAGCCTGCTGGCGTAATGCCTATCTTGTCCCCAGTCCTACGAAGGGTGACCGGGGAAACTGCAATAACTGCCGTTGCATCGCACCACTCGATGTGGTGGGGAGAGTGTGGCAGGATCGCACAAGACCGACTGCGGACCATAGCAGAAAAACAGCTGCCTGAATCGCAATGTGACTTTCGGCCTCGACATGGTTGCCCTGATGGGATATTTAGGTCCGTCAGGTTGACGAGAAGGCGTGTGAACATCGCACGCGGGTATTCTGCACATGCGTGTGGACCGGCGTAATGAGTGGTCCACGCTAGCCTGATTCTTCGGCCGATATCGAATCGTAAGAAAACATCCTCAAGATCGGCCTGGTCTGGGCCGTGTTGTCGCACGTGTTTCCGACAAATTTGTGTGCGTAGAGGTAGTCCGTGTCTGTCCGACACAGCCGGTCGATTTCTTGTCAGAGTCGGTGTCGGAGCGTCGGCGGAAAAATCGGCCTTGTGTGAGCCAGGCATACGGCATGCGACTCGGTTCAGATAGATGCCGTGTGGCGTGCCCTGTCGACCCTTGCTGCACTGGATAGTGGATACAATGGTGCAGTTCATCCCGTCCTTCCACGACAATGACATGATGGCGACGACGGGTGGAGTGGGTAGTGATGTCACTGACTGCTTTCGGGTTCAGGATGGTTTAAGACAGGGTTGTGCCACGACCCCTGTACTTTATAACCTCAACCTCGTCCTTGTCTTGCACTATCACGGCGTACATATTTCCTCTCTATTTTTCCCACAAAGCCACCATGCTGTGGAATTGTTTACCGCCATCTCTCACTTCTATTTTATTTATTTATTTATTACAGCATCTCATAGCACAGTGAGAACACCGGCCAATACAAAGAGAGAGGGTGTTAGCCAACCACGGCAAGGAAGGGAGAAGGGGAGGAGAAAAAAAAAAGAACCGGCATGGATAAGTAGTGATTGCAACAAAATGAGAAACACAAAATCAAAGTCAAGGCGCGACAAGGCTCTTAAAAAGGCGGAGGGAAGAAAGATCCTTAGCTTCTTGGGGAAGTGCCAGCCACGCAGAGTACGCAGTGAAAAGGGGAGAGTGAAGTAGAAAGGAGGACTTGGGTTTCGGAAGGGAAAGGGAGTTTCACGTGCTACGGGAAGAAAACTATAACCTGTCTGCCCGAATTCAAACAATCCCTCTTGCAGCACTTTCGCCGACACACTCACTACATTTATGGCACACCAACCCCATTGACTTTCGCCATTGCTGTGCCTGCTTATTTTTCTTTTGTGTTTCTCTCTTTGCACGCTTGTACTGT
>NC_088654.1:19311542-19331542 GCF_964019385.1 Sycon ciliatum | reverse complement strand
GGTGGTGTTGGTGAGGAGCTTGTGCTGTCGCCGCTTGTTCAGATTAGCCTTGCAAGAGCAGAACATCGCCATTGCTAGCAACCCAACCGCCAAGGACACTGCACCGACAATGTACGTCAACTTGTTGAGACACATGTCCGACGTGCCTGCGAAAGAGGATAAGAAAAGAAAGAAAAACCTCGCTCACACATTTCTCTACGTGACGTAGGGCAGAACAGATGTTCTTTACGTTAGGCCACGCCGTTTTTTTCTATGTTTCGCGTCACCTTATCCGATGAAATCAATGAGGGAGGGCGAAAAAAATAAAAAAGCCATCCAAAAAAAAACAGTGTACGTGCATTGCATTTGTACATAATTGTGTACAGTGAAGCGACGCGGCACTGTTCATGTACATTTGCTGTATTTTCATCATGTGTTTTACCAGTTTCCGTCTTTGCTAATTCGTTTCAAATTCAATGTATCCCTTAGTTGTCATCACCCGTCCTCTATAGTTTTACCTCGTTCTGGCGCCCATTTCCTTAAATCCCCTCTCTTCAGTTTATCTGTGGAATGGAACAAACTTCCAGAACACATCCGCTGCGTTCAGTCCTCTGTCAATTTTCGCATTGCTCTAAAGGCTCATTACTCTCAGCATAGATATTCTCTGACTGGAATTCCGAACTTTTCCGTTTGAGAATTTTTTTTCCTTGAAATTAATCCTTAATCCTTGCTGGGTTTTTTTTCATCTAAATGTCCCGCTATTATCTGCAGAGGTGATTTCTTCCCTCGTCGATTTCTTTCCTGCTTTTATACCTCGATATTTAGGTACTTGTTTCCCTTCTTCCCATGCTTCATCTTCCACTCTCCTCTCCCCATTTCCCCATTTTTCTTGCGATATTTATGTGGGAGACTTCCGTGATAAGCATCCATTTGCTTTTGGAGAATCCTTTTAAATAAATACAAATACAATACATTAACATGTCCATGAATAGCAGATTACATGAGTGTATCCCCTCTGCCATGCTTGTGGTCCAAACACAGGAGGCATGATGATTGTGTGACTTGCGGCCCAGCTTATTGCACACACATGTACATGTACAATGTACATGTGTGTGAGCTGAGTTGCATTTTCCGGTTTTCTGGATTTGCATTAAATTTGTATTGCATTTTCCAAAAAAAAAAAATTTTTGTTCCGTTTTTTTTTTTTGAACTCCGGCTGTACAGTGTGAAATACATGCGCGCGGGGGAGGCGAAACATAGATAAAAACGGTGTGGCCTTACGGGAACGCGACGAGAGTTCCCGGGATTCTTCGCGTCGCGTTCCCGTAACGTAGAGCAGACCCCCACTACTGGTATACACAGCAACTTGATTGTAGGATGATGAGATAGCATCGCTTAGCTGCTAGTGCGTGTAGCAGCAATACCCGGGACAGAACTGTGCAGAAGACAGCCGTTTCCCAAGACCTTTTACTGCTGTGACAGGTCAGGCTATGGCTTCGCTCCCGTCATGAGACATGTAACAAGCTACCGTAAAGCCGGAACAATTCGGTGGAGTTTTTTCTTTCGGTAACTTCGGTACAGGTAATTTTTACCTAAAATAAAGCACGACCAAAAATTAAACCATGCCATGCCACACAGTGTGCAAATTGCATTTTTGGATCTGGAAAACTGGTTTAACGAAATTTCCGCGATGCCAAACCGTTGATTTTTGGGAAATACCGAACATATTCCCCCCACTGAAAATTCCCAGATTTACAGGATGACTTACAGGTCACGTTCGGGCTGGCACTGTTGCCAGCGTCACCAGTGCTGCCTGCTGGAGTGTCTGCGGTGCTGGTCACTGTCTGGTTGCTGGGTACATGGCGCATGCTGCTTGTGGCCAGGTGCTGGGTGAACGTTTCACTGACACTGCTGTCAGCACTGCTGCTGTTTTTGTTTGAACTTCCGCCCCGGTTACTTGGGCTGCTTCCCTGGGTACTCATACCCACGCCCGGGGTGCTTGTACCCCAGGTCCGGGTGCTTGTACCCCAGGTCCCGGTGCTTGTACCCCAGGTCCGAGTGCTTGTACTGCTGGCCTGGGTAGTGGGACTGGGATGCCTCGTTGTCGGTGCGTGCGTGGTGACGAGGGTGCCTGCTGCGGTGTGCTGAGCTGCAGTGCTGCTTGTGGCAAGGCTGGTCGCTAAAGCACTCCCACCACCTACACAACACAACAAAACACCGCAAGAGAACAACACATCATCAATTCGCTGCTGAAAGGAAAGTTGAGGTTTAAAAAAATTCTACGTCGCGTGAGAGTTTTCCGCTTCCGCAGGAACGCCACCACCCTCTAGGATCCCCATCCACGGCATCAAGAGTAGATAAACAAGAGAGAGCAACTCCGGATCTCTCCTGCACAATCTGCAGATACCCCCGCCCACGGCGGAACTTTTGTTGACGTCACCTTTTTTTCAGAAGAACGCGCATTTTGCTGCAGAGCAGTGTGAGAGCACGTGCTGGGCACCGGCTTTGTAGTGCAAATGCGGCCAAGTGCACGAGGGAAAACTTTCCAAAAGACTCATAGCGCGTGCGTCGTCGAAAAGATTACGTCAACAAAAAATTCCGCCGTGGGCCAACCCATCCGCGAGTTGCACACTCTTGTTTATCTACTCTTGACTGCATCCATGAGCATCCTGAGATGTAAAGTTGAGCAAATATTCGCACCTAACCCGCATATTCGGAGCGATGCTGCTTTGAAAAAGGGTACGCTAGTTGCAGTGTGCGACTCTTGCATGGGTTTGGGAAGGTGAACCTTGTCATTAATGCCCACGACGAGCCGTGGGCGACTGGAATCCCCAGCTACACTGCTATGTACGCCATTTTTTCCGTTTTCCGAGCACGCACCATACAGACGCACCATTAGTATATTATTATTCTCGTATCCGTTCCCAAGGGGAACTCACGACAATGGAGTGAAAAACATAAACAAAAATAAAAAAACATGGTGATGTGGAGATAATAGTGTTGCATACATTGAGTACAAAATAATACAGATACAATCAGTGCTTCGGATGCCTGTGTAGACCCTGATACAGGTCCTCCCTCATTATAACGAGTCCGGTTTATTTATTTATTTATTACAGCATCTCATAGCACAGTGAGAACACCGGCCAATACAAAGAGAGAGGGTGTTAGCCAACCACGGCAAGGAAGGGAGAAGGGGAGGAGAAGAAAAAAACGGTTACTACATAAACCCCGTTAGTAAATAGAAATCTGAAATCCCCTGGCGAAATGTGGTCTACACAACTGTTTACAGGTCCGCTTACGACCAGGTCCCTGGACAGCCAAACCCTCAGTATAAGATAATATTGACCATGCAGGACCAAGGCCAAAACACGTAGGATAAAGCGGAAAGAGGAAACGTATTATTATTATTATTATTATTATTTCACCGTCCAATGGCAGAAGCCAATGCAAAGGAGGGGGCGTTAGCCAGCCATGGCAAGAGAAGAAAAAAAAAGAAGAAAGAATGAAGGAAAGAAGATGATAATCGGAAGAAAATAATGCATCAGCGGGGTGAAATGTATCGCTATGTTGACCATGGTGGAGAGCGGCGAGATAAGCTAGCAAAAGAGGCGAGCGAGCCTACAACGTGGCATGACATTTAACATGGTCTATGAACTGTCTAATATTGGATATTGTCTTCATTTCCATGGGCAGCTTGAGCCAATACGAGTATGCAGAGAAGATAGGAGATTTGGTAAACATAGTTGACAAAGCTCTGGGAAGTACTATGCCATTGCGAGTGTCCCGTGCGAAAGTAAACCAATTATACTTGGTGAGATGTTCAGGGACAATGTTGAGTTTAATACGATGGACCAGAACGCATGACTGTCTCTGCGACAGGATAGAGATGGGGCTGGTGGAGGCCAAACTATATAGATCAGTAGAGGGGAAAAGAGTGGGTTTACGAAAAATAATTTTCAACACACGTTTATGATGTATTTCTAGTGTCTGTACAGCAGATTTACTAAGCAGGGAATGCCAAGCAGTGGCGCCGTACAGAAAGATAGGAAGGAGGTAGCATTTATAAAAGAGACGAATACATTCGGGAGACAAGTGGGAGCAGTGAGACATCAGGCAACCTACAGATTTGCTAACTTTGTTGCATACAAAATCTACGTGAGAATTCCAGGACAATTGCGAGTCAAATACAACACCCAAATGCCTGTGCGTATCTACAATAGTAATATTAATAGCCGAATCAAGTCCGGGAAGGGTAAATGTAGGAGGGTGGTCTATTTGAGGGTGAAAGACTATTTCTGTTTTCAAGATATTGGGTTTCAGACGCCATGACAACATCCATTCATGAACAACATTGATTCCAGTCTGAAGCTTCGTACACAGGTTTGCAATGTCAGCGTCAAACTGAATGAGGGCTGTGTCATCAGCAAATAGTGACAAACCATCTATACAGTCAGGTAGATCGTTTATATACAACAAGAATAGTAGAGGCCCCAGTATAGATCCCTGGGGGACTCCCGACTTCACAGGCAGTGGGTCTGAGAGTACCCCTTCGACTGACACTGATTGCGTTCTATCTGTTAGGTAGTCCGTAATCCACGCCAGAGACGCTCCGGAAACATTGTACATCGCAGATAATTTAGCTAGGAGTCCACGGAACCATACCGTGTCAAACGCCTTGGCTAGGTCGAAAAAACACATGCCAACATGTTGGTGGTCATGACGAAGGGCCACAATGTCCTGCACAAGGCGTGTCAGCTGCATGGTGGTTGAGTCTCCTCGTTGAAAACCAGATTGGACTGGGGCAAGGGCCGGCGACACATGAGCATAAAGCTTATCAAAGAATAATCGCTCACATAGTTTCGATACACAGGACAACAAGGAGATAGGACGGTAATTGCTGGCTTGTGACTTGGAGCCTTTGCTCTTGTAAACCGGAACAACCTTCGCGAGTTTCCATGCTGCTGGAAATTTACCCGTCGAAAAGGACACATTAAAAATGCGGCAGAGGGGGTACGAAATCGACGGGGCAAGTTTCTTCAGGACATCATTCGTAATGGTGTCCAAGCCAGGACTGCGGCGAGACTTTAGTCGGGCGATAGCCTTTCTAACATCCGCAGTTGTGGTGATAATCTGAACAAATGTTTCAAGAAGTTGGCTGTGGGCACGAAGAGCTGGAAGTGATAACGACGGATCATCCGGCACAGCAACGGAGGCGAACTGCTGGTTGAGGACTGTAGCCTTGTCGAAACTGCCAGAAACTGGATGACCGCCTTCATCAATGAGGTGAGGAAGGCCACGATCCTGCTGACGATTCCGCTGAGAACGAACAAACTGGTACATGTTAAGGTTACCTGACGCCATGCTGGCCTGTATAGATGCCAAATAGTCACGGTGAAGAGATCGAGATAAGTTTCGTACTCTGTTACGCTGAACTTTGAAGGCAGACTGGTTAGCTGGGGTTGGGAACTTCCTATATCGGCTGTAGAGTTCGTACTTCAACTTGATGGCAAGTACTAAATCTCGATTAACCCACGGAGGATATTTCCTAGATACAGCTCGCTGGGTGGAGGAAGAGATTTTCCGATAAGGCGACAGGTAGTGGGAAAATGCATCATTCAAGGAAGAGGAGAATCTGGCTAATGCGTCGTCGACATCTGGTGTGTCCATGAGATCATACCAGTTGAGCGAGGAAAGGTACATATTTACTGCTACCCAGACAGAAGGTGGCACTTGCGCAAAATTGTATGGAGTGGCTGGGGAACTACGGGCAGGATAGCATGGTACTTCCTTTGTAGGCATTCGGGTTACAGTTCTGTAGAAAAGGGTGGTAACTACCTGTGAATGGTCGGACGCACCAAGCGGGGCAGCATCGTCGACAGAGAATACTGATTGAGGACGATTGGTAGCGAGCAAGTCTAGGCACGACAGGGTTCCGTTTGGAGAGGTGTGAGTGGGAAAATCTACCAGCTGGGAGAGACCGAAGCTGGAGAATATATGCGAAAGTTCCTTTCCAGCGCGTGATGTAGCGTCACCGCTCCACCAGTCAGAGTTGTGAGCATTGTAGTCACCAGTGAGGAATATATCAACGGATGAGAGGTCTACAGCCCGTAGGGTATCCGTCATCATGTCACAAAATGAGGTAAGTTCAGGTAGGGATTGCGAAGGAGGGCGATACTGACAGCCAATGAGTATAGGATTAGCACCCAGGTCTGCAGGAAGTCCAAGCTCAACCCATATGTTTTCGCATTGGGGAGAGTCAAGGTCTGAGCGCTGGGCTGCATGCAAAAATGTCCCATCTCGTACAAGGATGGCAACACCACCATAACCTCGGAACTGGGCCCTTTGGTTCGCTGGTATTGGCCTATCTCGACGGAAGCACGTATAACCGGGTACACTGAGCATATGTATCGGGCAGAGCCAGGTTTCTGTCAGACATAGGATAGTCGGTGTGTTGGATCGACACAATGCATGGAGTTCAGGGATTTTGTTCGACACGGAGCGACAATTAATCGTAACAATAGTGATGTTATGTTGAGTCTTAGGAAAATATGGGAAGGCCTGGGCGCTCAGCGGTGCGGAAGCCATCATTCTGACGACGTGGAGGTTTTACCTGGTTTGTTCGTATTTGAATCTGCAAACCGCCACTTTCTTACGGTGTGCTGGATAGTTGCAGGCCAGAATCCGTCACCCAGTACCTTTTCCGTAGCTGAGGCTGGGAATGTCACTCTGGCGTAAGCTGTTCCGAAGGTGCGGGATTCCAAGATGGTGCAGTTGAGCACATCCACTGCACGCTCTTGACACCAATCCTTGATGGAGTCGGCACTGCAGCCCATGTGGACGTTTCCTACATAGAATATCGCTTTGTCCACCTTTTCGACACCTGTCAGGACTACAGGGTTTGTTTCGACCGTGGGCATAGGCTTGACGTACCGAGATGTGACCCGACGTCGTACAACATCGACCCAAGAGCTCTGTCCATCTGATTTGTTGCGGGAACTGCTGTCCGTAGTGACGTGACCGTTGCCAGCAGGTCTAGGTGCTGTACGAGTAGTGTCGCTGGACTGGGAAGCGGCACGTGGTTGCGAGTGCATACCGGTAGTACGGTCATTTGAACTTGAGCGTGCATGCTGCGATGTGGAGGTGTGCTGTGATTGCGGTGCAGTGGTGATGGATGTGTCAGTTTCATACAGGGAGGGCTCTACGGTAACTTCGTTAGCACTTGTGCGACGGTTGTGGGTGTCATTGGCAGTTTGAGAAAGTGCGCCTGTAGTGAAGTTCCTCAGCTCTAGTACTTCCAATTTTAGGCTGGAAACCTCATCCCGAAGTGAAGAAACAATGGCATTATCATGCTTCGCTTGCTCAAGTTGCTCTCTTAGCTCTATCACCACACATACAAGCTCGTTTAGAGACTTCAGACTACTACTAGTACTGACCTCATTGGCCTTGATCGGGGTTACACCCACACCAGCTTGTCTTAGGGAAACCACAAGATCAACTCGGCTCTTTGACTCGGCTCCGTCAATAGGATGCTGTTTGGCAAGATGCCGCAGCTCTTCGAAAGTCAGCAAGGCGAGGTCGATGTCCATATTCAATGCCATATTCCTAGTGTGTCCAGATCAAGTTCTCTGCCACAGGGACCTAAAGTAAGCGGAGCTTAAAAACTTGCATCCGCACCTCATGTACATGACACACCGATTATGTCTATGTATTCGTGAATATGGACGATCCTTTGCATCCAAGGAAGAGTTATGTTGGAGTAACTTGGAGATTTTCAATTATCTCATAACGAGTTGAAGCATCGATAATTTATGTTGTATCGAGGGTAGCCCCGGTAAGTACGAAGTAGTGCCTATTTCACCTTTAGCTGCAAGTCCTGCTACAAGATAAGTCTCGTTATAAGATAACTTTTTTGATGGCCCAGAGATTATCTACTAACGAGGGAGGAGCTGTATAGTAGTGAGCACAAGCACCGTCCACACACGTAAGACAGTCCATGTGTTCATGTGATGGCCGAGCACCATACACAAACAATATTCTCAACACGTCATTTACAGTGAGACGCCGGTATAGCGAGCATCCATGGGTCCACGGGTCGTACAAATCTGTTTAATGGAACTCCCCAGACCCGGGCAGGTTGGACCCGGGCGCTGGTCGTAACTAGGAATTGCCCACAAGTGAGAACAAGATCAGTTGTCTGAAGATTGCCGGAATTGTTTCTGGCGTGAAACTAATACTGGTCTGACTATGGGTGACTGGCCCGAAACGTCAATAATTTTTTCGACATCACTAATAAAAGAATTGTCATCCAGCGCATGCGCCGAGAGTGAGTAGCAACTAAATAGAGCGGTTGTCAGTTGACAACCCCCCTTTTATGAAACTAATAGTCACAAAAACTCAGACGTGTGGTACTCTGTGACTCGTGTAATACAGCTCTGCTACTGTCGGCACCAAGCACTCTATCGAACCGGAGGACTCCGCTCTCCAAATCAGAACATACATACGTTTCGCATGCAAGTAGGTACTCTCAACGATTCGATTGAGTATTCGAGGGTGGCGTGGGCCGCGTACGCCTTGACACTGCTTTCGTCTGATTGGTTGGATCTCTTCGGCCACGAGTGTAAAATAGTGGTTTGAATCTTTAAAAACAAATTGCCCACTGCTGTAGACAGCAAGCTGCTTCGGCCACATTAGCCTCATCAGTACAGCTCCGAGCTTTAAGTACCAGCCATGGTGCAAAGGAGGCACGGCAGACGTTAAGATAGCTTGTTGAAAAATAAATAATTCTAGATTTCTTCTTAGGTGAGGACTACATGTACACCATAGCTTAGTGGGAGAGAATTGTTGGCCGTAAATGAGGGTCCCTGGTTCGACGAGTCATGGTGGCGACATTCAATTTTTTCTTCAGACTTTTCCCGTTCACACCTTTCCCTCAAACTACCATAATTCCCTGAAGATAAGTCTCACCATTGTACACTAAATGTCACGGCCAACAAAGGGGGTGCGACGGCGGCGAATCGCGCATGATTACTGCTGAAGTGAACATTGAAAGGATATGACATAGCGCTACACCTGGACATAGTGCAGGCAGACATAGTGGGATGGTCTAAGACCATGATTGAGAAACAGAGGGTACCAGGTTCAAGTCCTGCTTGGAAGCGGAAGGAATTATTCCAGCCGTGCTGCGACCCACAGTTAATTGGGAACTCGTGGGCTGGCACGAGGGTAACATGGATGCAGCTAGTGGGATTTCGGTCTTTGATCACTTGGTGGTGGGTCTGATCTACTCACCTCCCACCGTTTAGGCGCTGCATCTGCACCTTGATCCTAGAGGGTGTTGGCGTTCCCACGGCGGATGCGGAAAACTCGGCTTCCAGCCGAGTCTCACGCGAACCGTGAAATTTAATTTTAATTAGACCTGGACATGGGGGTGCGACTTACAATCGAGCGCGAAGGGTGATTTACTATACAGTATAGACAAATGTGGACACAAGTTATGCGATCGAGTTCACCAACTAAAACAGATTTTGGAACAATCAAAAGTGCACAATCTAGCGCGAAACATTTTTCCACATTTTTTCAGGTTACAATTTGTTCATCATCTGAATTCTTAGCTTACAAGCGAGTGCAACTCACAATCAGAGAAATACACATGTTAGGGGTCGTCCACAAATATCAATATTTTTTTAGAGAAGATATTCGTTCGTTTGGGGGGGGGGGGGTGGTCCCTGTTCGTCTCAACCTTTTGAGAAAGAAAACGATCTCTAAATTTGGAAGGGCACTGTGCAAACATGCAGTTGATGGCCTACACAAAGTGAAAGTCAACCCCAAGAATACAGCCATGGCAAGGATGAGAGACTGTGGCAATGTAAGCCTAAGTTTATGGTGAATTTGGACTTCCTGTTGGTCGTGTTTTGCGGCGAGGAGATTACACTTCATTAAAAAAGTATTGATACCCTGCATAAACGTGTGTACGTTCGTTTCAAGGGGGGGGGGGGGAGATAGGGGTCCGGGAGACATGAACAAAAATCGTCTTGAAAAAAAGATCGATAATTATGGATGGCCCCTTATGCAGGAAACCTCTTACCTGGTGTTCTAGCGCTGGCAGTGTGCAGATAGCTGATGAGCATCAGTACATACACCACCGTCAACTGTCTAGCCAGCTGTTGCCACCGGTATGACTGCCGGCGGCAGGTGGTTGCAGTGGGCGAGTCGGGTGACATGATCACGGGTACTGAAAGAGGCAAGTCGACGGCTGCGTGAGTGTGTATGTGTGTGCGTTCGTGCGTGTGTGCGTGTGTGCGCGCGCGTACGTGTGTATGTGTGTGTGTGTGTGTGTGTGTGTGTGTGTGTGTGTGTGTGTGTGTGTGTGTGTGTGTGTGTGTGTGCGTGTGCGTGTGTGCGTGCCTGCCGGGTGATGCTGAGATTGTTCAGCTGTGCATGCAGCAGTGCAGCACTGCTGCAGTGCTGCACTGCAGTGCTGTTCGACTGGCAAAATTAGCAGACAAGCGGAGTCTGCGGTGTGTGGTCCCGGTCGCGATCCTTCAGTGTTTGGCACCTTCAACGCACATACCCTACACACTCTACACAGACTGGCCGTATGGTGGTGAACAGCGGTCGTGCTGTGCTTGCACTGCTTGCTCCTTGAAGATCTGCAGGAATTGAAGGGAAAGCATAGGCTCCTGTGTCCAGCACTCAAATCCTTATCAAAAGAAGAAGAAGAATATTTGCGGGATAAAAGTTCAGCATCGCTTGAATGTTCAGAAACACACAAACTAGCCTTCGCATCCGCAGGCCACCAATATGCATTTTCACCTTAGTGTCGAATGCTGACCTCACAAGCGAGTCAGGGGAGAGGAGGTTAGTCTCTCAACCAATCGAGCGTGTAACGGCCCATAATCCTGTAAACTGCAAAAGAACTCTTTTTTTAAACGCCTCAAGCCGAACCCCCTTCCCATTCGTTACTGCTGTCTTGGTCTCTGTATCTCATTCTGTGTGTGTTTCTCTCTCACACATACATACACTGTCTCCCCTCCCCCTCACATCCTGATAGTGAATTAACAATGAGCTGAGGCGGGCGGGGGGGGGGGGGGGGGGGGGAGAATGAGTACAGTCAACTTTGCATATAACGACACTCGGTCGGGCATCAGAAAAGTGTCCTTATTCGCGAAGTGTCGTTATACCCAAAGTCTCATTATACGTGTTACAGTTAGAAGGGACTTTGCTCTGGGCATGGAAATTCTGTCGTTATTGGCGAATTGTCGTTATTGGCGAATTGTCGTTATATCCGCAGTCGTTATTAGCGAAGTTGACTCGGTGTAGATGGTATACTGCACATCGTGGAGCCCCACACTTAACACATCAACACACGTCAAAAACAGGTTAAATAGATGACATGGAGACGACAGTTTTAGGATTGCAATCAAGAGGACAAGCTCATTGCACATGCATGTAGTTACCATTTTCAAGCAGTGTCAACCGGTGGAAACAATGTGCAATGGCAAATAAATCAAAAACCTGGGGTTCGACTTTTTCGAATTGTTTCTCTACTGTTCCGTTCATTATATTTATCATCGCTCTTTTTAAATAGCAACGAATAAAACTAATTGTGCACTCATACCGAAGTAACACAGCAAACACGTGTAATACACAATGTGATTTGCGACGGCTATCATTGTGCCGTCGCACCATGCATGTACCATGCACGGGAGCACGAATGAGTCATTTTATTAAGACAGCCTACACTGGCTACAGGCTCTGTGCTACTGTCGTGGACATCAAAATCCGATTGGATGACCGGAGCCAGCGCCCGTACTGCTTTAAGCGCGCACATGCACTGTAGTTTGTTCACATACCGTAAAATTCCCTAAATAACGCCCACCCTAAATAACGCCCATGTCCGATAACAAGCCCAGTTTTAGGCGGTGTACACTTCAAGTCCGTTTTAGCGCCCATGCTTGAAATAAGCCCAGGGCGTAAAGTGGACTCAAAATGACCAGCGCGCGAGCATGCGTTCGCGTACAAACTGTAGCCATGCCGGTACCTGTTGTGCCTTGTACTTACCATAGCAAGTGGTTTACGTATCAAATCTGTAATTTATCGCTACATTCTCGGTTACGACCAAATGTCCAGCTGTGGTTTGATGTACCTGTACCTCGCTCAGTGTGGATCAGGGAGTACCGGTAGTATACTACATTATATACGATCATGTATTATACTACTCCCTGGTGTGAATGGTGGTTCACTGAAACTAGTGGGTTGCTGCTATGTAGACTGATCTTCTGCAGATTGCGTCCGAAATAACGCCCATTCCCTAAAATAAGCCCATGCCCAAATATACGTCCGGTTTTTGACGAACTGCAAAGTATACGCCCCGGGGCTTATTAACGAAATGTTACGGTGCTACACACACTATAAACATGGACCAGCAGGGCTTGTGGCTGCAAGGCCAGCGCCCCGGCCGTGGCCGCTTGACTTCTCAACCGATTCCAGTGTCCGCTACAGTCCATGAGTGTACACTGTTTCCTGCAGAAAGGTACAGGCAGACTTGGCATGCACAGCTTCCATACATGTACGGTCGACTCCACTTATAACGAACTCGCAAATAGCGAATCTCGTAGCATGGCGAACCGCTTTCCATGTCCCAGTTTGAACCCACGGTGCAAGTGCACTTTAATTTTCTGTTGTTACGAACTTCGGCAATAAAGAGGTTATACTCATGCGAAACTTCCTAAGCTGGTTGTGTTTCTCAACGCAATAGGGCTTGAAAGTGATGACGTCAAAAACGGCCAGGGAGTACTAAGTTGACATCAGATTTCTATTTTGGATCCACTAAGGTGTGACTTTGCTATTGCCTCAGTATGTGGGTGCATAGCAACCCACTCATGTCGTATGCAGGGGTGACTTTTACTTCGCCACCAGTTGTAATCCCGCCCCCAGCAGCCAAATCAGTCAGTTTCACTGGGTACATCACCATGCTGTGAGTAAGACGGCTTGAAATGTGCTTGGATCCATATAAAACCTGGATCCAAGCGGATCCGATTTTTGAATTTTTGAAATTGTTGCTATGCTGTGACATACCACTTTCAAGCCCTACAGTAAGATCGGGCGCCGAAGAACGCAGGGGCTCGAGCGCAGCCTAGGAAAGTTCTTAAATTTTTGATTCTAGCCAGACCGTTCTTATTCACACGCGCACGGCGAGTCGAGTGACGTCATGACGTTTGTCATGTACATGTACATGTACATGTAGTGCAATGTAGTACTTCTAAACTAGTGGGTGTCGTAAATTTTTTGGGAGTGACTGTACATGTAGCAGTTACTGTTTACATGACATGTACTCACCTCCCATACATGTACAATGTAGATCTACGTACAATGTAGATCTAGTGTTCTAAATCTGATAATTCTAGCCTGGACTGTTCTTAAATTTTGCCGGTTTTCCAGCCTGGGTGTTCTTCGGCGAGGTGTTCTTCAGCGCCCGATCTTACTGTATTGTATAGCCGATGGTAACGCGGACGTGCAAACTTTACTTTACTTTACCTACTCCTGGACAATGGTGTTCCTTGTATCAGGATTCGACTATACTAAAATAGTTACTTATTGTAGTTTGGCACTGTAAGCCATGCTACACCAGGGCGGATTGCAAAACTGACGACCCACACGCACCCACACGCCTGACAGAGTTCCGTTGCACACCGGCGCACAGCACCACATTCAGTCACGACAATAGAGAGTTTACGCTTCAAGTTTTTTCAATTTCGAAAGTGAGAAAAAAACGTGCGTTGAATTTGACTGTGTTGGAGTTGTGTGGAGAGTTTACGCTGCGCGTGCTGAAATAAGTGAAGAGGAGGTCATGGGGTCGCGACCCGAGGTTGATTCGTTGAAAAACCAAGGAGGTCATGGTGTCGCGACCCGAGGTTGATTCTTTTAGAAAACAAAGGAAAAAATCGGATTGTACTAGAGTGGACCGTATGCGTGTTAAAACAAAATGGCGTCACGATTTATTGAAAGTAGTATAGTTGGTGGAACGAGTGTTCAAACCCATTTGAACTTCATACTGTTCGTCTTCTTTTCGACATGCTCCCTTTCCATCGTCCTTAGCTTTTGTTTGTTGAGAGCTGTTTTGGCTTTCTCCTATACCTCTGGGGGATGCCAAGTGATGGATTTGAGAGGCTGGTGATGGCTGTGAGCGAGAGTTTGCCGATCGGCGTCGTCCTCGCTATAGCGATGAAAATACTAGTTACTGCGCACCTGGCAGATATCACAACACGTCGGAGCGTCCAGGAGCAAAGGAATCTTGGGTTTTCACTGGAATCTAGTTCCTCCAGCATCGTGTAGCCCACCGTCGGTGAATGGCGGTCCAGAAAGGTCGAAACTGGTCTTCTGCAGCATCTCGCAGTCCTGCGAGGCACACTGAATACGCCTGTCATGTATTCTACAAATAAAAATCACGAAGTAGTGGACTTTACAGTGATGAGTCTATTCTGTATGCTGCAAAAGACGCAGGAAATGTGACTGGTGTCCGTACACTGGACGCCAATAGCATCCCAGTCTTCTCCTGCAGGATCTGTTTGACATTGACATACCGGTATGCAGTGGGTCGACATTGGCCTGGTTTGGCAGCTATCTGCCTGGGTGGATGTAGCAGGTTTGCATTGGCGCATCGTCCAGTCCGACATTTTCTTGTAACTGTGGAGTACCGGCAGGGTTTGAGAGGTTGCTCGTGCTGTGAACACATCTCTACTGCCTGTCTCGTCCTGGAAGTGCCGTCTCGCCGCTTCCTTGCTCTACAGCCACGCCGTTATTTCGCTTTGTTTCGTGGTGCAGCTCAAAACCTGCCCAAACAACTGTGAGCTCGCAACATGGTATGGACAAATTGCACCACTCATGCTGGTTAACTAAAACCGGGATAGTCGAGTAAGCGAGTTCACTCCCTGGGCCATGGCAAGATCTGTTCAGCGCGGGCTATTCCAACCTCCAAGTGCATAGTCACCGATCGATCCATGCGATGGTGGTTGACCTACAAAGAGCCAAGGTCTACGAGTACTACTATTGGATGCTGTCTACATGCAGTCAACAAAATCAAAGTACCTCAGTATGCCCCAGAACAGGGCATGTGCATCTATAGCATGACACAACAGGGGTTCTGGCGGCACCTGTCAAACAAGCAGTAGCGACTAGTGCCAGCTACCTATTGGAGGCTAGCCGCTACAGTCTGTCACTGGAGATAATTATTATGTTCACTGTTTAGACTGAGCACAGTCAATGATGCCCAATCAATCTGCCCAATGTGTGTTCTGTTCCACCTAATTATAACGTCCCATCGCATCAACCCTACTACACGCACATGTCGTCACTCTAGCACGACTTGTGTTATTATTGTTTATTTTGATTCGCACGATAAATAGAGCACAGTAAACGTTAACTTGACCGAAGGTTAAAGGCAACTGCAGATAGAGGAACACATCGAGGTACAGGTACCGGCATCAATACAGTATCAGAGAGAAACAAACAAAATGAGAGGTACGCAGAAAAAACTCTCGTAAGCCCAAGGGGAAGTGGTTGATGAGGGATGAATGCACTCTCCACGCTCGTCTACACTGTTCGTGGAAATGCACACATACATACAATAATATACAACATAGCAATAGCATGCACAGAACCGAACAATTTCATGTTCACACATGCAAGCACAGACCTGAACATTAGTACCAAAAGCCGATACAGACAATATCCCCATACACACAGACGCACACACACACACACACACACACACACACACACACACACACACACACAATGTCCCATGTATGCGCCCGTGGCGAGAAAAGCACGCAAATCTAAAAATGCACTGGATGTGAACCCACAGATTTTCTCTTTAAGCACCGATAGCGGATCTGATTCTGAATGAAACACACACACAATACAATCATTGAATGCCCATCCGCAGATGATGGCAGGTCCTGAAAGAACAGGCAGTGTTCCAGTGATGGGGAACAGAACTTCGAGTGGCGAGTGAGGTATACACACACACACGTGCGTGCGCGGGCACACACCAAAGTATGAAGAAATAGAATCGACATCGTAGTATTCATTGGTTGGGGAATGGAAAGGAAAATAAAACATTGCTGTAGGTTATTGTTGTAAGGACACTGGGAGCACAACAGAAAGGTAAGCAACTTGCTTTGAAGCAAAGAAAGTTATTATTCCACGGATCTCAGAAGGAAGGAACGTTCCAGAATGCTGCACTGGCAACAGGCGGCCTGCATGTGCGCGGCCCCTGCAGTCGGTCCAGCTGCCGGCCTTGCAGTGCTGAAAATAATGTGCAGTACAGCATGTCACATAGTATCGCAGCCTGGACAAATAGGCGCTGGGAAGTCCTAGTTATGTGCTCACCTACACCACGATGCACCAATCTTCTGAGCTACTTTGGCAACAACTTTGTCCACTTGAGACTCCCATGGGCTGAGCCAGTTGTTGAGGGCTGCATCAAGGTGGACGGCAATGACCGCTGATGGCAAGGCAATCCGTGACACACAGTCACTAGGGCATCGTCAACATGGCGCTGAGGCTGGATCGATAAAATCAACCTTTAGGCTGCCGCGGGGTTGACAACGAGGCCGCTGTCTCGAAGCTAGTCAGTCAGCCTGGTCACCGCCATTGACGAACCAGCCGCCACCGCCAGCAGTGGCGGTAGGTTGTGACAAGTGTGGTGCAATATTGTCAGCAAATTCAGTACTCAGGATAAGATGAGTGACAAAGGGAACGTTGTGTTTGATAATATTGAAGTGAACAGGGATGATCACAAACCCTGCGCGTACTCTACCGTGAGTTACAAGAAAATTCCGGACTGGACGACGAGCAAACACCAACCTGCTACATCCAACCAGGCAGATACTATTACGATAGCTGCCAAACCAGGTCCATGCCGACCTACTGCATAATGTCACTGTCAAACAGATCCTGCAGGAGAAGACTGGGGTGTTGGCGTCCAGTCACTGAGTGTACAGACACCAGTCACATTTCCTGCGTCTTTTGCAGCATACAGGATAGACTCATCACTGTAAAGTCCACTACTTCGTGATTTTTATTTGTAGAATATATGACAGGCGTATTCAGTGTGCCTCGCAGGACTGCGAGATGCTGCAGAAGGCCAGGTTCGACCTTTCTGGACCGCCATTCACCGACGGTGGGCTACACGATGCTGGAGGAACTAGATTCCAGTGAAAACCCAAGATTCCTTTGCTCCTGGACGCTCCGACGTGTTGTGATATCTGCCAGGTGCGCAGTAACTAGTATTTTCATCGCTATAGCGAGGACGACGCCGATCGGCAAACTCTCGCTCACAGCCATCACCAGCCTCTCAAAACCATCACTTGGCATCCCCCAGAGGTATAGGAGAAAGCCAAAACAGCTCTCAACAAACAAAAGCTAAGGACGATGGAAAGAGAGCATGTCAAAAAGAAGACGAACAGTATGAAGTTCAAAATTAATGGTTTTGAACACTCGTACCACCAACTATACCACTTTCAATAAATCGTGACGCCATTTTGTTTTAACATGAATATCGCGGGTTATCTAGATTCCCGAGATTCTGGGCAAAACACCGTTGGAATTACTTGAATAAACTCACGCTTTTTTCCACTGTGAGTTGGCCCGCTGTCGCGTTGAAATCTCACGTTTCAACGTGAGATGCTCCATTTTGGCGTGAGATCTCACGTTCGAAATTGAAAAAACGTGAAGCGTAAACTCTCTAATGATTATGTCAATGACACGTCCGCACAAACTACAGAGACAGAGAGCACTTACTTGACTTCTTGAGCCGGTAGCGAGAGAGAGAGACTCACTGGCGGAAAGCAAATAGAAGCTGAGGGAGAAAGATGGGCTTGGGACTCGATACCACCACGTCCTCCCTAGGTACTCGCCTCACGCTAGAGTAGGCCTCCAACAAATCGTATGCGTGCATTCATCCATGCCCATTCGGTAGAGGAAACTGCTCGACCTGAAATACACTCGCTAACCAAAGTCATCGGATCTGGACTTCTTGTTCCAACGCGGGAGTGATCGTTCAACCGCCACCGCGAAACACTTCTTTGGCTTGAGGTTTGGGAGCCTCTGTCAAACCATCACAATTTTTAGGAAGCGTCTCTGAGCCTTGCAAGACATTTGTGCAGCCACAGGCCACCAGGCAGGGGCATATTCGCTGCGTCCCACACCTGTTCCTGACGGCCCTGGCGCGCCCCGCGCCTGTTTGCAAGACGAACACACCGCCACACGCTCACACACTGCAGCACGGGCGAGGCCGGGAAGAAGAGAAGGAAGAAAGGACTCACTTCCCCACACCTAAGCAGGCCTCGTGTTGCATCAGGAGCCTAGCAGGTGCTCAGAACGAAGGAACACTCGTACACGAGAAGACCCACAGCCTGCGGGTGCATGCTCGTCTTTGGCCCACACACACACATGTCCGACATTTCCTTCCGTGGTGTGTTCTCCGCCTGGTCGTACTGTTGACGCATGGAAGCGGATCGCCAAGGCTAAGGGAGCGGGATGAACAAGGAACTGAGAATAATTAGTTATTATGATTTATATTTCTTTTCAAGCAGTTGTTTGGAGGCGGTAAAAAAACAGTTTCGTAATCAATAATCGCATGCAACGACGCAAATCCACACAGTAGACACTTCCTTTTATCAAACGTTTTCTTTCCCTTCTCTTCAGGATAGTACTACAATTGTAGGTGTTGGCGGATAATGCCGGCATTAGGCCAAGTAAAATAAAATCCCAGTTTATCGTCCTTTTTTTCACAAAAATCGGGGAGGGAGGGCGGATTTTATTTTTATTTTTTATTTTTTGATGTGCTACAGACTAGTATAGTTCTTGGTAAACAATGACACATCATGTGCAACAATCTGCAACAGAATAGTGGTAGTGTATGGAATACACAATGCTATAACAGTTATATGTACATAAACAATGTACATGCAAAATCTTTGGATCGACAGATTGTCACTCCACTCATAAGACACAAACCCCAATACTGTTTGGTTCACACAGACCACCAGATAAATGATAGAAAGCTGCAAAATTCTAGATTTAAAAATAAAAATAAATTCCGGGCGGCCTCGAAAAATGGGGCGGGCGGGGACGATAAACTAGGATTTTTTTTACTTGGCCTTATATCGAGCATTATACACCACCCGGAGCATTACGAGCATTATAAAGCATTACGAGGCCAAAAATGGCATTATACGCGACGTTCTAAATGACTGCATAGTAGATCTACACACATCCTCATGTACAGATTCGTATCGGCTTGATCACCCGAGTGCAGAGGCGTGCCCTCCACATCCTGGGACCCAACATCTTGCTACAGAGCCTCGAGGCCCGACGGACAGTGGCGGCGCTGACTTTCGTCTACAAGCTACTGGGCAAACCGGGTCCTCCTCTGCTGAGATCCATGGTCCCTCCTCTCCTTGTCCACCACGCCGCACCTGTAACCCGGAGACAGTGCCAACAGTCTGCTTCACACCCCTACCAACTGGAAATGTTCTCCCTCCAGTCGCTCCTAACTACCTAAGACGCTCCTTTCCATACAACATCATCAACACCTGGAACGCGCTGCCATCCTCCCTCTTCACCAAACCACCATCTCCTAAGGGCCTACAATCCTTCAAAGCGAACGTCCACTACCATCTTCGCCGAAGCCAGTGGCTTTGGGCCGCAGACTCCCTCTAACAGTTCAGAAAAAAGGCGCTAACGCCTATTGGGAATTCCCTAGTAAAAGAAGAATAAATAATAACTATTTCCATCTTGAAGCTCCCCCCCCCCCCAAGCATTGCATCATGTCCATTGCATCTGAACTGCCTTTGAATCTATTTTTCTCTCTTCTTGTTCTCTCTCCACCCCCTTTCTCTCTCTCTCTCTCTCTCTCTCTCTCTCTCTCTCTCTCTCTCTCTCTCTCTCTCTCTCTCTCTCTCTCTCTCTCCTCTCTCTCTCTCTCTCTCTCTCTCTCTCTCTCTCTCTCT
>NC_088654.1:19160832-19311342 GCF_964019385.1 Sycon ciliatum | reverse complement strand
ATTCTTGGGGTTGACTTTCACTTTGTGTAGGCCATCAACTGCATGTTTGCACAGTGCCCTTCCAAATTTAGAGATCGTTTTCTTTCTCAAAAGGTTGAGACGAACAGGGACCACCCCCCCCCCCCTCCCCCCCCAAACGAACGAATATCTTCTCTAAAAAAATATTGATATTTGTGGACGACCCCTAACATGTGTATTTCTCTGATTGTGAGTTGCACTCGCTTGTAAGCTAAGAATTCAGATGATGAACAAATTGTAACCTGAAAAAATGTGGAAAAATGTTTCGCGCTAGATTGTGCACTTTTGATTGTTCCAAAATCTGTTTTAGTTGGTGAACTCGATCGCATAACTTGTGTCCACATTTGTCTATACTGTATAGTAAATCACCCTTCGCGCTCGATTGTAAGTCGCACCCCCATGTCCAGGTCTAATTAAAATTAAATTTCACGGTTCGCGTGAGACTCGGCTGGAAGCCGAGTTTTCCGCATCCGCCGTGGGAACGCCACCACCCTCTAGGATCAAGGTGCAGATGCAGCGCCTAAACGGTGGGAGGTGAGTAGATCAGACCCACCACCAAGTGATCAAAGACCGAAATCCCACTAGCTGCATCCATGTTACCCTCGTGCCAGCCCACGAGTTCCCAATTAACTGTGGGTCGCAGCACGGCTGGAAAAATTCCTTCCGCTTCCAAGCAGGACTTGAACCTGGTACCCTCTGTTTCTCAATCATGGTCTTAGACCATCCCACTATGTCTGCCTGCACTATGTCCAGGTGTAGCGCTATGTCATATCCTTTCAATGTTCACTTCAGCAGTAATCATGCGCGATTCGCCGCCGTCGCACCCCCTTTGTTGGCCGTGACATGTAGTGTACAATGGTGAGACTTATCTTCAGGGAATTATGGTAGTTTGAGGGAAAGGTGCGAACGGGAAAAGTCTGAAGAAAAAATTGAATGTCGCCACCATGACTCGTCGAACCAGGGACCCTCATTTACGGCCAACAATTCTCTCCCACTAAGCTATGGTGTACATGTAGTCCTCACCTAAGAAGAAATCTAGAATTATTTATTTTTCAACAAGCTATCTTAACGTCTGCCGTGCCTCCTTTGCACCATGGGTGGTACTTAAAGCTCGGAGCTGTACTGATGAGGCTAATATGGCCGAAGCAGCTTGCTGTCTACAGCAGTGGGCAATTTGTTTTTAAAGATTCAAACCACTATTTTACACTCGTGGCCGAAGAGATCCGACCAATCAGACGAAAGCAGTGTCAAGGCGTACGCGGCCCACGCCACCCTCGAATACTCAATCGAATCGTTGAGAGTACCTACTTGCATGCGAAACGTATGTATGTTCTGATTTGGAGAGCGGAGTCCTCCGGTTCGATACAGTGCTTGGTGCCGACAGTAGCAGAGCTGTATTACACGAGTCACAGAGTACCACACGTCTGAGTTTTTGTAACTATTAGTTTCATAAAAGGGGGTTTGTCAACTGACAACCGCTCTATTTAGTTGCTACTCACTCTCGGCGCATGCGCTGGATGACAATTCTTTTATTAGTGATGTCGAAAAAAATTATTGACGTTTCGGGCCAGTCACCCATCGTCAGACCAGTATTAGTTTCACGCCAGAAACAATTCCGGCAATCTTCAGACAACTGATCTTGTTCTCACTTGTGGGCAATTCCTAGTTACGACCAGCGCCCGGTTCCAACCTGCCCGGGTCTGGGGAGTTCCATTAAACAGATTTGTACGACCCGTGGACCCATGGATGCTCGCTATACCGGCGTCTCACTGTAAATGACGTGTTGAGAATATCGTTTGTGTATGGTGCTCGGCCATCACATGAACACATGGACTGTCTTACGTGTGTGGACGGTGCTTGTGCTCACTACTATACAGCTCCTCCCTCGTTAGTAGATAATCTCTGGGCCATCGAAAAAGTTATCTTATAACCGGAGACTTATCTTGTAGCAGGACTTGCAGCTAAAGGTGAAATAGGCACTACTTCGTACTTACCGGGGCTACCCTCGATACAACATAAATTATCGATGCTTCAACTCGTTATGAGATAATTGAAAATCTCCAAGTTACTCCAACATAACTCTTCCTTGGATGCAAAGGATCGTCCATATTCACGAATACATAGACATAATACGTTTCCTCTTTCTGCTTTATCCTACGTGTTTTGGCCTTGGTCCTGCATGGTCAATATTATCTTATACTGAGGGTTTGGCTCTCCAGGGACCTGGTCGTAAGCGGACCTGTAAACAGTTGTGTAGACCACATTTCGCCAGGGGATTTCAGATTTCTATTTACTAACGGGGTTTATGTAGTAACCGTTTTTTTCTTCTCCTCCCCTTCTCCCTTCCTTGCCGTGGTTGGCTAACACCCTCTCTCTTTGTATTGGCCGGTGTTCTCACTGTGCTATGAGATGCTGTAATAAATAAATAAATAAACCGGACTTGTTATAATGAGGGAGGACCTGTATCAGGGTCTACACAGGCATCCGAAGCACTGATTGTATCTGTATTATTTTGTACTCAATGTATGCAACACTATTATCTCCACACCACCATGTTTTTTTATTTTTGTTTATGTTTTTCACTCCATTGTCGTGAGTTCCCCTTGGGAACGGATACGAGAATAATAATATACTAATGGTGCGTCTGTATGGTGCGTGCTCGGAAAACGGAAAAAATGGCGTACATAGCAGTGTAGCTGGGGATTGCAGTCGCCCACGGCTCGTCGTGGGCATTAATGACAAGGTTCACCTTCCCAAACCCATGCAAGAGTCGCACACTGCAACTAGCGTACCCTTTTTCAAAGCAGCATCGCTCCGAATATGCGGGTTAGGTACGAATATTTGCTCAACTTTACATCTCAGGATGCTCATGGATGCAGTCAAGAGTAGATATACAAGAGTGTGCAACTCGCGGATGGGTTGGCCCACGGCGGAATTTTTTGTTGACGTAATCTTTTCGACGACGCACCGCTATGAGTCTTTTGGAAAGTTTTCCCTCGTGCACTTGGCCGCATTTGCACTACAAAGCCGGTGCCCAGCACGTGCTCTCACACTGCTCTGCAGCAAAATGCGCGTTCTTCTGAAAAAAAAGGTGACGTCAACAAAAAGTTCCGCCGTGGGCGGGGGTATCTGCAGATTGTGCAGGAGAGATCCGGAGTTGCACACTCTTGTTTATCTACTCTTGATGCCGTGGATGGGGATCCTAGAGGGTGGTGGCGTTCCTGCGGAAGCGGAAAACTCTCACGCGACGTAGAATTTTTTTAAACCTCAACTTTCCTTTCAGCAGCGGATTGATGATGTGGTGTTCTCTTGCGGTGTTTTGTTGTGTTGTGTAGCTGGTGGGAGTGCTTTAGCGACCAGCCTTGCCACAAGCAGCACTGCAGCTCAGCACACCGCAGCAGGCACCCTCGTCACCACGCACGCACCGACAACGAGGCATCCCAGTCCCACTACCCAGGCCAGCAGTACAAGCACCCGGACCTGGGGTACAAGCACCGGGACCTGGGGTACAAGCACCCGGACCTGGGGTACAAGCACCCCGGGCGTGGGTACGAGTACCCAGGGAAGCAGCCCAAGTAACCGGGGCGGAAGTTCAAACAAAAACAGCAGCAGTGCCGACAGCAGTGTCAGTGAAACGTTCACCCAGCACGTGGCCACAAGCAGCATGCGCCATGTACCCAGCAACCAGACAGTGACCAGCACCGCAGACACTCCAGCAGGCAGCACTGGTGACTCTGGCAACAGTGCCAGCCCGAACGTGACCTGTAAGTCATCCTGTAAATCTGGGAATTTTCAGTGGGGGGAATATGTTCGGTATTTCCCAAAAATCAACGGTTTGGCATCGCGGAAATTTCGTTAAACCAGTTTTCCAGATCCAAAAATGCAATTTGCACACTGTGTGGCATGACATGGTTGAATTTTAGGTCGTGCTTTATTTTAGGTAAAAATTACCTGTACCGAAGTTACCGAAAGAAAAAACTCCACCGAATTGTTCCGGCTTTACGGTAGCTTGTTACATGTCTCATGACGGGAGCGAAGCCACAGCCTGACCTGTCACAGCAGTAAAAGGTCTTGGGAAACGGCTGTCTTCTGCACAGTTCTGTCCCGGGTATTGCTGCTACACGCACTAGCAGCTAAGCGATGCTATCTCATCATCCTACAATCAAGTTGCTGTGTATACCAGTAGTGGGGGTCTGCTCTACGTTACGGGAACGCGACGCGAAGAATCCCGGGAACTCTCGTCGCGTTCCCGTAAGGCCACACCGTTTTTATCTATGTTTCGCCTCCCCCGCGCGCATGTATTTCACACTGTACAGCCGGAGTTCAAAAAAAAAAAAACGGAACAAAATTTTTTTTTTTTGGAAAATGCAATACAAATTTAATGCAAATCCAGAAAACCGGAAAATGCAACTCAGCTCACACACATGTACATTGTACATGTACTACATGTGTGTGCAATAAGCTGGGCCGCAAGTCACACAATCATCATGCCGCCTGTGTTTGGACCACAAGCATGGCAGAGGGGATACACTCATGTAATCTGCTATTCCTGTACATGTCAATGTACATGAACAGTGCCGCGTCGCTTCACTGTACACAATTATGTACAAATGCAATGCACGTCTGTTTTTTTTTGGATGGCTTTTTATTTTTTTCGCCCTCCCTCATTGATTTCATCGGATAAGGTGACGCGAAACATAGAAAAAAACGGCGTGGCCTAACGTAAAGAACATCTGTTCTGCCCTACGTCACGTAGAGAAATGTGTGAGCGAGGTTTTTCTTTCTTTTCTTATCCTCTTTCGCAGGCACGTCGGACATGTGTCTCAACAAGTTGACGTACATTGTCGGTGCAGTGTCCTTGGCGGTTGGGTTGCTAGCAATGGCGATGTTCTGCTCTTGCAAGGCTAATCTGAACAAGCGGCGACAGCACAAGCTCCTCACCAACACCACCAACACCACCGTCCGCAAGCAGCCACTTCTCGACGTGGAGCTGCAGAGCTTGTCGAAACGGCTTGACCAGGATACAGGGCAGTCGTGTGCCGAGAGTGATAACAACATGGCAGAAAGCACGCTGGTAAATCGCGGCGCACAGGATGCGATTGTGTACGAGACGTTGGCAGCAGACAGTTGTCGGCCTGGCGCCAGGAAGGCAAGCAAAACAGGTGATACGAACACTGATAACAAGCTCTCATCGTCCAGCTTCGTTCTGTCCAGCAACGGTGATCGCAGGTCGGGCAGCACGCTCGGCGAGGATCGTTACGTCGAAATGCAACCGCTGCCGCACCCTCACACCCTGCCCAAGAAGAACAAGGTGAGCACGGAGAAGCCGCCGAAACTTCTGCATTTAGCGGTGGCAGCCGGTGAGCCCGACACTTCTCTGCCACCCCCGGACACTAACCTGATGTTGCCGCCGCCTCCGCCACCCCCGCCACCCCCGCCCCCGCTACAACCACCACCACCAGAGCAAATCTATATGAACGTGACTGGGTCCTGCTGAATGAACCAGCTGAGTGGGCCAGCTCAGGAGTTACGAGTTTTAGCGCTGGTAGCAGGTCTCAGCTCGTATCATCTTATGCAATCTCTAGATGCTCTCATAACTTCTGGCGGTGTCTCCAGACTCTCTCTCTCTCTCTCTCTCTCTCTCTCTCTCTCTCTCTCTCTCTCTCTCTCTCTCTCTCTCTCTCTCTCTCTCTCTCTCTCTCTCTCTCTCTCTCTCTCTCTCTCTCTCTCTCTCTCTCTCTCTCTCTCTCTCTCTCTCTCTCTCTCTCTCTCTCTCTCTCTCTCTCTCTCTCTCTCTCTCTCTCTCTCTCTCTCTCTCTCTCTCTCTCTCTCTCTCTCTCTCTCTCTCTCGTGACTTCTTTTTGGTGTCTCATCACTCTTTCATTGCAACATATGGCATCTCATCTCCGCACTGCCGCATGCATGACCCTCTTCTCCTCCCATCCTCCCGGCTTCCTGCTCCTCCCCGAGGCCCCTGCTCAGTTTAGCATGCATGAGATCCTGGATGTAATGATAATATGCTTATGTGTTAGTTCGCACGTATCCACGCAAACACAAGCGATTATTTTGTTTATCTCGGATGGTGAGCCAATTATATTGTGGTGAAAAAGGAGTCTGTCCAATAGTCTTACTAGTTTCGTCATCATCCAATAGTCTTACTAGTTTCGTCATCATCCAGTAACTTTCGGCATTCTTTTTTTTGCCAAGATGCGTAGCTCGTGCTCTTCTTCATTACGCTTTCCTTCCCCTCTTGAACCTTTCCGAACCTGAGCCTTCCAAGTTGGAAGGTTGTTGGTTTGCGCCTTGGAGAAGTGTTAGAGCTAGGTGTCAGGTCACCGAATGTCTCAGCACTCCTTTGTCAGTTTTTGTGCCATTTTGTCGCACTCGCTGACTGTATAAGATCTGGTTACGTTGGTGGACAGTTAGTCATAACTCGTAACATTTCAAGTTGTCCTCCTTTTTCACCATGATTATTTTGTTGTTGAAGACTGCTTGAATCTCAGCGGCACAGATCTGTGCCCGGCCACATGTGTGTGTGTGTGTGTGTGTGTGTGTGTGTGTGTGTGTGTGTGTGTGTGTGTGTGTGTGTGTGTGTGTGTGTGTGCGCCTGTACGCCTATGTATTCGGAAACCGTGCTGTACCGCTCACTGTCCCATTTGTGAACGCTGATGTAAGTCGATCCGGGGCTTTGCTATCCACAACTGCAACCGATCCACCAGGCGCCCAACTGCTGATGAAAGGGACAAGTTCAAATTGCAATGTCAGAATTGCCAGAGGCGTTTCAAAAGGCGAAACGACTTATCCCGTCACCAACGCTCATGTCTCCTCTCGTCTCCGTCTCGCTCAACGAGAAACACGTGGCCTACATGGCAATGTATACCAGGACCAGGACCAGATGCGCGCGCATGTGTGTGTGTGTGTGTGTGTGTGCGCGCGCATGTGTGTGTGTGTGTGTGTATGCGTGTATGAACAGTGCGGAGTGTGTCTGTGTGATCACTGTGGCCGTTGGTTCTTGAGCTGTGGTGGCCTTGCCCGTCACAAGTGTGTGGCTCAGTCCCCAGCCGCAGTGGAGCCGTGTTGTGGCGAGCATTGTGCGTCCTGCGGCCGCTGCTTCCATTCAATCCAGGGCAGGAATAGACACCGCTGCTCAGGTTCTCCCCTGGCCATACGTTAGTCTCGTTGTAACAGTCGTATGTCACCTGAATCCTGGTGACCTCTCGTTGTGTCCTGGATGCCGTGGGACGGCGTTCTCCTCTTCTCTCTCTGTTGCCCCTCCGGTGCCCACATGACCCTTGTGGCAGTGGCTCGACAGGACAGGACAGGTGTGTGTGTGTGTGTGCGCGCGTGTGCGTGCGCGTGCATGCATATGTGTGCGTACATGAATGAGTTGGTGTATTCGTGTGTGTGTGTGTGTGTGTGTGTGTGTGTGTGTGTGTGTGTGCACGGTGGGTGTGTGGATGTTTGCGTGTGTGTGTGTGTGTGTGTGTGTGTGTGTGTGTGTGTGTGTGTGTGTGTAAGCGCATGTGTCACGGTGTGTGTGTGTGTGTGTGTGTGTGTGTGTGTGTGTCCAAAGTTGGGTAAGAGTGGCCGTGAATTGCTCCGGAACTCTAACTCTAAGCCACGCACACACACACATGTACAGTGTACACATACATCATGTCATGTGCCAGCACTGCAGCAGGGAGAACTGTCAAAATATCATACCACCGGTACATGTATTACAATGAGTACTGTACTTGAAGGACTGGGTGAGTACCGCTCCTTGCCACCTTGGTACCGGTTTGTTAGTACTTAAAGGCTTTGTGCTTGCACGTCCTGTGGCACGCAAAGTTTCAAACCGTCCCGTTTGCATTACTCGTTCGGTCTGTGCCATAGCACTGTCCAGCCGTGGTTTATCCATGCGCAGGGACTGGGGACACCGTGACAATGCATGACTGGGTAAATGTATGCATTGGAACTCTGATATTATAAGACTTATAAGAGGTACCCGTGCATGTACCACCGCCGCGCTCTACCGCGGTAGATCCACATGTTGTCACGACTCACAGTGACAGCATGTTGGCGAGAGTTATAACCCCCCCCCCCCCATATACCCTTTGCTGAAGTATGTTACATGTAGCCTTTTGTAGGGCGTATGACCCACTGTAACTAGGGAAACAAAATGTTCCTTACTGCATGCAACTATAAACCGTACCGGTTGGTAGAGTCTAGAGTCTCGGTCTTGCGACCTATTGAACCGTAACGGGCTGTACATTAGGGTCCGGCGGATTCTGCCGGCAGAAAAATTGGCAGAATTCGGTACTTTTTCGGGTACGTTCATGCATGTTTGGTATGTGGATAAAGCAATGGAGCAGAATTCGAGGAATTGCCCGCCATAAGGTTTGTATGTTCTGCTGCTTTTCGAGCAGAATCTGCCACCTTTTCGAGCAGAATCCGCCGGTCCCTACTGTAGATCTACCCCGGTTCAGACCCTCATTATTCTAGGGGCCGCGCCGCACACCACATAACATTTATGTACACGTACCTGTCCCTCCAGGAAATCGCGATTCCATGGATGCAACAAACTTCGCGTTTTTCGCCTACATCCTCGATCATTTTTCTTGAAAAAATCCCCGAATTCCTGGCAAGTTTCTCATCTTTCCGCACTTTTCGCCGCGTTTTTGGCTGTTTTCTGCCGCAATTTCTTGCGCGTACTAGTTGGCAGCAACTTGGCACATAGTAGAGAGGTTTTGCATTCCGAATTTCGGAATGATTTTCGACTGTGCTTTTCCGAAAAAAGCGCGTTCCGAAAAACGGTATTTTCAGTGTTTTGCATTCCGAAAATCTGATTCGACTTCGTTTCCAAGGGTTGCCATGCAAAACAAAATGGAGAGCGTCGAAGGGATTGAGCAGGATTCAAATCCATGTGCGCAGGTCAAACTGAATTATTTGGGTGCGGTTCGAAGACGAGGACGGACTGATGGTGGACCAAGTGATCCAACAGCTGAAGACGAGGTTGGCGAACTACTGTCTTGTACTGTCAGTAGGCTTCATGGCAAAGGAAGATAGAGTGTGATGGAGTGTGAGAAGATTAGTCAACATGGCGAGATCAGCGAGAGCAGCAAAACCAGCAAAAATCAAAACTACATACATGTACGTGGAAAATTTTCAAATAATCGAGATCAGCAGAAAGCAAAAATACAAACATGAAAAATACACTTTTTTGTATTCAAATATGCACTCCCAAACATGAAAGAGCCGAAAATCCATTTTCGGAAAACCATGCACTTTCGCCACCACACTTCCGAAAGTTCGACTACTTTTTCGACTGCTGCCGCCACATTCCGAAAATAATTCCGAAATTCGGAATGCAAAACCTCTCTAGTGTTGTCAGTCACTGCAGGAATCTGCGGAAAATCTGCTCGAAAACTTGCGCAAGAAATTGCGGCAGAAAACAGCCAAAAACGCGGCTTAAAGTGCGGAAAGATGAGAAACTTGCCAGGAATTCGGGGAATTTTTTAACTGCCAAGCTGGTTGCATGCACGTGACCCGCATGGCAGGATTATCTTGTCGTGCACGTGCAGCATGCATAGCATGCGTACATGTCGCGCGCCATGTGCTCATTTTTTGAATGAAAAAAAAAAGAAGGACAAAGAAGAACAAAACTGAAAAGTCTCCTTTCCCGTTTGGACACAACTACTGTGCTGCGGCGTCAGTCATCATGGCAGCAGGAGCAGCACTACTGGAGTGTGTCCCTAACTTCTCCGAGGGCCGCCGGAAGGAAGTAATCGAGGGGATTGCGGCGGCAGTGAAGTCAGTGAACGGCGTGCAGCTGCTTGATGTTGATCCCAGCGTGTCTGCTAATCGGTAAGACGAATGTTTGTGACTACCCTACAAAATGTATTGCTTCTATTCTCCTAAATCTATACTAGTTATCATCTAAATATTGCGACAGAGCTTTCGGCCATATTTTCAATTCATTGCATTCCCAACTCATCACAACCACGCGCTCTTCAGCCGAACCGTACAGACACCAGCAAGGACACTTCCGTTGAGAGATAATAATTATTGCTCCACGCCTCTAGACAGCTGTTTCGCTCCCTGTCGGAGCTCATCAGTAGAGGATGATAATGATGATAATGGAGGAATGATCATTCTTATACACAAGAAATGGCGCAAGTGCGCGCTTTCCACATATATCAATGGCATATGCAAGCTGCTAAAATGGTAAAGTGTGAGAACAGCGATAAATAATCATAGTACGCGCTCATTGGTGGAGAAACACACCACACAGGCGACGAAAATCTTACGTGGAATACTGATGCCAAAGGAAAGTACATGTATGTTGTTTATTATTATGATGTTGCAATGTCCATGTATGCAGGCCAGGCGAGACTCACCGCCGAGATCCCCCAACGCGACAGGCTCGGTTGCCGTTCAGGATTCACACCGACCTGTCCGCCCGTCAACAGGATCGACAGCGGGAGGCCCCACTGATGCCGATGTCGATGCACACCAGGAAACTTGTAGTCGTGAGTGGGATACTAACACGTCCATCGGCAACCACTGACAAACGAGAGGCCAGCTGGGGCATTCACTCCAGTCAGGGATGCTTGGTCGACGCTTCGTATCAGCAGCTCAGCTCATTTTGATCAAACAAAGATGTTGCAGATGTGTCTTGCTTTTCTCCTTCCTTCTTCACCGACTCGTCTTGTCATCTCTCCTTCTTTCTTCACCGACTCTTCGTGTCCACTCTGCTCTGCCACTAACGGCGCATTAAAACTTCAGAACTAAATATTGCGACAGAGCTTTCGGCCATATTTTCAATTCATTGCATTCCCAACTCATCACAACCACGCGCTCTTCAGCCGAACCGTACAGACACCAGCAAGGACACTTCCGTTGAGAGATAATAATTATTGCTCCACGCCTCTAGACAGCTGTTTCGCTCCCTGTCGGAGCTCATCAGTAGAGGATGATAATGATGATAATGGAGGAATGATCATTCTTATACACAAGAAATGGCGCAAGTGCGCGCTTTCCACATATATCAATGGCATATGCAAGCTGCTAAAATGGTAAAGTGTGAGAACAGCGATAAATAATCATAGTACGCGCTCATTGGTGGAGAAACACACCACACAGGCGACGAAAATCTTACGCGGAATACTGATGCCAAAGGAAAGTACATGTATGAGTTGGGAATGCAATGAATTGAAAATATGGCCGAAAGCTCTGTCGCAATATTTAGTTCTGAAGTTTTAATGCGCCGTTAGTGGCAGAGCAGAGTGGACACGAAGAGGCGGTGAAGAAAGAAGGAGAGATGACAAGACGAGTCGGTGAAGAAGGAAGGAGAAAAGCAAGACACATCTGCAACATCTTTGTTTGATCAAAATGAGCTGAGCTGCTGATACGAAGCGTCGACCAAGCATCCCTGACTGGAGTGAATGCCCCAGCTGGCCTCTCGTTTGTCAGTGGTTGCCGATGGACGTGTTAGTATCACACTCACGACTACAAGTTTCCTGGTGTGCATCGACATCGGCATCAGTGGGGCCTCCCGCTGTCGATCCTGTTGACGGGTGGACAGGTCGGTGTGAATCCTGAACGGCAACCGAGCCTGTCGCGTTGGGGGATCTCGGCGGTGAGTCTCGCCTGGACTGCATACATGGACATTGCAACATCATAATAATAAACAACATACATGTACTTTCCTTTGGCATCAGTATTCCGCGTAAGATTTTCGTCGCCTGTGTGGTGTGTTTCTCCACCAATGAGCGCGTACTATGATTATTTATCGCTGTTCTCACACTTTACCATTTTAGCAGCTTGCATATGCCATTGATATATGTGGAAAGCGCGCACTTGCGCCATTTCTTGTGTATAAGAATGATCATTCCTCCATTATCATCATTATCATCCTCTACTGATGAGCTCCGACAGGGAGCGAAACAGCTGTCTAGAGGCGTGGAGCAATAATTATTATCTCTCAACGGAAGTGTCCTTGCTGGTGTCTGTACGGTTCGGCTGAAGAGCGCGTGGTTGTGATGAGTTGGGAATGCAATGAATAGTTATCATCTAGACAATAAAAATGGGTTGTGAGAAACACTGGCTCGCACTCAATCATTACAATGTAGATTCTATCTACTAGTAGATAATTTTTCGACAGACACTTGTTGGCAAGCAAAATAACAGTACGTGTACAGGGTTTGGAGAACGATCATGAGCAGGTGTCACAGACTGCCACCATAGCTGAACGATCATGAGCAGGTGTCACAGACTGCCACCATAGCTGTTGTTGGTGGTGGCGGTGAGTATGGAGCAGCATGTTCCACGACCTCCGCGCACCACAATAGTTTGTCTTCTGCCGTCAGATTTAGAATAGAGAGAGAGATACCCTTGGCTTTGAGATCAAGCGCTGCTGCATCCTTCCGCTTTTCCCCATGGACAGCATGGCGGACGAGTGAGGGGCAGCTAGCCAAATAGAAGTTTCTCGGGAAGCCAGCAGTTGGGCATTCTGGCCAGCTGACCCAACCAATCAGGGTGGCGCTGACACATGTTGACATGAGAATTTCACTTGTTCGGTAAACAGTACAAGCGTGCAAAGAGAGAAACACAAAAGAAAAATAAGCAGGCACAGCAATGGCGAAAGTCAATGGGGTTGGTGTGCCATAAATGTAGTGAGTGTGTCGGCGAAAGTGCTGCAAGAGGGATTGTTTGAATTCGGGGAGACAGGTTATAGTTTTCTTCCCGTAGCACGTGAAACTCCTGTCGGGGAATCTCAAGCACGCACACAGAGTGCACCCGACACAACGAACACCCACTCAGTTCATATGGTTTACAAAGTTGAATGCATGATAGGATTAAAGTAACGGGAAGAGAAATAGAAAGTCGAAACTGTCTTCATGCCATTGCAATAATAATTACAACCACTGAACACCGCGTGGTTGAGAGCTCTATCTGCTCAGGGGGTGCATGCATGCGTGCACAGCACACCCACACGTAATGAGTCTGAAGCACATGCCAGTACGTCATATTAGGACGTGACGTGGCAACGTGATACTAGTACATGCCCCCTAGTGACAATTGTCACTAAAAATGAGGAGAAGAAGATAAAAAACAGTACCAATTATCGCAGAATAGGAGCCAATAAATTGAGAAAACAAAACAAAAGAACCAAATTTATGACACACACTATTAACCCTTTGTGGACGGACTGTACGAGTTTCGATCTAATAAGATCGAAACTTCGTAACTTCGTAACTCCATTGTTTCTTGAGCAAATTCCACAATCGAAGGGTCTACGTGGTAGCGGGAACTCCAAGCTGTCCAATGCAACAATCGCCGAAGAGTTACGATGTCGGACGCCAGAGATATCGCACGCCGTATTCTTACCTCGGCAAATTCAAATTTTTGATCAATCATTTCGCCATTTTGGGGGAAAATCCCTTTTCGTGTGCTCTTTGAGCGACTCAGCACATGATAATGACGTAGCCGGCTGAAGTTTGAATCGTCTCAAACAGATTTGAGCGTTCTGCGATGAAGGAGAGTGGAATGGCGTTGATGGGACAAATTTGCTTGCATATCAGGCTTGGAGACGACTTTGCTGTGTTACCGCGCCTGATTTGTGGCGGCTGGATAATGGAGATTGGTACCCTGGCGTTGCTCTCGTCAAGAGCTTTCCAATGAGCCCTTGATTGTGAAAATCAAGTGAAGGACACCAAAGTTTTGACATGGTAAAGTTGAAAATTGTACTGACATTTTGTAATTCTGGTGCGTACTGTGCTAGTAATCCGTCCATAAAGGGTTAAACGTCAATCGTCAGAGACGGCCAAAACACGAATTAGAGTCACGAGTCAGACCCAAACTCGGACAAAGCAGAGAACATAGTGGTCTCAAGAGCCATACCTACTAGGCTCACGGAGCAGGGCTCTGTCGCGGAGAAGACGACCACCAGCGGTGTCATCAGGTACACCAGCCAAAGGCACATGGTCCAACGGCTCGTCATCGATAATACTAGCTACATCTAGTGGCTCAGGGATACGACTGGAATGACTTCCAGCAGGCTTCAGCAGCTCTGTGTTGACGAGTTTTTCTGCTGTGCCACGGCCAATCACGACAGTTGAGGGACCAACGACTCGCTTGACGATCCAACCTTCTTCGAATTCGGGGAGTCGTTTCTGGTGCCGGTGTGGACGGCGGAAGAGAACAGACTCTCCAGCCGAGAACGCTTGAGTTGGCTCCTCGACAAAATCGCAGGACGACAACTCTGATTCCAGGAGATCGTACATGGCTGAGGCGCGACGCTGTATTTCCTCCGTCCAGCGGGGAAACGACCAATCTGTTGGGGTAGCATCCACCACGAGACTGCGGGGCTGCCAGCCAACCATTGCTTGCATAGGTGAGACACCGGTGACACTGTGGGGCCTGTTGCGGTAGAAGTACAGGAGCATAGCTAGGTCAACCTGCCAATCACTGGACTCGTCGAGGACCTTCCGCACCAAGGTCAACAGCGTTTGGTTGAACCGTTCTGCGGCACCTTGCGATTGGGGGTGGCGAACTGCGCCAAAACACACGTTGACCCCAAATACCTTGTAGAGGGATGACATCAGGGCATTGTGAAGCTCGGTGCCGTTGTCGGAGCGGATAACATGGGGAGGACCCCACCGAGTGCAGACACTAACAAATGCATCGGCGACAGACTCAGCATCATGGCGAACAAGTGGGACGACCTCCACCCACTTGGTGAAGGTGTCAATGCAGACAAGAACGCAGTGATATCGGCCAGACTTGTTGGTACCAAGCTCGAGCGTGTCAATTTGCACAACATGCCAGGGACCATCGGGAGTTACAGGTCGCGTTGGTTGCGGTAGACAAGGTTGAGCAGGATTTGCCGCACGGCAGGTAGTGCACTCTGACACGTAGTCACGGCAGCGCTGTGCCATACCAGGGAAATAGCATTGGCTACGGAGTAGACGCCACATACTTTCCCAACCGGCGTGACCACTCACAGTATGGGCGACTGCAAGTGCATCGGCAGTAAGACTCTGGGGAAGGGCAGGCACAAGCTCAACATCGTTGAGAGGCGATTTCACGCTGCGAAACAGCACATCATCCTCAATCACCAGCTGGGTTCGGACTCTGCTGTAGCTGGAGTTGGGAATCGGTTCACCGGAGAGAAGCTGGGCCTTAACGGACGAGATCGCCTCGTCGGCAACTTGGGCAGTGGCGATGTCACCCATAGCAAGAGGTGGGAGAGCACGAACGGTAACACCGGCTGCTGCAACATCAGGCTGTGGCTTCTTAGGACTGTCCGGCACACGGAACCAGGTAGGGACACGGGTTAGCTGATCCGAAATATTGTCCTCTGAGCGGACCCATTCAACGTCAACTGTAATGCCAGATACAGTGATCAAATCGTCGATGATCTGCAAACGACGCTGAACCAACGTAGCGTGAAGGCCACTCACTTTAACACGACGGATGTTGTTCAGCAACTGCGTCAACCAGCCATGGACTGTACGCGAATCAGTGTGCAAGACCACGTTCTTCACTGGCCAACACAGAGCGAGGTTGAGCGACTTGATGACGGCGTCTAACTCTGCTATGTTGATATGACGCTTATCATCGGAAGGTCTGAGCCAGGACTTGTCTTCGACGATAGCGCCGTTGACTTCCAGAACCGCACCCATGGCCAGGCCAGAAGCATCGCACCAAACGTGCCACACTGTGGTGTCATCACAGGGCACAGACCAGACACCATGCACAGGATCGTCTTGACGGACACGAGACTCGACCTCACGACATGGTTGCACGAGATGAGGCGGTACGAGGTCATCCCATTTCGATGTGTTCTCGCCGACAAGCCGCTTGATGTAGTTGCACAGCGTGCGTAACCAGGAACATACCGGGTAGTGACTAATCACACGGCCACACCAACTGAACACTTGACGACGAGTTGGTGACTCTGGCAACTTGAGGTCAACACCAGCACGACGTTCCCACGTGACTGTATCTTCGACATCAGAAGAGGACAGCTGTAGGCCCAACACACGAGCAGTTGCGAACTGCTCTGGCTCTTTCGTCTCAAGCCCATAGCTGGCGAGTTCATGGCGGACGATGTCGGTCTGGGCAGTAGGGACGTAGAGGTCGTCCACATAGTTGTCAACGTCGGCGTGATCACGGGTAATCCATTGGACAATCATGTCCAAGATCTTTGGCGCGACGTTCAGACCGAATCCCATGCGGGTCATGGTATACAACTCGCCTTTGTACACAACGGTTTGGTACTTGTACAGGGTGGGATGGATCCGAACTTGCAGGTAGGCTTTCCGGATGTCGAGAAGAACGCTGTCGGCACTACGTCTGCGCCAGTCACGGAGTTTCGCGTCACAAGCTGGAGCGGTGACACCGGGGTGGGACACAAGACAGGCATTCAGGGCACGGTAGTCCAAGCACGGCCGAACCGGCGTGGATGCCTTGTGCTGCTGACTAACGGCAAGTATCGGCAAGACAGCGACAGGCTCTCCGAATGCCTCGGAGTCGTACTTGACAAGCCATCCATTGTCCACCCACAACTTCATTTCTGAAGCAAACTGCTCCTCCTCGCTGACGCTTAGAGACTTCCGCGAGTACTCTCCAATGCCGGAACCAATGTGCTGCTCGGGTGCAACGCCACTCTTCCACGACCACTGAGCAATCCAATGACCACGCTCATTCGACCAGTTAGCTAGGCAATCATTCGCCTTCAAGGTGACTGTCGACTCGGACTCGGTAACATCGATGTGACGAGAAAGCTTGTTAGGCTTCTCAGATTCGGGTTGGGGAGATGCACCGGCAGCGACACCTGCCTGCTGACCAAACACAACTGAGGACAGCGTGCCCCCTAGACCGTCGTAACGTAGAGTGAGGCCACCGACCTTGCCAATGGTATCTGTGCCAATCAGGAAGTCCGTGTTCAAGGACGACAAGTTGGGCACAACGAGACAATCAATAGTGATCCGAGGCAAATGGACGGCTCCATCAAGTCGTTGCACACGTAGCGTGACGTTGCCAAGGATAGTAAGTGGTGTTCCGTCGATAGACAACAGCTTGTCCTGACAGGGAGAAACTGCAGCTGATAAGTTCAATCGGTCAACAACAGCCGACTCCACCAGTGTGCGAGTACAGCCAGAATCCACCACAGAGGCAAAACGCGTCCACGTACTAGACTCAGTACTGGGTTCCTGTACGTCCACCGCTACACGAACTAGGTCTCCATCCGATTTTGCCAGAGCAAGGCAAATATCCGTACGTTCAGGCGGCGCGTGACCAGCAGCGACATTTCCAACTCGACTCTTGTTCGGACAGTCCTTGGAAATATGCCCTTTCGCTTTACAGGCATAACAGGTGACACTGGGCTTACGCTTCGGGCACTGTGATCTCACATGGCCCACGGCCTTACACTGGTAACACACGAGCGACTTCTTGGGCTGAGAGCTAGCAGCAGCAACAGCACCATGGGATTCTGGGAGTTTGGATGCCTGCATGACTCTGATTTGATTTGCCATATCAGTGACAGTGAGCTTCTGCGTAGCAGACGCCATACGAACGTGGTGACCAATATCAGCTGGCAACCCACTCAGGAACTGCTCAATCAGCACGGGATCTGAATTATCCGCAATCTTATGGCCAGACAGCGTAAGTAGGCGCTTCAAATCTGCCAGGTACGCGTCCACAGGCTCTCCATTCCGCAAAGCCCTTGACGTAAATGAACGGTAGGCAGCACCAGGCGTGGGGCAAAATGCCTGCTCCAGCGCAGATTTAATTTTTGCCGGCGATTTTTTGTCCTCGTCAGACAATTGAGTGACAACCGTAAAGGCTTGTCCACTCAGGAACAACGGAAGATGCTCAGCCTTGGCAGCGTCATCGGCCCACTTATTGGCCTTGGCTAAGACCAGAAACTTAGCCCAGAACTCATCAAAGTCGTCCTGTTTGCCCCGATACGGGCGAATAAATCCATCCAACTTCGAAGCCATCTTTCAGAACTTCCAACGGGTTTCGGCACCAAAGTTGTCGGGGAATCTCAAGCACGCACACAGAGTGCACCCGACACAACGAACACCCACTCAGTTCATATGGTTTACAAAGTTGAATGCATGATAGGATTAAAGTAACGGGAAGAGAAATAGAAAGTCGAAACTGTCTTCATGCCATTGCAATAATAATTACAACCACTGAACACCGCGTGGTTGAGAGCTCTATCTGCTCAGGGGGTGCATGCATGCGTGCACAGCACACCCACACGTAATGAGTCTGAAGCACATGCCAGTACGTCATATTAGGACGTGACGTGGCAACGTGATACTAGTACACTCCCTTTCCCTTCCGAAACCCAAGTCCTCCTTTCTACTTCACTCTCCCCTTTTCACTGCGTACTCTGCATGGCTGGCACTTCCCCAAGAAGCTAAGGACCTTTCTTCCCTCCGCCTTTTTAAGAGCCTTGTCGCGCCTTGACTTTGATTTTGTGTTTCTCATTTTGTTGCAATCACTACTTATCCATGCCGGTTCTTTTTTTTTCTCCTCCCCTTCTCCCTTCCTTGCCGTGGTTGGCTAACACCCTCTCTCTTTGTATTGGCCGGTGTTTTCACTGTGCTATGAGATGCTGTAATAAATAAATAAATAAAATAGAAGTGAGAGATGGCGGTAAACAATTCCACAGCATGGTGGCTTTGTGGGAAAAATAGAGAGGAAATATGTACGCCGTGATAGTGCAAGACAAGGACGAGGTTGAGGGTTATAAAGTACAGGGGTCGTGGCACAACCCTGTCTCAAACCATCCTGAACCCGAAAGCAGTCAGTGACATCACTACCCACTCCACCCGTCGTCGCCAGCATGTCATTGTCGTGGAAGGACGGGATGAACTGCACCATTGTATCCACTATCCAGTGCAGCAAGGGTCGACAGGGCACGCCACACGGCATCTATCTGAACCGAGTCGCATGCCGTATGCCTGGCTCACACAAGGCCGATTTTTCCGCCGACGCTCCGACACCGACTCTGACAAGAAATCGACCGGCTGTGTCGGACAGACACGGACTACCTCTACGCACACAAATTTGTCGGAAACACGTGCGACAACACGGCCCAGACCAGGCCGATCTTGAGGATGTTTTCTTACGATTCGATATCAGCCGAAGAATCAGGCTAGCGTGGACCACTCATTACGCCGGTCCACACGCATGTGCAGAATACCCACGTGCGATGTTCACACGCCTTCTCGTCAACCTGACGGACCTAAATATCCCATCAGGGCAACCATGTCGAGGCCGAAAGTCACATTGCGATTCAGGCAGCTGTTTTTCTGCTATGGTCCGCAGTCGGTCTTGTGCGATCCTGCCACACTCTCCTCACCACATCGAGTGGTGTGATGCAACGGCAGTTATTGCAGTTTTGCCGGTCACCCTTCGTAGGACTGGGGACAAGATAGGCATTACGCCAGCAGGCTGGAACAGTGGCAAACTCAGACGCACAATTAGGGGAAAGTCTGCAAGGTACTGCAGAAAGGCTAATTTTAGCAGGTACAAATTTCAAAAGTTTTCTGAATCTGGACCAATTCGCGACGAAATTTTTTAGCGATCCGAGTTTCAGAGTTTAGAAAGAAGGACGATCCGTACTGTTCTCTTCACGCAAAATTTCGATTGGCGCAGCAAAACGTTAGCGAAAACACTCCTTTCGCTAAAAATCGCTAACATACAGTCAGACCTCGCTTAACCGCACACATCCGTTTTCCACAAAAAATATCCGGATAGGCGAGGGAACCGGATAATCGAACACACACACTGTGTGTGGGCATAGCATTGCTGTAAATCGGTGACCAACAATTTTCTTCCGGATGGCGAGGGATCCGGATAAACGAGGACCGGATAAGCGAGGTCTGACTGTATCACATATCACCGTCGCTAAAATTACCCGTTTTACAGTCGCATCGCAGGAGCAGAGAACCGTGAATGAGCAATTATGCGGGTGAGGTACCACACAAGCTAGCAAAAGACGAATGTCGAAGGCCACCGTCAACACCAGGCAGCGGTAATAAGTTAGGCTGGCAACAAAGTTGTTTACTTCTTGTTGATGCCAATCAGTGAATACTTCGATCTGAAACACAGTGCAGACACTCAATAGTCAATACTGTCGTAAAGTGCTCAAGCCAGCGCTGTAGCTACTCACCCAATGATGCACAAATCTTTCCATCCAACTTGAATACTGCATTTCCCCAATTATAAGTCGCAACCCATTTTCAGGTCTGAGCCAAATTGTTTCAATACGTTCGCATAAGTAAGAAGTCACACTCGATTGTGAGTCGCACCCCCTTCTTTGTTCTTGAAGTTTAGAGTGTGGAAAGGTGCGGCTCACATTCGGTGACTACTGTACTGCTTGATCAGTCACTGATTTCAGGCCAGTATGGCAGGTTTGTTTATCCCTGATTACACGCCATGCTGGCCTTCCAGTGAAGCGGCAGGTTTGTTTATCCCTGATTACACGCCATGCTGGCCTTCCAGTGAAGCGGCAGGTTTGTTTATCCCTGATTACACGCCATGCTGGCCTTCCAGTGAAGCGGCAGGTTTGTTCATCCCTGATTACACGCCATGCTGGCCTTCCAGTGAAGCGGCGGGTTTGTTCATCCCTGATTACACGCCATGCTGGCCTTCCAGTGAAGCGGCGGGTTTGTTTATCCCTGATTACACGCCATGCTGGCCTTCCAGTGAAGCGGCGGGTTTGTTTATCCCTGATTACACGCCATGCTGGCCTTCCAGTGAAGCGGCAGGTTTGTTCATCCCTGATTACACGCCATGCTGGCCTTCCAGTGAAGCGGCAGGTTTGTTCATCCCTGATTACACGCCATGCTGGCCTTCCAGTGAAGCGGCAGGTTTGTTCATCCCTGATTACACGCCATGCTGGCCTTCCAGTGAAGCGGTCCAGTCTGGACTAGAGTGCTGGCTACTGAAATCCAACCCCTGAGCGGTGCGCCAGTTACATCGCAAACACCCAACACGGGATAGTAAACCTAGGAAATAGAGACCGCTAGAATGTGAACACATGGCTCAATGGTCTGATTTCAACACATGGCTCAATGGTCGGATTTCAGCTGCCAGCGCTGTATGTACGCTGTTTGTTGGATCCAGTTTTCCTTGGCGGTGTGTACAGCATGGCAAGCTGCATCATGAGCCTCTGTGAAAACATGCTTGTGGGCTATGGAGTCAAGACACCATCCATTGATGTTGTTCTCTCTCTCCTCTCCTCCTCCTCTTTCTCCTCCTCCTCCTCCTCCTCCTCCTCCTCCTCCTCCTCCTCCTCCCCTCTCTTTCTCTCTCTCTCTCTCTCTCTCTCTCTCTCTCTCTCTCTCTCTCTCTCTCTCTCTCACACACACACACACACACACACACACATACACACACACTCTCTCTCTCTCTCACTCACCATGTGTCTCCGTGTGTGTCTGTCCTTCAGGACTGTGTACACGTTTGTCGGTGGACCGGAGGATGTTGTAGAAGCAGCACTGCATGCTTGTAGAGTTGCTCACCAGCTGATTGATATGAGCGGGCACAAAGGTTGGTACCGTAGTGACCCACCGTTGAGCCCATTCGCTTTTAAGGCCCTCTACAGTTCTCTTTTTCCACTTAATCCTCCCTACCCGATCCCCCTTTGGTGCGTCCATGAAGCTATAAAGCCGAGACCTCTGGTCGGCTGAGCTTAATGAGGCCCACCACCACACTCCATTATTCACCCCAGTGTCTGGAGATATGTGGACTTTGTAAAAAAAGAAAAAAAAACAGACTACGTACATATAACATCCTGTACAAAATCGTATAAAACCTAAAAGGCAACATTTTTTCAAGCCTGCATGCAGACTACGTTTTACACGCAGCACCCAGGTAACCTCTGACCCTGCGCTATTGCGCAAGGGGTGCGTGAAAGCAGTAAGCAGTCGTAAAAAGTCGTTCAAATGCGTGTCACTACGGTCCGCCCAAGGGCCGAGGGCTGCTGGCAAGGGCAAGATTCAGCCATCACGACAGACAGACAGAGCGTGCTTGATTTGATTTCTTACTGCACGAAGCAACATATTAGGAAAGGTGGTAGGTTGAAAGGTCGACTTATTCCCCCAAAATGACGTAAATCGGTCCTGATGGCCTGATTATGCCCGCGATGGGGAGCTAGCGCCTATTGGCCATGGCACGCATGTACAGCCTGTGGCTGGGGAGCTACCGCCTACTGGAAATGGCAAGCATGTATAGCCATGGCATGCATATACAGCCATGGCATGCATATACAGCCATGGCATGCATATACAGCCCTGTGGCTAGGGAGTTTGGTTTAGCCGGCAATGTCAGTAAGACACGATTTTAACCCTTTATGGACCAATTAAATTAGCGTATAAATGCGGCATTCGATCGGCGTGCATCTCAGCCGTGGATTAAACGAAAAAACCGAAAAGCGATGAAGACCGCCCGATGCAGTAGTACTGTACATCTATATCCACTCATGGTCGTCAAGTCTTTTTGTTCCACTGAACCAACATTTTCTTGAGTGCAGTGACGCCTTAGAACGTGAATAAAGGAGTCGCGATGTTTTCGGCTGTTGTTTCCAGAGTAAGTCACATTATCCAGTTTAGGTACAGTCGAACCTCTTTAGGACGAACACCAAGGGACCGATGGTATTTGTTTGTAATAATGGGAGTTCTCCTTATCCATATTTTATACCCAGTGAATACACAGTGATTTATCCAATAGACCTAAGAACACTAATTCTTCTAAAGCGAAAGTTTGTGTTGTTAGTGTTCTTCTTAACCAGGTTTCACTGTATTAACTCTGAGTAGCTGTGGTGTGTAGCAATCACTGGCTTGCTATCGTGTTGTCATGCTTTTTGACGTCGAGGTGGCTTTAAAGCTGTCGGCTGCTGCTGCTGATGTGTTGCAACAGCTCTGAGTGACCCCGTGTTCGTTGTGCTTCTGTGACTCCGTATCGGCCTTGTCAAGGCGAACACCCACGGCTGGGAGCGCTGGACGTTTGTCCATTCATCCCGGTTGCCAACGCCTGTATGGCGGATGCGGTCAGGTGCGCCAACGAGTTTGCCAGGCGGCTGGCTGCGGACTTGCACGTACCAGTGTACTTGTACCAGGTAAGTGTGTTTGTGAACGCCGCAGCACTACGTGTTACTCCTGCTAGGGCTAAGCAATATATGTACAGTCAGTATCGCCTATAGCGTTGGTGTTTGATTTTGAGCATTTTATCACTATAAGCGATATATTACTATGACCGATACTGCATGCAATGTATGCGAGTGGGGTGTCAAACGACTCAGCGCGCCGTCCACATACGCACTACATACATTGTACATGTACAATGTCATGTAGCTGGCTGTAGCTCCTGACACACAAAATCAGCATTTCCTCATGATGGAGGCATATTTTGGCAACTTGTACGAGCAAAACTCACCAAACAACACTCACTGGACAAGTTCTTCACGAAGAAGTAACACCCTGTTCTCCTCTGACACCGCTTGATTTTACATCAATCACTATAACCGATGCAAAAATAATGTAATAAAGGTCTTTTGAAATATGAATTTTATCACTATAGGCGATATATTACTATAGACGATTATTACTATACGCGATAACTGTGTATGCTTAGTTATGGCAAATGAAAATGAATTTGAGAAATTGATCACTATATCCGGTATATTACTATAGCCGCCAACCTTATAGGCGATACGGACTGTACTTCAGCTAGGGCTGAGCAATACTTCAGCTAGGGCTGAACAATACTTCAGTCAGGGCTGAGCAATACTTCAGTCAGGGCTGAGCAATACTTCAGTCAGGGCTGAGCAATACTTCAGCTAGGGCTGAACAATACTTCAGCTAGGGCTGAGCAATACTTCAGTCAGGGCTGAGCAATACTTCAGTCAGGGCTGAGCAATACTTCAGTCAGGGCTGAGCAATACTTCAGTCAGGGCTGAGCAATACTTCAGTCAGGGCTGAGCAATACTTCAGCCAGGGCTGAACAATACTTCGGTCAGGGCTGAGCAATACTTCAGTCAGGGCTGAGCAATACTTCAGTCAGAGCTGAGCAATACTTCAGTCAGGGCTGAGCAAGACTTCAGCCAGGGCTGAGCAATACTTCAGTCAGGGCTGAGCAATACTTCAGTCAGGGCTGAGCAATACTTCTTCAGCTAGGGCTGAGCAATACTTCAGTCAGGCCTGAGCAATACTTCAGTCAGGACTGAGCAATACTTCAGTCAGGGCTGAGCAATACTTCAGTCAGGGCTGAGCAATACTTCAGCTAGAGCTGAGCAATACTTCAGCTAGGGCTGAGCAATACTTCAGCTAGGGCTGAGTATTGCTCAGGGCTGAGCAATACTTCAGCTAGGGCTGAGCAATGCTTCAGCTAGGGCTGAGCAATACTTCAGTCAGGGCTGAGCAATACTTCAGCTAGGGCTGAACAATACTTCAGCTAGGGCTGAGCAATACTTCAGTCAGGGCTGAGCAATACTTCAGTCAGGGCTGAGCAATACTTCAGTCAGGGCTGAGCAATACTTCAGTCAGGGCTGAGCAATACTTCAGCCAGGGCTGAACAATACTTCGGTCAGGGCTGAGCAATACTTCAGTCAGGGCTGAGCAATACTTCAGTCAGAGCTGAGCAATACTTCAGTCAGGGCTGAGCAAGACTTCAGCCAGGGCTGAGCAAGACTTCAGCCAGGGCTGAGCAATACTTCAGTCAGGGCTGAGCAATACTTCAGTCAGGGCTGAGCAATACTTCTTCAGCTAGGGCTGAGCAATACTTCAGTCAGGCCTGAGCAATACTTCAGTCAGGACTGAGCAATACTTCAGTCAGGGCTGAGCAATACTTCAGTCAGGGCTGAGCAATACTTCAGCTAGAGCTGAGCAATACTTCAGCTAGGGCTGAGTATTGCTCAGGGCTGAGCAATACTTCAGCTAGGGCTGAGCAATGCTTCAGCTAGGGCTGAGCAATACTTCAGCCAGGGCTGAGCAATACTTCAGCCAGGGCTGAGCAATACTTCAGCCAGGGCTGAGCAATGCTTCAGCCAGGGCTGAGCAATACTTCAGCTAGGGCTGAGCAATACTTCAGCCAGGGCTGAGCAATGCTTCAGCTAGGGCTGAGCAATACTTCAGCTAGGGCTGAGCAATACTTCAGCTAGGGCTGCGCCGAACATGAGATTGTCCATAACAAACTTTCTTTAGTAAAATAACGAACGAATTTGCGAACACGGTCTTCGACAATTTGCATTATTTAACCCCAGACACGGAACCGTGTGTAATGAGTCATGAGTAAGATCAAGAGTAAATAACCCCCCAGAGTGTGCAACGCCGATCCAGCTCTGTGTAGGGTCTTGGTCAAGCGGAATCGGATCTTCTGATGTCATGCGTACACTCCACACCAGCCCAAGGCCGGTCTCGAGGCAGGGCACCATTGTTTTGATCCGAGAGTACCCGCGACTCCCCGGGTTCCCCTCAGATGTGTACGGTATTATGACGCAAAGATCCGATTCCGCTCGACCAAGACCCTTTGCACAGCTGGATCAGGCGTTGCACACTCTGGGGGGTTATGTACTCTTGGTAAGATCAACTACCCCCCCCCCCCCCCCCCCCCCCCCCTTTCGCTGACAGGATACTGTTTTCGTGTGTGTGTGTGTGGGGGGGGGGGGGGGGGGGTGCGTGTGTGGGCTCTGTGTGGGCTCACAGGATGCTGTAACTTATTTCACGTATGTGTGTGTGTGTGTGTGTATGTGTGTGTGTGTGTGTGTGTATGTGTGTGTGTGTGTGTGTGTGTGTGCTATGTGTGTGCTATGTGTTGTCTGGCAGGATGCTGCAGTGAAAGGCCCTCACCGTGTCTCGCTGCCATCAATCCGGGCTGGGGAATATGAAGGTCTTGCTGCCAAGGTAAGTTGGAATGCTGCAGTTGCCATCCATTGCCGTACCGTTGCACCTATGAGAGACCTGTTGCTATTCATGTCGCCAAGAGCACAGAACTGGCCAGAGTTGTTGCAGCTGGTGAGTAGCTGCTGCAACTCTTTTTTTTCGGAATGACGTCGTTTTCATGGTGTAGCCAGCTCCTGCATTCATTGATTTGGAGATTGCTTTCACACCCTGCTGTTATGGCGTGGTCCATCATGTCTTATTGTATTTGGCCTTCGGAGTAGGTTTTGCATCTTAGTGTTCAGTTGAGTATTTGTTCCATCTTTTCAACTCCAATCGATCGACAATTTTGTTGCTGATTCCGCAAAAAAACAAGAACCCTGACATGTACATGCATTTGGAGGTGCAAAGTTTAGCTATGCTGCTTGTGTATACGTGTGTGTGTGTGTACATGTGTGTGTGTGTGTGTGTGTGTGTGTGTGTGTGTGTGTGTGTGTGCGTGCGTGTGTGTGTGTGTGTGTGTATGTGTGTGTGTGTGTGTGTGTGTGTGTGTGTGTGTGTGTGTGTGTGTGTGTGTGTGTGTGCTTGTGTGTATACGTGTGTGTGCTTGTGTGTGTGCTTATGTGTGTGTGTGTGTGTGTGTTTGAAAAAGGATTAAACCCGACATAAATTACTGCTCTCATCACTCTCAACATTGCATGTGAACCATGGCAATCCTTCGCATGTTATAACATGCCTCACACGGACGCACACACACATGCACACGCACATACACACACGCGTGCGCGCGCGCGTGCGCACACACACACAAAACACACCCACGCACACACACACACACACACACACACACACGCACTCACACACTTCTATGGAGCGAGTTCCTACACGATAGCATACACATTCTGTCCGCTGAATTGGTACCGTTGAAGCACAGGTCCCGCAGGTCCGAAAATTCTGGAGACAGCGGATTTGAGTTTCTGCTTTCAATTGCGCTGCATTCTTTTACAAAGCAATGAATAAAGCAATTAAAGCCGACATAATACCATGATGAATGAAGCTGAAGACACCACTGCAGCTGTACTTATGGTTGATAAATATGGTGGTAAAGACACACCTGGCAATATGGCGGTAAACACTGTGCCAGAACTTTGCAGCCTAGAGAGCGTGTGTGGGCAGGCGTGTGTTTACCGCCATATTGCCAGGTGTGTCTTTACCACCATATTTATCAACCATAATACCATGATGGACTAATAAAATAATAAAAATATATTATGTGAAGTCGAATTCAGAAATGTTTCTCTTCGATGGTCATCAGTGACCCTACATCGAGTAATGTACATGTATATGAGAAAACAAACCAAAAAAATTGTTTTAGTCATTGCTTTGCTGAAACTCTTTTCTCCGAAACGGCTCTTTGCATTCTTTTATTATTTTGCTTTTCCCAATGCAGATCAAGCTGGCTGACTGGGTTCCAGACTACGGCCCCGCTGAGTTTGTGCCAAGCTGGGGTGCCACAGTGTGCGGTGCTCGGCCATTTCTTATCGCCTACAATGTCAACATGCTCTCGACCAAAGAGCAGGCACACCGCGTGGCCTTGGATATACGCGAGCAGGGGCGTTCAAAGGATGAGGTATGCTGTACGCGCTGCTTAGCAGGGGTGTTCAAGGGATGAGGTATGCTGTATGCGCTGCTTAGCAGGGCATTCAAGGGATGAGGTATGTTGTACGCGCTGCTTAGCAGGGGCGTTCAAGGGATGAGGTATGTTGTATACGCTGCTTAGCAGGGGCGTTCAAGGGATGAGGTATGTTGTACACGCTGCTTTTGTCCCTGCCATCCATTATTATTGCCGGAGGAAGGATTTTTCTTTGTTATCCACACGGTCTGTTTACCGCGGCAGTCTCTAAGGACTTCCCGTACACATCGTCAAGCGTAGATAAGCTCCCAAGAGTGTTTACTAGTAACACCGTGAAAACTTACGTCACCTGTTTCAAGTACGATTTGTACGGCATACAACGAAGGTTAGCGTGCGCTATCCGACTATCTGCCATGATCATGCTGGGGAGTTGGATAAAGCGGAGTAAATTTCTGTCAAGGAGAGCTATTTTGGTATTTTTATTACTCAGCTGCTCGCTCAAATCGGTTTAGAAACATGCAACGGAAACACTATACCACGTGATGTGTGTTTTCACCATCGGCGAACCCCATAGACAGGGTATCAGGAGCTGCACACTTTTGGTAGCTTATACTCTTGACATCGTCCCAAACAACGTAAGAGTTGAAAGTTTTTAGTTGATCGTTGGTAGTTTAACAAGTCTAAGCTCAGAACATATAATGTAACACTTTGCGGGCACAAAGTTCAATGACCCCTGACATTACACCCCCAATGTTTCATTTCTCCAGAACAGAAGAGAGAATGACGGTTTAGGTTACGCTTGAATGGGTTTTTTTCTCTTTAATGAATCGTTAAACTTTGCTCCTCGTGAGAGATTCTACTCGTACGGTAAGGACTCTTTGGCACTGGGCCTCATTCATAATCTAAATACTGTAAAAGCCATTATTCTAACCAGGCGCATATATCACGATTTCCCAGAATTGACTGGTTTACGTGTACCAAAGGTAACGATTCTCACTCATTCTCAACGCTCAATAGGACAGTATATGTATCGATTTCTGTATAACGATTTCTATTTTAACGACAGATTTCTCCTCGTTAGAGTTAGCACTTCGTTATATACATGGCTTTTACAGTAACAGGGATTATCCCCTCAAGAGTCCGATGTGGCTTTCGTCAGTGTGCTATGTAGCCTTGGTCAGTGGAAACCAATTCGTACATGTACATGTAGATGCTTGAGTAGAGAACTGGATACCCAATGCCTGTGTGTGTGTGTGCGCGTGTGCGCGTGCGTGCGTGTGTGTGTATATGTGTGTGTGTGTGTGTGTGTGTGTGTGTGTGTGTGTGTGTGTGTGTGTGTGTGTGTGTGTGTGTGTGTGTGTGTGTGTGTGTGTGTGTGTGTGTGTGTGTGTGTGTGTGTGTGTGTGTGTGTGTGTGTGTGTGTGTGTGTGTGTGTGTGTGTGTGTGTGTGTGTGTGTGTGTGTGTGTGTGTGTGTGTGTGTGTGTGTGTGTGTGTGTGTGTGTGTGTGTGTGTGTGTGTGTGTGTGTGTGTGTGTGTGTGTGTGTATGTACATTCATATGATGTATGCGTGTTTGTGTGCGCGCGTATGTACATGCGTATGATGCGTGTATGTGCGTGTATGTGTGTGTATGTGTATGTTTCTCTCCGCCGGTGTACAGCCGGGCAAGTTCAAGTCCTGCCGGGCTATTGGTTGGTACTTAAGTGATGAGAACATGGCGCAAGTATCTATCAACCTGACTGACTTCACAGTCACCTCCATGCACCAAGTCTATGAGGAGTGCAAGGCCATCTCACAGGTACGACTACTAGAAACCGCACAGTATATATACGCGTCACTAAATTTTCGCGATCTCTCAGAACCTGTTTCACACAGTTATACACCACTACTCGAAAACGGTCTCTTGGCTACAAATTCTTCCAAAAATGATAAAAGCCAAATTTTCGGGCCAGGCCCGTCTTCAGGAATAAACCCTTAGGAAGGGTAGTAGTAATATTTCCACTAAAACTCACCCACATGGTGCCCGGTAGACCGAGGTGCCCGTAACTCGGAGGTCCGGATGAGAGACGTATGAGTGTAGTACCATTTTCAAAGTTAAACCTAAAGAAACGTCTCGGGCAGCTTTGTTTGAACGAATCTCGTTGTTTGTTGTGCTGTGCTCTTGTTCTGTGTGTGTGTGTGTGTGTGTGTGTGTGTGTGTGTGTGTGTGTGTGTGTGTGTGTGTCTGTGTGTGTGTCTGTGTCTGTGTGTATGTCTGTGTGTGGGTGTGGGTGGGTGCGTGTGTGTGCGTGCGTGTGTTTTGTGCTCAGTCGTTGAGTCTGGCGGTGGTTGGCTCACAGCTAGTTGGTCTAGTTCCCCTGCAGGCCATGCTGGACAGTGCCAGGCACTACATGCACAGCGAGAACCTCTTCATCACCGACGAGGCACAGCAGATACGCCTGGTTAGTTTTGCATCTTTATTACTGTAAAAGCCAGATATATAACGAAGTGCTAACTCTAACGAGTTAACGAGGAGAAATCTGACGTTAAAATAGAACTCGTTATACAGAAATCGATACATATACTGTCCTATTGAGCGTTGAGAAAAGGTGAGAATCGTTACCTTTGGTACACGTAAACCAGTCAATTTTGGGAAATCGTTATATATGCACCTCGTTAGAATAATGGCTTTTACAGTATCGCGATAGCCAGTGGCCAATACGAGATACTAGTGTGAGAGAGGAGAAATAGTGAGGAAGAGTTGGGTGAGCAGGGATTAATGACTACTTAAGTGTACGGGCAGGGTTGGTCGTTACATGAGCATACAGAGTTCTGCAACAGCAGGGATATCTGGGATTTGAAGAGAGTACGAGAAGGGATTTCGCGAAGCTGGGTGGGCAAGCAATTAAAGTAATGAAGTGCCTTGTACAGGGGAGAATGGAGACAGCGATCAGTCCGCGGAGTTGGCAAGTGCCAAGTACGAGAGCGACATGAGTTATACGAGGGTTGCACGCTGCGAGGGGTATGCAGCGAGAGTATACGTGGTGTAGTTGTTGTTGTGGTCTTAGAGCCGATCCCCGTCTTGCCTAGTTGACCCCCAACCCTATCGCGTACTGTAGAATAGCTAATTATAGCGGGTAACATTTTTGGTGTTTTCCGAGTCAGGGCCAATTCGCGATGAAATAGTATTTCATAGCGAATGGGCCCTGATTCTTCTTTTTTTTTAACCTCTTTAGCACGACGCTACCTGAGCGCGCCCCACGTCAACACCTGTAAAAGTCGCATTTTCCCATGAAAGTACTAGCTGCTCAAGGATCGATAACTTTACCTTCCCTTGGACGAATTCCACGATCTTGAGCTTCCTGGAAAGGTCGTGAGACGAGGGGCAAACTGGTATCAAACCCAGCTCGGAGCGAAACCAAAACCCCGTGCTACAGTCTGGCAAACTTCATCCACGCGCTCGACAGACTTGAGCACGGCCAAAACTAACCAAGCTCAAATATTCAGCTGCCATTTCGGTCTCCTTGCTCGTATCGAGCTCAAATTTTTTTCTGAGGACTCACGGGATCCACTACCATCATTTGAATCTTGTTTCCATGGCAGCAGGTAGCGCAAAAAGGATCCATGATGGAAAATACGCGTTCTGCAGACTGCGCAAAAAAATCGAGTTGAAATTTGCCGTGTCGAGTCGCATATCTCAACAACCGGTAGTCGCATCGCTTCGGCGATTGTTTCTATCGCCAGCTGAGAGTTTTCTCTTGCAGATACATGTTTCGATTGTGAGAATCGACCAAGTATTGAGTGAGTTGCGATAGTTTGAACAAGTCACTATGGACTCAACACGGACCCCACGACTATGAGATGCAGGTTCACTGTACAGTGTACAGCGCGCGTCGTACTAGTACGACGGCCGTGGGGCATGCAACTCATGTGCGTCGTACTAGTACGACGCTCGCGCTAAAGAGGTTAAACTCTGAAACTCGGATCGCTAAAATATTATTTTAGTGATCCGTGTTTCAGAGTTAAAAAAAGGAGATCAATAGTGCTGCACTGTACATGCAGAATTTCGATTGGCGCGGCAAAACCTTAGCAAAAGCGCTCCTTTCGCTGAAATTGCTAAAAATATCACTGGCGCTAACATTAGCAAGTTTACAGTACCGTCACCTGTCACTTTGAATGTACATGTAGCAGTGAACGAGTTTATTTGATAGAGAGGTCATGCGATTACGTCGTCATTTGAAATGCTTTGTATGGTGTGGCAATGTGCTCACAAAAGCAATGGTTATGTGATTACGTCATCGATGCAATGTTTTGTATGGTGTGGCAAAGCAATGGTTATGCGATTACATCATCATTTGCAATGTTTTGTATGGTGTGGCAATGTACTCACAAAGCATTGAATGGTTATGCGATTACGTCATCATTTGCAATGTTTTGTATGGTGTGGCAAAGCAATGGTTATGCGATTACGTCATCGTTGCAATGTTTTGTATGGTGTGGCAAAGCAATGGCTATGCGATTATGTCATCATTTGCAATGTTTTGTGTGGTGTGGCAAAGCAATGGTTATGCGATTACGTCATCATTTGCAATGTTTTGTATGGTGTGGCAAAGCAATGGTTATGCGATTACGTCATCATTTGCAATGTTTTGTATGGTGTGGCAAAGCAATGGTTATGCGATTACATCATCATTTGCAATGTTTTGTATGGTGTGGCAAAACAATGGTGTGCTAGTGCTGGTTTGCCCTGCTCCGAACTACGGTGAAACCTGTCTAAGACGACCACTCAAGGGACCTTCAAAATATGGTCTCTTATACCAGGCGTGGTTGTGATGAGTTGGGAATGCAATAAATTCTTATACCAGGTGGTCTCCTTATCCAGGGTCATTTGACTGGAAATAGCATCCCTTGGGTCCTGGTTTCAGTGGTCTTCTGGGACAGGTGGTCGCCTTGACAGGTTTTACTGTAGCATCATTTGCCAGGTTTACCACTTCATACAAGTTTGCTGTTCTAACCGCAGTACAAACCAAGCGGTGTTGGCCACTCCTAATAAATTGACTACCGTATTTTCCGCAGCATAAGCCGCACTTTGAACACTCAAAATTCACCCCCAGAAAGGGGGTGCGGCTTACACTCTGAGGATCAAATTAACGGCGATGAACAGGATCGATGTCTGTATTCAGTGGCAAAAATGGGGGGGGGGGGGGGTGAGGCTTATACTCCAGTGTGGCTTATACTCAAAATCTCAGTTCAAACTAACAGTGTTTGCCACCCAGCATGACACTGCTACTGATTCGCACACTGTGCAAAACGCATGCATGCGATGGATAACCTGCAACATTATTTACCTATCCGAATCTAGATTTAATAGTCGCCTGTAGTTTTGTTGTGTCTGCCCTGGGGATTAGCCATGCTGGAAGATCTGGTATTGTGTTCGCCCTGAGGTTGAGCCATGCTGGAAGATCTGGTATTGTGTTTGCCCTGAGGTTGAGCCATGCTGGAAGATCTGGTATTGTGTTTGCCCTGAGGTTGAGCCATGCTGGAAGATCTGGTATTGTGTTCGCCCTGAGGTTGAGCCATGCTGGAAGATCTGGTATTGTGTTCGCCCTCAGGTTGAGCCATGCTGGAAGATCTGGTATTGTGTTCGCCCTGAGGTTGAGCCATGCTGGAAGATCTGGTATTGTGTTCACCCTGAGGTTGAGCCATGCTGGAAGATCTGGTATTGTGTTCGCCCTGAGGTTGAGCCATGCCGGAAGATCTGGTGTTGTGTTCGCCCTCAGGTTGAGCCATGCCGGAAGATCTGGTATTGTGTTCGCCCTCAGGTTGAGCCATGCTGGAAGATCCGGTATTGTGTTCGCCCTCAGGTTGAGCCATGCTGGAAGATCCGGTATTGTGTTCGCCCTGAGGTTGAGCCATGCTGGAAGATCCGGTGCCGTTGCGAGGACGTTGACAGAATACACACCATGTCATGTGACGATCGGAACTGTGGAATGTGTGTGTAAGAGAAAAGGCAGCATGGGAGTGTCTCCATTTTTCCAGAAGAATGAGGGCGACTGCCTTTCCAGGGGCATCGCACACGGTACGGTCACTACGGTATTGCCCGTACCACTATTTGCCCCAAGTACCCCATGAATCAATAATATGCACTGACTTGGGCTCTAGATTTCCAAATTTTTCGGCTCAGCCCCCCCCCCCCCACACACATGAGTAAATTGTACTTCAAATGGCTGACCGTACCTCACTAAATTACATTCTGACACCCCTATTTTCCAAGCTGTTTTTGGGGTATCGGTTTCAGCTGGAGACGCTTTGTCATGTGTTGGTGACTCTGTTTCGTTTGCTTTGTTTCTTAACTGCTTTTCTTGCCACACCAGGCTGTTGAACGCCTTGGCCTGGACTCTGTTGAGAAATTCCGGCCCGAGGAGCGCATCATCGAGTAGGTGTTTAACCAGTAGCACTATGTGTGTGTGTGTGTGTGTGTGTGTGTCTGTCTGTCTCTGTGTGTTTGCGTGTGTGTATTCGTGCCCATCTTGATCTGTTTCAATCAGAATCAGATCTGCTATCGTTGCTATAAAGAGAAAATCTGTGGGTGCACATCCAGTGCATTTGCAGGTTTGCGTGCTTCTCTTGCGACGGGCGTATACATGGTACATGGTACATGGTATCTGTGCCCATCTTACGATGTGGATGTGTTCATGCGTGTTTGTGTGTATGTGCATCTGCATGTGTGTACATGTATGTATGTGTATGTGCATGTGCATGTATGTGTGTGTGTGGGTGTGCCTGTACCTATGCGCGTGTGTGTTCTGTGCCGTAGGTACGTCGTCGGGCTGAACAAACGCGGTCCGCTACTCTCTTCCACTCTGGATGGCTTTGTCAGAGAGCTGGGCTCTCGCTCCAGTGCACCCGGCGGGGGATCAGCAGCAGCTGTAATAGCTGCTATGGTGCGTTACTATGTTTACAGTCCACACTGCTACATAGCATTGCTAGGAAAGTGATAACATTGCACGGTACTGACCAACAGTGCTCGTACTGATGTTCTACGAGTACAACAACCTACCAATCAGCTGTTATAGCTGATATGGCATGCTCACAGTCCACAGTGCTACAGACCTTTAACTGAATACCACAGAACCATCACATGCTGCACAGAGGGGGCGATGGCATATTGGATGGAAGTTGGGCCATTGCTAGAAAAGGACCAAGGGTCTACGAGTTACGCTGTAATGTCCACTAATACCACCGGTTATTTGGCAATCCGCTCATGCGATAGCATTGCACGACACTGACCAACAGTTCTGACTTTCTACTACTAACTGACAATCAGTTGTTATAGCTCCCATTGTATGCTCACAGTCCACAGTGCAACAGACACAGCACTTCCCGGGGGGGGGGGGGGGGTATTAACTGCATCGGGGTCTGAGCCGCAACCCCCCCCCCCCCCCCCATTTCAGGTGCAAAATTCGTTTTTTCGTTGACATTCGGTGTATAGGCCGCACATCAGACTTTGAATTTTTAGCAACCTAACTGCCATATATGGGGATCAGTACATACAAGACGTTACCAATGGTCAAACAAGTTGAGAAGCACGACTTAAGTTCTACAGAAGTTGCTCAGTTTGTCCTTCACTCTGTACGGACAACATGTAGAAGATTGGTGATACTAGTGCAACGATGGATTGCAGCGCATACGAAGTAGCTGAATGACACCACACATGTATTGTATGCATGGAGTGCTGTAGCTCTGGTCGATTCACACCCAGCACTCCGAGTCTAAGCCGCAGGGGCGATTATTGCGATTTTTATACGTGTTTAAAGTGCGGCTAACACCCTGGAAAAAGCGGAACCCGTGCAGCTATTGCGGCTGCAATGGTGCCGTATTGAAACGTGTTCGGAGTCCGGCGTTTAAACATACAGTGTTGTTTCGGGGGCTGAAATCTGTCCTGGCGTGTGAACATGACGCGTTGGCTGTATGTTTGTTGTTTGTGTTGCGGCGGCACAGGGAGCTGGCTTGGGAGCGATGACTGGCTGGATGACGTACGGCAAGAGGAAGTTTGAGAGCTTGGACAAGCAGATGAGAGCGGCCATCGGTCCCCTGGACGCGGCCATGAAGGAGCTTCTTCCTCTCGTCGATGCCGACACGGACGCTTTCAAGGCGTACACGGTAAGGTGATCACTGATCAGTACAATCGTATGTACCGTGTTTTCCCGAGTGCAAGCCGCACTGGGGTACGCTCTGCAAGCAGAAGCATTCGGCGGGGATTTAATTTCGTCGCTTTCCGTCCAAGGAATTGTCGGACTACCTGTAAATTTTATGCAGGACTAAAATTAATGTCGATTTGGCTGGCCTTTCACTACGTTTCAAGATCCGTGGACGAAAATTTCTACTAGACAGACCGTCTTTCTTTGGAGCTGGACGAAATTGTTCACAGACTAGATTTTCCACTTTTACAGTAAGCCACACTGAAGTATAAGCCACACTGGAGTATAAGCCACACTGGAGTATAAGCCACACTAGAGTATAAGCCACACTAGAGTATAAGCCACACTGGTATATAAGCCACACTGGAGTATAAGCCACACTAGAGTATAAGCCGCACTGGAGTATAAGCTACACTGGAGTATAAGCCGCACTGGAGTATAAGCTACACTGGTATATAAGTCTCACTGGAGTACAAGCCACACTGTTTGTCTACCAGACAAACCGTCTTTCTTTGGAGTTTGACGAAATTGTTCACCGACTAGATTTTCCGCTTTTACAGTAAGCCGCACTGGAGTATAAGGTGCGGTTCACACGAGGTACAAACTGCGTATTACTGATTGCAGTACAAAACTGCTTATATCCAGCATGTGTTCACACGGTGTATGTGAAAGGTTGCGTAAAAAACGCGCGGATCCAAAAACCATAGAAACTCGCTGCCATACGCGTGGTCTCATCTCAAAAATATTAGAACAAAGTTTAGTTTGCGTCTGAATAGTGAATAGTGTTGTTCATCGCATATCAGCCCACGACTGATTGGACTATTCTTGAAGCCACAGTTGTCTGCAGAGCTAGCTGCACTTCTTTTGCTGATACAGTAGTTGTAGTTGTTCGTTTGAAGTTGTTGTTTAGTCACTCACGGGCGACGCCGGCGCTGAAGATGAATTTGCGAGAAATCCGCAGAAGAAGAAAGCTGAGAAAAGCGTTTTGCATGGCTATGTCCATGGACATGTTTGGAGGACGTAGTACGGCGGGCCAAACCTCAGTTGTCAGCCCACTCCATGTGGTCAGTCACAGACCGACTGGTATATGGTGGATCCATTTGTTGTTGCTCACCCACATTGCTTTCCCCTGTGAGCAACCTCTGGCAAGAGGCCATCAGATATGGACAGCTCACCCGGAGAACGAATATGACATTTGCAGTGGCTTCTGGGAGAAGGAAGTATGTGGAACCTGGGAAGCTGTCAAGCAATCTTCACGTATGTGGTGGGAAACGTCCTGGCGAATCCAGTTCCGCATGGATCGTGCCACATTTGTTTTCATTCTGCAACGGTACGAACATCTGGCTGGTCAAGCAGGAGACCAACATGCGGCGGACGATCCCACCAGCAAAGCGACTTGCAGTTTTGCTTTACTACATCGGTCATGGTGAAACGTATGCAGAGATCACTGCCCTGTTTCACCTTGGCCAAAGTACTGTGGCTGAGATCGTCCATGAAGGTGTTGCCAACCTTGCGAAGGCAGTGTCAAGGGACAGCATCCTGTTTCCTGTGGGGAAACAGCTCACCAGAACCATGCGACGATTCGAGGAACTGTCTGGCCTTCCATACTGTGGTGGGGCCATTGGTGGTACGTTCACGAAGATCACCAAGCCTGACAGGTTTGGTGATCTCTTTTGGTGCTACAAACAGTTCTCTGCTGTTTTGCTCTTTGTTTGCGTTTGTGGATGTAGGTGCACCAGGCTCTGTTGGAGATGCTGCTGTTTTTAATAACTCTGCTCTTAAAGCCAAATTGCTCAGTGGAGAATGGCTCAATTATCGCTAGGGGTGAACCAATTATACCGAATATTCGAATACTCGAATATTCGATCGGAGAAAATCAGAGTACTCGAACTCGGGATCTCAGTGGCAACTTTCACCCCTAATTGTCGCACATGGACATGTGGGAATGGTGACGTTCGCCCGTATGTTGTTGGAGATAGTGCCTTTGGCCTGAGTTCATGTGTAATGAAAATTTACAGTGACCCCAATCTAGCGCCAGCTCAAGCAAGTTTCAACTATGCTCGAATAAGGACACGGCGTGTAGTGGAGTATGCTATAGGGAAATTGAAAGAGAGGTTTCGTGTCGTTGCTGAGAGCAACAGCAAGGATCCAAAGTTTGTAAACAAGGTCAACATGCTGTGCTGTGCAATGCACAATAGCATTGAGCGCAAGGAAACGGCCTGCCTTCCTCACTATCCCAACTATGCACCGCAGCCTCTAGTTGCAATGAATCCATCTGCTGCCTCAGTATGTAGGGATTCTTTTTTATTTATTTTATTTTATACGAAAGTCCACTATATTCCCGAATATGTGCGAGAAGTGGTGGCGGGGCCAGGCTGCTCTGCCGACCTCAAAGGTCTCGGCGTCTATGCAGATAAAACGCGCCATAGCATAGGGGATGCTTTAGCTCAATTTCATGGTTTGCAGTAGGTCTAGAACAGACGCACTGTGTCAATCTGGATGCGTCAGGATCATAAGTGATCTTTCTGGACTTTTAATCGTACCTTTGGTCAGTTGAGTTATGCTTGGGTTTGATTGTAGACAGGTAGAGGCACACATATGCTTCGTGCAAATTGAGTTGGGAATTTAGCTAGGCTAATTATAATATGTAAGGAGGATCGGCCAGCCGTCAAACATTCATGCATGTTTGCAGTATCAGTTTTAACTTAGCACACTAATCACTCAGTCCCACTAGACATGGGTATACCTGTGCACATGTACAATGTTGCTCAGTGAATCGACTGAAATCCGACCAAGTCACTAGGGTCTACCGTGGCCCCAAAGCAGCGTACAGTAGAGTTTTCACACGTCTGGGACCTTTACCGCGCCTGACGCGACACAGGCTCACTCGAATTTCTGCAAGCTCCAACAATTCTTGAGGTTTGAATATTGCGTACAATGTTCAGTGGTTACTATCAACTGCACTGACCTGAATGGGTTTGTGAAACATGGAATAACAAGTACCCATTGATACTTTGCATACGATACGGAAGAAAGAAAGAATCAGAAACCTATGGCACAATGGCAGGAAGGCACAGAACGATACCCAAACGGCTAATTGATACATGCCTGCACAAACGATACTGCTCAACAGTTCATATCTACTGCATTGATCTACTGAATGAGCTTAGAAAACCCACAAAATGCGCACGTTTTGTTACTTTGGATGCGGCAAAGAAGGAAAACAAACAGAGGGGTATGGAGCAATGGCACAGGGAAAAGGCAAAAATAAGGCACGGAAAATAACCCAAAGGAAACATGCTAAATGTCAAGATGACCTGCATGTTCAGCTCCAGCAGGTATGGATGAGGTCAAGTTGCATAGGCATAAACACACGCACGCATACACACACAAAAGGTCAAAGAATATTCTAACGCACCCTTTAACTCTAGTTACTCTGGCCAAGACTATAATGTCATACAGACACACACATGGCACATCAGCAGGCACGGAATTTCAATACGGTTGTCTCAGGATTCGTCCTTGTCAGAAAGGAGCTCCTTGAACAGTTTTGCCTGAAATTGCATTTGTGACTGAATAAGGTTTTGCGTGACTTGTTGCTGCTGGTTGATCAGTACTGCAAGGAACTGCTGCTGGTTGTTTTGAAGGGTGGTTTGCACACTTATCAGCTTGTCCACAGCTGACTCGGCCACAGTACTGCAAGGAACTGCTGCTGGTTGTTTTGAAGGGTGGTTTGCGCACTTATCAGCTTGTCCGCAGCTGATTCGGCCACAGTACTGCAAGGAACTGCTGCTGGTTGTTTTGAAGGGTGGTTTGCGCACTTATCAGCTTGTCCACAGCTGATTCGGCCACAGTACTGCAAGGAACTGCTGCTGGTTGTTTTGAAGGGTGGTTTGCGCACTTATCAGCTTGTCCACAGCTGATTCGGCCACAGTACTGCAAGGAACTGCTGCTGGTTGTTTTGAAGGGTGGTTTGCGCACTTATCAGCTTGTCCACAGCTGATTCGGCCACAGTACTGCAAGGAACTGCTGCTGGTTGTTTTGAAGGGTGGTTTGCGCACTTATCAGCTTGTCCACAGCTGATTCGGCCACAGTACTGCAAGGAACTGCTGCTGGTTGTTTTGAAGGGTGGTTTGCGCACTTATCAGCTTGTCCACAGCTGATTCAGCCACAGTACTGCTAGGCGGTGCAGCTGCCCTCCTCTTTTTCTTTTTCTCCTTGCAGACCTCTGTGCTGCCTTCATCACCACCTTCAGATGCACCACCTGTCAAATCCACTCCATCATGTGGAGGTGGGCTTCGAAGGCGCTTCCTGGCTTGCTGGCCGGGTACATACCGTGGTGTACTTGGAGGCTCAATAGCAGAAGAGCTTGGGGTACCGAAAAGGGCACCATCCAAGTCCTCTGCGTCGCTGTCATCGCCACCTGTACACATGGCAGGACGAGTCACTGCTACTACTTGAGCTATAGGTGTGGAAGAACGTGATGGAGGGACTCGTGTGACCTCAGCGTTGTCGTCCACGGACGCACCTGGAGACTCAGAGGATGAAGATGTCGTAGAGGGCAGCTCAAGAGGCGACTTGCTACTTCCCATATCACAGGAGTCCAAAGTCTCAAGTGGCCCTAGACCAGGTACGTCACCGAAGTACTTGTGCCAGGCGCGAAAATTACTCCAGGCTCCGAACGCGCTCTCCATGTCAAACTCCGGATCAGCTTGGCTGCCCGTGGCAGTCGATCTCTTGTACTTCTTGTACATTTCCCTGGCTTTTGATTTCACGTTGTCTATTTTGTTGTGCACTATGAGTGCCGTCACCTCCCAGTCAAGGCCATTTTCCTTGGCAAGTTTGTTCAGCTCATCGGCAATTTCTTTCTCACGAACAGTGCGTTTCTTCATCTTGCCACTCTTCGTCTGTTGATATGCAGCCCATAGGTCGATGAGCTTTGCCTCCAAAACTTCTGAAAAAATCTGACGAGGCATCGTATGAAATTGAACTCAATCGAACAACCAAGTGAAAATAAAACAAGCACTTTCAACCCACTTTGTCAGCAAGAAACAGCGTGTATCCTGCTTTCTATACCCTTTCGGGAGTTGCTGAAAACATATACGAGTTTTCCCGCCACAGGTGAAAGTTGTCAAGGTAACCACAGTACAAGAACACGTTGAAAGCATGATATACGGTGTTTCGTACCTCGTGTGAACCGCACCTAAGCCACGCTGGAGTGTAAGCCACACTGGTGTAAAAGCCACACTGGAGTATAAGCCACGCTGGAGTATAAGCCACACTGGTGTATAAGCCACGCTGGTGTATAAGCCACACCGGTGTATAAGCCGCACTGGAGTATAAGCCACATTGGAGTATAAGCCACGCTGGAGTGTAAGCCACACTGGTGTATAAGCCACGCTGGTGTATAAGCCACGCTGGTGTATAAGCCACACCGGTGTATAAGCCGCACTGGAGTATAAGCCACGCTGGAGTGTAAGCCACACTGGAGTATAAGCCATGCTGGAGTATTAGCCACGCTGGAGTATGAGCCACACTGGAGTACAAGCCACGCTGGAGTATTAGCCACACTGGAGTATGAGCCACACTGGAGTATTGCCGTGACAGACAGCCATGCAGAAAAAAGTGACAGGCTGTACACTCTGTGTGTTCCTGTGCTCTTGCCGTACTGAACAGCCGCAGTGCCATCGTCAACTTGGGCTGGAACACTCCACTGGCGTGGTTTTCAGCACCGTTGCAACATGAGTGCATTCATGAGTGCATTCATGAATGCATTCAGTGTGCTGCTCAATCAAATCCGATCGCGTGAGTCCAGCATGCGCCGGGCGCTGTGCAGCCCTCTATGTACGAGACCTGCGAACACCAGTATGTCCACTGGTGCAGAGCGCCAACTTGACTCCCTTGTTCGGATTTTGTGTGAGCAGCACTGTAGCATCGCCAGATGAGCTACTCAGATTCCTCTTCTTCACGGGGTGCTGTGTTCTGATTTTTGCTTTATTTAAAAAACTACATAATTCTTTTAGTCTGACTTCTGTGCATGAATGCTTTGCTACTGTGCATAGAGGATGCCATGAACAACATTCTTATTTCTTGTGCTGTGTTTGTGTGCGCATGTGCGTGTGTGTGTGTGTGTGTGTGTGTGCACGTGTGTGTGTGTGTGTGTGTGTGTTTGTGTGTGTGTGTGTGTGTGTGCATTCGTGTGTGTGTGTGTGTGTGTGCATTCGTGTGTGTGTGTGTGTGTGTGTGTGTGTGTGTGTGTGTGAAAAAAAAAAAAAAAAAATGAAAAAAAGACCAAAAAAAGGGATTCACTGGCCAGAAAATGTCACTCCAAATAGCTGTATGGTGTAGACCAGGCTGAATAGTGACGGTCAATTCTTCAGCCTTGCAAGCTGTTGAATGGTGTAATCCGAGCACAAGTTGCTATGGCTTCTGCCGTAGCATTGCTATCATCGCCTCCGGCGATGGGCGTCAAAGGTCAAGGTCAAGGTGTGTGTGTGTGTGTGTGCATGTATGTGTGTATGTGTGTGCGTGTGTGGGTGTGTGCATGCATGTGTGTGGGTGCGTGGGTGCATGTATGTATGTGTGTGTGTGTCTGTGTGTGTCTGTGTGTCTGTCATGTTGGTGTACCAACTCACTTTTCTCCAGTCTGCACTCGGTCTGGCCAAGTCAACAGAAGAGGAGAAAGCAAGGTGAGTTTGCAATGGGTGCGTCCGTGGTTAGCATAAATGGCTCACACTGGCGGAGAAATCCACGTTCAAAAGTCTTGAGAATCAAAAGTCATGAGAAAAGTCAGTACTATTGTCTATGCACAGTTGAGTCACCGTGTATACATTGGGGGGGGGGGGGGGGGTGGGGTGGCCAACTTTCCGTGTATACATTGGTATGCTCTTCTTAGTGATATTCTAGACTGTTCGTTCTTTGGCACTCCGTTCTTTGGCACTCCGTTCTTCGACACTCCGTTCTTTGGCACTCCGTTCTTTGGCGCTCCGTTCTTTGGCGCTCCGTTCTTTGGCGCTCCGTTCTTTGGCACTCCGTTCTTTGGCACTCCGTTCTTTGGCACTCCGTTCTTTGGCACTCCGTTCTTTGGCACTCCGTTCTTCGGCACTCCGTTCTTTGGCACCCGATAGTACTGTGTCCCTGAATTGGATGGCACATTGTGCATCTCTTGAGGAATTTGCAAATACGTAATACGAATTATGTATATGTATTCACTCGGAGCATGCACAGTACACTCAGTACACTACTGTATAAGACGTTTTTTCGGTGTATTTTTTTCCGGTATTTTCGGTAGAGAAACCGGCACCTCGTTGTGTGATAAATTGAGACTCTACCTGAAGAAACCACAGAGCTGGGTCTTGAATGTAAAAGGGTGGAATCTTCAAATTAACGGTTGATACAGTCTCAGGACGAGGAGCAGGATCCGATTGTGCTGCAGCGGCAGGCTGGGATCTCGTAGCTACATCAGTAGCGGTGCTTGAAGGATCGCTGCCATTACCGGTACTCGCCTGCACTGTTTTGTTGAGATATGGCGAGTGTAGTCAAGAAGAGAGACCTTTGCTAAGGTCACCACGAGCAGGGGTGACAGCTTGGTCCGTTCCTAAGCCTGAGGAGAACATCCGAGTTCGTTTCGAGGGGTCACCAATTGATGCGTCTAGCACATCTCAATTCTAAAATCCACCAGGAATCCACAGGAAAACTACTCACACTACACCGGTATTATTCATTGCCAAAAGAACACCGAAAGGCCAAACCGCATGGTGAAGACTAATGTCTAGACTACTGAAGGATTCTCTGAATCCTTGTGCCATAACAAAGAGAAAATACAGAATGTGTAGTGCGCCAAAGTTAGCGTATGTACAAACATGTAATAATGACAACGCGCAATAAAAGGAGTCCAAATATCCGGCAAAGGACACGAATGGTGTACGGTAAAGGAAGACACGTGCATGCATGAGTACCCTAGCAAAAGTGTACAAACCTAACGTAGATATCCCCGTGGTACTAATCGAGTACCGTACGCTACATATTTATGCAAAGCAATATCAAATAACATACTAGCATAAAAGAATGCAAATAATTTAATTTCAAAACACATGGAAAATCTCCGTAAAACAAATCGTTAAAACCGTAGGCTTATCGCAAATCACTACAAGTCCATTCAGAGAAGGTTGATATCCTAGCTTTTGGTCATAAACGGGTCAAATTTTGAGTTTTCGTCTCCTTTTTTGGCAATCCCCCATGGAATGCTCTTCCAATTGTGTTTTTGAAGTCTATTTCTCCAAAAAAGCAAGCCATAACAAGAATAGGATTTCGGCCAGGTTTTGCCCCCAAAGCACTGAATTGGGTAAAAACCTTGAAAATCCAGGCCGTTCACTCCACTTGCATAACAGTACATTTGCGGTTCGAGCCCCAGTTGAGGTGCCTTTTGGGCCCTTTTTCAAGTTTCTAATCGCGCGGCACTGCACAGTGTACCACAAAATCGCCTAACACGGGAGCTCTCCAGAGCCAGCGCTCAACCTTTTCTGAATGGACTGTAGTGTAGTAGTACTAGTACCGTAAAGTACCGTTGATCCGCCCCCTCTCTAATTCCCGCCCGCTGTCGATTTTCTACATGTGAAGCGACTTCGGCGTATACAGCGAAATACGATGTTGAACCGACGCTTGCACTGCTGTACACAAAACGTGCCAATCCGGGATGAAAATGTGCACAATCCAGCACGTCGAGTCTGATCCTCCACGTGTTTGTACATCGTACTGCACATGACAGTCTTGGTCTAATTCCCGCCCGCTGCCGAAAACCCAGCTGGGAAGCGACATGGCAAGGGGGGGGGGGGGGGGATCAACGGTACTTTACGGTAGTAGTAGCAGTTTTATTATTTTACTAGGGGAGTCCCAACAGGCTACTGCCTTTTTTACTAAATCTAGATTACACCTGAGAGGCACTAGAGCACATTCTGTATGAAGGGTAGGTTGGTCACCTAATTCTACGTTAAACCTGAAACCTGGCTGGTCCCTGACACCGAAATTTCTCTACACCTAAAATTACATGGGGAAGAGTGTGTTGCTCCCTACATGGGAGCTCGCGGTTTTCCTGCCGACTTGAATTCTCACTTGACTGACTCACGACTGCCACCAGAGCACACGAGAAGTCCATCGAACCGTCCACTCGGCAAACCTGCAAGAAAGCACCACTCCCTGCTCAATACACAGTGTCTCGGGGAATTCAACTAAAATTACATGTTTTATATACAATACATAGTCCACCAAGGACGTGACGCGTTTGAGCGACTTATCATGCCAGTTTTGTCCTTTCCGTCTGGCCCTGAGTTGCAACAGACTACTGCTGACTTTGAACACTTGTGCCATCTACCAGGCTGTACGGCAGCCCTTGATGAAACACTCATGAACATTCGAAAACCTATCGTATTTGCCGGTGTGTTTAGCGCACTTTGAAACGCGTAAAAAAACTCGAAAATCGCTCCTGCGGCTTCGACTCCGAATGCTGACTAGCGCTCACTCCATGCATAGAATGCATGTATGGTGTCATTCATCTACTTTTAATGTACAGTAAACACCTGGTTTAAGCGACCACCTCACGGTGCAAGCAAAAGCGGTCGTTAGAGCCAGGTGGTCTTTAGAGCCAGGTCCCACAGTGTCTGTGTAGAACTGTCGGTGCATGGAAAAACGGTCGTGAAGAGCAGGTGGTCGCTAAACACAGAGGTCGCTTACACCAGGTTTTACTGTCCTGCAATCCATCATTGTACTAGTGCAAAGTTTCTACATGTTGTCAGCTCTGAGTGAAGGACAAACTAGGCAAATTTTGTAGAACTTTTAAAGTCGTGCTTCTCAACGTTTTAACCACTGGTAATGTCTTGTGTGTACCGATACCCATTAAGTTCGGTTGCCAACAAATTTCAAAGTCTGATGTGCGGCTTATACACCGAATGTAGCAAAAATACTGCAAGATACGAATATTGGACCCGATAATGGCGGGGGGGGGGGGGGGGGCTCAGACCCTCGTGCGGCTAACACGCCGGAAAACACGGTATCCGCTAGTGTTGAAACGATCTCACCGGATACTCGTTAGCTCGCTCGCCAGAAACTCGGCTCGTTTGTGCGGCCAGCTCGTTTGCACTAACGAACACCGTACACCGTACTCCGTACACATGGCAGTACATGTATTGTATTGTATTTATTTATTTAAAAGGATTCTCCAAAAGCAAATGGATGCTTATCACGGAAGTCTCCCACATAAATATCGCAAGAAAAATGGGGAAATGGGGGAGAGGAGAGTGGAAGATGAAGCATGGGAAGAAGGGAAACAAGTACCTAAATATCGAGGTATAAAAGCAGGAAAGAAATCGACGAGCGACCGGGGAGTCGTAAAATATTTTATGACTCCCTGGTCGATCGAGAGTCCAGTCCCGCGCAAAGTGAAAATCACTCGCAGTTACAGGTGACTGTATGCCTGCACGACACTTGAGTTGTTTCAGTTGTCGTTGCAGCTTTGGTGGACGCTACTGATATCTTGTTCCCGCCGCATCTGCTGACCTGTCGCAGGATATGCTTCGGTCACCTCTCCATTCGAGTGAAAGTTACGCTCAGTCGTTTGGAAGTTTTCTCCCGCGATGCAGCGAAGACCAGGCCTACTTGCAATCTTTGCAAAACGGTCTATTCTTACAAAGGCTAATCGACGACGGCGCTGAAAAGACATCTCGACACCAAACAGCAGTGAAGCAGCAGCAACCCCAAATGCCGGCGGTGATAATTTGAACCAGTTGAAAAAAATCGAACTTAGAAAAAACATTATTCAAAAAAATAATCATATTTGCCACATCAACATGATCAATGAAACTCGTTAGCTCGCTCGATAGCTTGCTCGTTAGTGGAACTGATCGCTCGTTTGTTATTGATACGCTCGTTTCAACACTAGTATCCGCCATGCAGACGCTTTCTATTGTTGCAAGGGTTATCAAGCCATTGTACTGTTGCTGTGTATGGCACGAAGCTTGAATTTCGAAGTCTGAAGATAACGTTGAAACGTCTCTGCTGGTCTCTCTCTCTCTCATTCTCACTCTCTCTCAATCTATCTCACACACTCTCTCTCTCACTCTCTATATATCTCTCTGCTCTTTTTTACAATTGTTTAGGCGCACTGAGGCAGTTCGTGTTGCATCCCTACAAACTGTCAATGTACCATTATCGGTAATGAGGATCTGTGACAAGTGCTGGGAGCACTTGCATGTACTTGCTGCTCATGGCAATATCAATTGCAAGTCGGATTTGCAGGTGCGTACAGTTGTGTGTGTGTGTGTGTGTCCTCTCTCTTTCTCTCTCTTTCTCTTCCTCCCTCTCTCTCTCTCTCTCTCTATCTATCTATCTCTCTTTCTATCTATCTCTCTCTCTCTCTCTCTCTCTCTCTCTCTCTCTCTCTGTTTTCCGCTATGAAGTGATCTGCTCCTTCCTGTGTCACTCTGATTCACTCACTCGCTAAGTATGCTTCTCTTCTTCTGTCGTGCTTCCAGGTTGGAGCGAAGAGCTTAGAGACTGGTGTATTTGGAGCGTACCAGAATGTTCGCATCAACTTGCCATCCATCACTGACACTGACCTAAGAGCAAAGGTAACGGTTTTCTTGGCTACTGTGTGTCCGTTGGTGTCCTCGTTTGGTACACTCGCTTGGTGTCGGTTCGTGTCATCCTTCCATTCAATGACCAGACCGATTTGCATCGAGCCCCGTTGCATTACGCAAATACAGTACTGTCCGTCGCCGAAGAACTGGGGGGGGGGGGTCTGCCTCCTAGCCTCCTAGCCTAGACCGTTCTATTTGTCTAGTAGTACAGTCTATGCGCAGTTGAGCCACTGTGTGCACATTGGTATGCCGTGCTTGGTGAAATTCTAGGCTGGTCGTTCTTCGGCGCCCTACAGTACCAAGGCCGTCACAGCCACTTTTTGGGCTTTTTGGGCTTTTTTTTTTTTTTTGGGACCAAACTGCAAGAAAGCGCTATGATCGCAGCTCAACGTAAACGTGGCAAATCCTTGTCCCCGATCAAAATGCTTGCAGTTGGCTTCAACTTTTGACCCGGGGGAGGGCCCCCGGACCCCCCTTCCATGGCCGCCCCCTCCAAAGTCGGTGCGACGGGCCTGAGTACTGTATGTGCACATTGGTATGCTGTGCGTGGTGAAATTCTAGCCTGGTCGTTCTTCAGCACCCGACACTACTGTACTGTGTGCATCGTGATCATGATTGAACAATGAACATACTATTCAGCACTACATTGTAGTTCGACCTCGGTGTTGTGATGTTGCTCTCAGATGTGAATATTTGTATGCAGCCATCATAGACTGATATGTGTTGCCCGGAGAAATGTTTTCAAATTAGGGTGCAAAATCCTGCATTCTGGGCACTTTTGGCATTGCGTTAAGAAAAGTGGTCCGGCCAAAGTCGGACCGGCTGCTACACCCCTGTAGGTAAATATGGTTACGTCACATCATTTATTTCTGCGTTATGTTGAGTGACATCATGTGCACTGGGTTGACACGATGCCATTCACCGCAACACATGTGCAATGATGCCGTCCTATGATACCATCTCAATGATGTCATCCTATGATATCGTCCTGTGATATCGTTCGTTTATATCATCCTATGATGTCATCCTAAGATGTCACCCACATAAGCTCCATGGAGTACATGATATCTTTGTCAGGTCAATATTAAAACATGGGTCATGTTTCATCTTCATTGCTAGGAGGATACCCTGCAAGCACTAATTCATTACTTGAGGGATACCCTGCAAGCACTAATTCCCTACGAGAAAACCCAGTGTGATCACATTGGCGACCGGTGTTGTGTTTTACAGTTGCGCTCGGCGAAATCCGACCCAAAGTGCAAAGCTGGCGCCCTGGACCAGTTCCGATTACATCATTGTATGTGTACATGTGTACGTCCAGCTGCATTCGTGCCACTTCCAGGGTTTCTTGTATTGTATTGTATTTTATTCTTTCACTTGGGCATTCCACAACAGACCCTAAGGTCTTCTTGCAGGGTGCTAGTTGAGGGTGCCAAACATGCACTCTGGGTCGGATTTCACCGAGCGCAACTGTACTCGTACTTGTAGTGCCAGAAGTTGATCTAATAGGATGTTTCTATTGTGGGATTGTTGGTCTTGTGTAGATTTCCTCCGAAGCCGATGCCGTGTACACCCGTGCAGTGCAGCAATGTAAGCTGCTGCTCGACGCTGTGGACGAGCGATCCACGTAAGAGCCATGCCTGATACTGGAGCATGCCAGCGGGACTCCTCTGTCTTTTGCTGTATATACGGTTAGCCACCGCATGGGTAGTATTACATAGTCATGTTGTGTAATCTTGAGCGTGCCGCTTATTAACTCAGCTTGTTTATTTTTTACCAAATCTTCACGGCTTGGTTCCCTGCTTGGTTCTCTATTGACCGTGACAGTCGTATTGTATTTACTCTCTTTTTCTTGAAACGTTCCGCGATGTGTCCGGTCTTCGATGCTATTCCGAGAATTCGATTTTAATGCTGACAATATCGGTCAGAGCTGGCCAGTATTGTTTCAGCTATAGCTGTGTCTGTCACCCCACCACCGCCACACCCCCAGCTCACACCGTATGAGCATGCTTGCTCCCTGGCCTAGGAAGAAAGCGTTGTCTTGTTGCTCCCTGTTCTGCACATGACCTGAGCAATGTTGTCAAGCGTCTCCAGGTTTTAATTCAGTTCAACCCTGCTGCTGCTGCCTGCAATCGTTTTAATCTTCAAGCCCAGCCCCCCCCCCCCCCTCTTTATGCTAGAATTGTGCTAATGCTGCCAGTCGGATGGTATTGAGTAATTGTCGTACATAATCTATGGATATTGTTAGTGCTTGAGTACCTAAAGATTTATGGTTTCTTTTTAATTCTCTGCTTTTTACCCCCCCCCCCCCCCCCACTCTCGGCAGCCTTGCCAGCTATTTTTTTCTGGCCCTTTCCTAGCAGAGTTTTTTGTTTAAATATAATTTTAAAACATTGTTCGACAAGGCATTGCTTCTGCATGCAGTCACTACAGTCGTACAGTGTGGTATCACAACTGTCACATGACTACACAGGACAGCCACTGTTTGTCCACTGTCCGCGTGACGTGATCACTTTCTGCACATTTAGGGTGTGTTTGGTTGGTAAGATCTAGAACAGGATAGAACAGCTGTTGCGAGCAGCCTCATGCCAACCAAACGGTACTCCAGAAACAGAACACATTTTTTTGTGAACAATGTGCCAAACTTGGTGCATTCTTCAAATGTGTATGGGTCACCATGGTCCCTTTGTGCGGTACAGCAAGTCCAACCCAAAAGCGTATGCACGTGATCATTTGGGACCAAAATCAATGTTCCCCGCAGGTTTCAGTGTAAAAAAGTGAAACTGCTCGGTCTGCTCCGGCCTCGAGGCCAGAAGCAAGCAGAACATGTTCTGGCCGACCCAGAACAGGTGCAGTCCCAACCAAACGCACTGTTCTGGTGAATCCTGTTCTAGGTCGCACCAACCAAACGCGCCCTTAGTCGCATGACAATGATGTGAAACCACTGTCTATTGGTCGGTACTGCCGCGCGCGCGCGCACACACACACACACACACACACACACACATACACACACACACACACACATACACACACACACACACACATACACACACACACACACATACACACACACACACACACACACACACACACACACACACATACACACACACACACACACATACACACACACACACACATACACACACACACACACACACACACACACACACACACACTTAGTAGTAGTAAGTACACGGTGCCCCCCCCCCCCCCCCTCTAACAATTTCGACCTAGGTTCAGCATGCACATAATATGTATGACATGCACCAGCCATCCTACACATATGCGGCCGTGCCCTCCCCCCCCCCCCCCCCCCCCCCCCCCAGCAGCTGCGACCCTGATCATAGTTACAGCTTGCATGTCGCTCATGGAATGATCCGTGGGCTTAACGCGTCTGTCAATAAAATCCAGGCAGAAGAGCCAACAAAAGGCATCTCAATATTGTTAGAACGTATAGCAGTACTAAAGAACAACTGCGCAGGCGCAGCACGTTTTTCCACAAGAGTCAGCCATTTTTTTCTCTTGTTTAGAACAGTCAGAAATATCAACATTGGCGCACTTTATACCGGTATATAATAATGATGAGTCACCACCACTAGCACTACACAAAGGTGGTTGAATTGGCTGCAGTGGAGCCTCCGTGTTCTAAAACGTTAAAAATTAAAATACTTTTAATATTGGCAATCCATCTGAGTTGGGGTTGGCCGCGCCGGCACTGGATGTCCCGGGTATTAATAATTACCATCTAGCTCCAGTGCTTGGTAAGACGCTGAATACACTTCCAAATGCTGCCCATAAATAAATACCATTCATAGTAGAAACTCCTACATGTAGAAGATCAGAATGATGTAGAACACCAATACTCTGTTGAACCGTGTCTATAAAGTATAAACTGCATTCGAAAACAAGCAGAAAAGGGAGCAGAAGGGACACATGGATACATGGATACAACAAGAGTACACAATCAAGAGTATGCATTGTAGTTGTTGGTCTGTGCGCGGCACGCGGCAATCATTACGTAACTTGCCTCCATCACGCCCTGGACACATGTACTCAAACCCACAGTTACGGCTCTCACACCAGCTCAACCGCTTTTGCTCTGACCTCTCAGTAACCATGCGGTTTCTAAATTGGCGCGTGAACTCCAGTTCCGAGCGAAAGCTCACTTCAAGCCAGATGGGAAGTGTGATGTTTGATTTTCCGCAGTACTGCAGCTGAATGATGTACAGTGACGAAGGCAGCACGCCGCGCATCTGGCTCACGGAAAAGAGATAACAGTCGAATACTCTTGTTCAAGGACTCTTGATACAAATCACAAGCAACTGTCCACTACTGTAACCGAATAATGCACGGCCAGAAAATACAACCAGACAAACCCACCAGCAGGCTTTCAACTCGGAACTTTTGGGGAATCAATTATGGAGAGTAGTAGAAGACGACTATAGAGCTCATTGCTCGTTAAGTTTGTCAGTGAAGGCGCCGTGGTGATTTTGCTCTATTACGATTTGGTCGAGGGTAACCTGAAAGAAATGGTCCAGCACCTGCTCCCACACCAAGTGCGTGTGATTCATCACGGTCAAGCGCCCGTAGCCGTTCAGGCCCGGCAGCCACGAGCGGTACGCCGACCAGTCGTAGCCGGAGCGCAGTATCGGGTTCGTGCACAGGTGCAGGAACGTCTCCGAGCAGCCCGTCTGTCCCGTGATGATGTGAACCGGAGCGCGCGGATTCCTGTAATCCGTCTGGTACAGCGTGCGGTTGTACGTCGGGTAGAACCGCTCGTAGGAATGCTCGTGACCTTCCAGGATGAGGTCCACGCCACCATCGAAGAAAATTTTCTCGAATTCCACTCGAACGTTGGGTCTGTGCACGCAATGAGAGGGGAGAGAAAGAACACCGCCTTCGAATCACTTCACCGCATGGGTGTGTGTGGGGAGCATGGGTGGGTGTATATTGGGGGAGGGGGAGCATGTGTGTGTGTGGGGGGGGGGGGGGAGCATGGGTGTGTATTGGGGAGGGGGAGCATGTGTGTGTGTGTGGGGGGGGGGGGGCATGGGTGTGTGTATTGGGGGAGGGGGGGGGGGGAGGTATAAGATATTAATAGTTCCAGTAGTGTAAGTTTAGTGAAACCCAGCTCAGTTTACGAGCACCCAGATTCGTAGTACAGTCCTGCTCAATGAAATACAGTCACTCTAGTTTGCGGTTTGTATCATTTCATAGCTCCGTGTTTGCAGATCTTTGGCTGCGCAACGCGCGGCGCGTACTTGAGCGACGCGACTGGATTTCATTGAGCAGCACCGTACATGCCTTGTAGAGGCGACGGTTTCAAATAGGACACCGGTTGCAAACCGGAACGGATTCAATATTCACTTTCTCTCTTGGTATTGTGATTAGAAAACATAATAGCAGTGAGACTACGATGTGTTATACTCCGAGCCAAAATTTCATGGCTCTGCGATGACCAGAAGCGCCATACCCAAGCAGGTGAGTTTTTGACGTGTTGCTTCGCACTGCGACTTGAGTTTTACGACTTTCGAAAAATCAACTTCTTGTCGCAGGTAAACAGCGGCTCGCCTCTCGCCAATAAAGCACCTTATACCAATCAAAACTAATGGAAGCGCACACAAGGCTTATTGTTACTCTGTACTGGCCGTCATGGAGCGATAGCAGTTACCTAATTTCAGACCCAGAGTGAATTTGACGTGCACTCTAAAACGTGTCCGGTTTGGAGCCACCTCTGATTTGAACTTTTTTGAAGCGAAAAATTGGGCAACTTGGAGGCAATGGGTCAACACAAAGGAGTGGCTCAGTTCGATTGACTCTAGCCCCAAAGCAAACTTCAACATGCCAGTTTCCTTCCACAAACATATTTCGAGTGAAAAGTCAACGCTGATGATCGGTTTGGGTCTATACAAATTTGGCTGTCAAGGCGTTCCGGTATCGAACCGTCTACTCTACAGTACTCAAGATCTCTGGGAAATGTGACGTCAACCAAAACATTCCACTTGGGCCAAACAAAGCAGAGTCTCACCCTCTTGTTTATGAACCCTTGCTTGCAAGTATGTACTCTTGACAGTACAGTAAACCCTGGTTTAAGCAACCACCCCACGGTGCAAGTAAAATCGGTTGTTAAAGCCAGGTGGTCTTTAGAACCAGCTACCATACATTCGTGGCATATGGGATTGTGTACATACATGTGCATGATTGTACTTCCATGTACTCATATTGACAGGTGTGGAGCACGGAATACTTTCGTGCACGCAAAGCACACCTCGCTCAAGTGCATGCAGCGCATCCTGCACTGTCACTGGTCACCTCTGCTGACTGCATGCCTTGCTTCAGAGCGAACTCCAACCCTGTTGCAGTTAAACCTGCCAGCGAAGACTGCAGTTTTGGGTAGTTTTGGTTGCTGTCTGCACTGTATTTCCAATGCACCAAGCATGCATACATTCTGTAAGTGCAATGCACCAAACGTATCTGAAAGACTTCTTTAAAAAAAAGTAACCAAGAAATCTAAACTGATACTCGAGACTGGGACCTACATGTACCGTATTTTTCGGAGTATAGTGCGCACTTTAGATGTGCTATTTTAGGCCCTAAATAGCAGGTGTGCACTATGCTCCGAATATGAAATGCATGTACATGTACTTCAATGAAGATTGAAGTGCGCACCCTCAATGAAGATTGGAGTGCGCACCCCCAATGAAGATTGGGGGTGCGCGTTATACAAAGGTGCGCACTGTACTCCGGAAAATACGGTAGCTACCCCCCCCCCCCCCCCGCCACGTCCCATTGCACCTAACGGTACATTGCACACAAGTCTACACAATCGTCGCTACTACAGCTTTCTTCAGATGAGATTGCACCCGTTATCAGCCAGCTTACTACAGTACATGGACAGTAAAACCTGTCAATGCGACCACTCGGATACGGCGACAACCTGTCCCAGAAGACCACTGCAGCCAGGACCAAGGGACGCTATTTCCAGTCATATGACCCTGGGTGAGGAGACCACCTGGTTACCGAGACCACGTTTTGAAGGTCCATTGAGCGGTCGTCTTAGTCAGGTTTCACTGTACATAAGGCGGTGTCCAAACTGAGACCTTGCTGCCCCCCCCCCCCCCCACCACCACCCTCGTCCCATTGTGCCCTACATGATCTAAAGGTACAGAGCACACATACATGTACATGACTGTACAAGTGTCTACACAATCACGACGGCTTACTTCATATGGTTGCATCCGTTATCGGCCAGGTTGCTGCAGTACATGGGACGGTGTCCGAACGCCACGATCCACGGGACTTGCTTGCGCCGGCGATTGGCCGCGGCCAGGTCACGCTGCAGCCACTGGCGTGTGGTACTGCGCAGGTAGGGACGCATGAACAGACTCTCCGTGTCGTACGCTATCACGTGCACCAGTCCAATGTCCATGGAGTAGAAGAGAGGCTCATACTGCGTCGCCACCTGCGTCATCGGTCTAGGCCAGCTGCTTGCCGCATCCCCGGCGGGGACTTCCCCTTCTGGCACGCCGACAAACTCTACGGCGTCGGGTGCGGGTACTGGCATGCTGAAGCGGTTCATGTACGGGTGGAACTGGTGGAACAGCTCGTGGTTTCCAGGCGCAGTCATGTATGGCAGGTAAGCCGCCGCGCCCTCCATCTCTCGCAGGAATCGGTCGCCACGCCGACCACCCTCGTCGTGCAGATCGTAGGCAATGTCCCCGACGTGAAACATGGCCACGTACTCGCCCGTCTGCGCTGCCTGGTGCAGTCGCGCTATCGTGGCCCTCCCGCTGGCAAGGCCCAGGTCGCCGAAGAACAGGAATTTCAGGGGCGACCCGTCCTGCCCGGATAATAACTTCTGGGTGTTGGTCCAGAAAGTCTTGCTGCACGTGTGGCTGCTGCACACCTGGTAGAAACACTGCTTCTCCACTTCCGGTACGATGCGTGACCTGTGTAACCACTGGCGACCCAACTCATTGCCCTCCGCGTGCCTCCACGTGTGTGCTTCCACCGTTATGTTGAGACCAGCGGCTGGGTCGGTGCCGAACAGGGTAGCTGACTTCACGCACCGCGAGCCGGTGGCCCACTGCACAGTAAGTTCCACGTACGGATCCGTCCTTGCCAGCGCTAGGTGAACTTGTTCAGGCTCACACTCCTCCTGCTGTTCCTGCTGGCCCGGCTCAGCCTGTGGAGGATCCACCGTTTCCACCGTCGCGTCGTCCTCTGGCTCTGCGGCCAGATGGCGAGATAGCTCGTCCGCCAACACGCTATTGAACGCTAATGCGACCAGCACGCCCAGCGAAACTGCACGCCGTCCAGCGGGTAATTCACGACTTCCCGCCATACTTCTACCAGTGCCGCACACGTACGCAATGCCAAATCACCCTGCTCCTGGCCTCTGGTTCTGCTGGCGTCGAAACACAGACTCGTTCACACACCGACACGCACATGAGTCTCTCGCTTGGGCCCCCTCTGTTTTCCTCTTGACGTCTACTTGAACTACTGGAGGCGTGATCAGCGCAGTTCCTTTCTACGTCTCTTCTTCCTCGGAGTCCGCAATCAAGTGTAGTTTTCGTGGCTGCACGGCATTGATGGCAAACAATCAGCAAGCAATCAACATAACCACGGCATGATAGCCAGATAGCTGTATTTGAAGCCTGTCCTACTTCGATGTTTTAGACACTATTGTCGTGTCCACTCACCATTGATCATGGCGACACCTGATCGGAGCTGTGTGCCCATGAGCTCTGTGTAATGGCACGACATGCATGTGTGCTAGATCCTGCACTCAACGGAAGTAAATGAACTGCAAACATTCAAGTGACATGCGCTTCCAGCCGCACTCAACTAACCCGTGTGGGACTGTGGTGTGGCGTTCTTTCTGCAACCCGCCCAGTGCAAAGACAATGCAGCGCGCAGACGGACATACACCGTCGTACACCAAGTAGATGTACGCCAATGACTGTTACAAGTGTTAGCGACACGGGTCAACCATGGTCAACTGTGAGTCTGTGCTTTGCAAGTCGCCGCGGTGAAGCATCGGGCCGCGGGGTTGAATGTGAAAGTAGTGGGTGCAAGACCATGAAGATTGAGTCACCAGGTCACACTGTCTCGCAGAGCAAGGGCAGTTCTCACCTCATCGAATCTACTCGCATGAGTGCGTTTGGCCTTCTCGCCAGATCTGGGTAGCCCAGGACAAGCTACATGTAGCCTTGTAGGTGTAGATCAATGGTAGTATAATAATAGATGTCGTGCACTAGTACTAGTACTTAGTAGTAGTAGAGCATTCTATTCATAATTCGCGGGATTCGCGTTGGCATCATCGCTTCAGAAACACACAAACTAGCCTTCGCTTCCGCAGGCCACCACTATGCCTATGCGGCGTATGCCTATGCCATGGCTACTAGTATGCCTTGTACATGGCTTAGTGGCAAATGCAGGCCTCACAAGTGAGTCAGGGGAGAATACATGTAGGTGAGACGATAGCCCAGTGAAAAGGAACCACGATCTCCGGTGGTCTCGGCGGCGACCATGGTGGACTCTGTCCTCGACTGGGACAGGGGGAGTTCTGGACCGACCGTGGGCCATGGTGGACGCAAGGCCCGTGTCGTCGCGCGTGTAGTACGTGTACCGGGTGGAAAACCATACAAATAACTAGGGCTGAAACGATCATCCATTTAGCCCAATCGATTACTCTTTATCATAACGATCGATTATTCGAGGAGGCCGCACCTGGAATATGTACGTGGAATGGCAAAAAGTGGAAATATGTACAAAATTTTGAACAAAACTGCTATGTGGCCAAAAATAATGGGCAGCGTTACAGACAACAACTACCCAACATTACAATGCATGGCTGAGACTGAGAGTGATGCGGAATGTTCAATAACACTGCCAAGAGATGTGTAGTACTGTGTACTATAATTATACTCTGCGCTGCATGCACTGCGGGTATAAGAAATAAATAATCGTAATCGGTAATCTAAACAGTAATCTAAACTGTAAGTGTAAACGATTGCTCGATCGTTGGAGTTTTTTAAATATTTTTATTATTGTATGTACATGTACTCATGTAAGACTTACATCGACTCAAACCTTGCCAGTTATCATGGTTTTGTTTGCACCTCCGCCTTCGCTTTCGGGCGGAATAGGCAAGTAAGTAATAGTCTTTCTTTACATGTACATGTATTTCGGGATTACCCAAAGGCTGACGCCTATCGGGTATATCGGGGGGATCTCCTATTTGTGTATACTGTGTACAATGAACAGTGGAGTTGGGAAAGGAGAAAGTGTGCAAAATGAGTTCGGAAAAAGAGAAGTTGAAGGCGGTCACCAACCACCACTTCACCAGAGGAGATCATGCAATGATTTTGTCATACCGGTAATGGAAGAACTGGATTACTGGACACGATACACGATCCACCGTAACAGAGTAAAAAAGAAAAACTAAAAATTGCAAACTAGTACATGTAGTAGTCTTCCGACTCTTCACAATCATCATCAATAACTAGTATAAGGACTCCGAAATTCATGAACCAGTTTTCTGGTATTCTCTTCGAATGAAATACATGTACATGATTGTACAAGCAACCAGAACAAAATTTATCACCTACAAGTGTGTGTTGTGATCTGGTGATGGTTACCACCCTTGTGTTGTGATCTGGTGATGGTTACCACCCTTGTGTTGTGATCTGGTGATGGTTACCACCCTTGTGTTGTGATCTGGTGATGGTTACCACCCTTGTGTTGTGATCTGGTGATGGTTACCACCCTTGTGTTGTGATCTGGTGATGGTTACCACCCTTGTGTTGTGATGTTACTTATTCTTATGTTTCATTGCTAGGGCAGTAGTAGGAGGCAAGACGGAGAATCACTGAATGGACCGAAGGTTTTTACGAGAGTAGATCTACTCGAACTAGAGTCGTAGATCTTACGTAGAATCTACATGATTGTACAATCATGACATTGTCATTGTAGAGGCTACATGTAGCGAGTTTCCAAAAAAATAAGCCTGTGAGGCTGTGGCCATGTGGAGCCGAAGAAGGGTTTCGATCTTGGCCTTGGGCGGTGGAAAGCCGGGAGGAGAGTCGGAGACCTCAGCTTCCGCTGTATGAGACGCGTATGCCGCACGTCGGGACCGGTACCAGTCTACCTCAGTACCTGGTCTGCTCGATCGAAGATGCTAGCTAGATCCACAACCACTGAACCAGAACCACGGGGTATCGCGGATAATAATCGCGACATCCAAACATTTTAGTAAAAATGTTGTTCCGCACTAAGTAATACTAGTAAGTCTTATTGTACTTGGCGGGTGGCACGACTGCCATGCGCCATGATCACTACTATCTACCGAGTACGTGTAGATCTACCTGTCCGTGCGTGCCTCCTTCATTTGAGCGGTTGGTCGTTTCATCTGCGTCTTGAAGCCTGAAGCCTTGTGAAGAGATCGGCCGGGAGTGGAAATGGAGGAGTAGTGCTACTAGTGGTGTGTAAGACGTGTAGATCTATTACTATTACTATTAGTACTACTAGCAAAAATTAATGTAGTACTATCTCAGTATCTGGCAATGCCGCCGTGGCCTGAGATTCTGGAGACTCGACACGTGCATCGACTAGGTCAGCAGTAGATCTACTACTAGTACTAGACTACTAGCCACAGGTGACGTCTGGCTCTGCATGCACACCGCTCGAGTGCAAACCCAGCGACAGCGACATGTTCTGGAGACCGTAAAGTCGAAGTGGACTGTTCTGTTCAGGAAAAGACTTGACTGGCGTGTGCCTCACTGCCTTCAACACTATTCCTCTCGAGGAGCACGTCCACAGCAAGCTGAATGACGCAAGGGAGGCTCGGCATGTGATTCTGCACAACTGTGAGTGTGTGACAAGGTTCGTAGTGGGACTTTCAGTGTACTACTACTAGTAATAGATCTACTCTGTATTTCGCAAGTCGAGGTATTTTACAAATTAAAATTATTTTGACTCCCGTTATAAGTACTTCGAAGTAGTTGACTACATACCGTACATGTACACGTTAGGCCTCGGTCACATTACGGCAAAAATGCTGCGTCAGCGTCAGAATCATGAGCTTTTCCATGGCAACTGACGCAAACGCGGGAAGTCTGAGCGTCAGACGCTGCTGCGTCTGACGTGGGGAAATCGGCTGCGTTGCCGCTGATGGGAGTGACGCTTGGCGGAAAAACAGTGTCTTTCAAGTAAAATTAGTTAACTTTCAAGACAGTTGCTTGAGTTGAGCAGTCATTCGACGTTCGTGTCTTCAAGGTTTGTTTTGTTCCCTCTTTTTTTCGAGATGAGTCCGTGGACCTACGAGGCCGAGGCTGCTCTGCTCCGAACCTGGCGGAAGAGCGCGGCGTTTTCTGAGAAGAAAATGATGTCGAGAAAGGACCAGTTTTTTGAGTGGGTCATCAGCCAACTGGAGCCTGTTGACTTGTGAGTGTTGTGTTGTCGTCATGAGCCCCAAAAAGGACAACCAGTATGACGAAGTCAGGAGAAACATAGCTGCGATGCGGACTTTTCTTGCCTGATCCATGACACTACAACTGAAACTGGCTTCAAATTCGGAAAGAACGATCGTGCACGCGTACGCGTGGACCTTTCGTCTTCTTGTAATCAAAAATCAATGAAAAATTTGAAAACTTTGTCCGACAATTTTTTGTATAATAAGCAAAAGGCCGGTTTCCGTGGGAATCTGTGTCGTCATTGAGTTTCCCTGGTGATTTTGTGACGTAGACAAATGCGTCAGGCCGCGGCAGTCATGAGCCGCAAAAAAACAAAACACTGTGTGACCCCGCGTCTGCGTCAAGTGCTGCGGCTTGACGCTGCATCCAGCTTCAAATTTGCCGTAGTGTGACTGAGGCCTAACAGGGTTGTTCCACAGTGCTGGCAACTGAAATCCGACCCCCTAGCGGTGCGTTCACTTTCTAGAGGTCTCTGTTTCGTAGTTTTACCATCCCGTGTTGGGTCTTTGCGATGTGAGCGCACAGCTCAGGGGTCGGATTGTAGTTGCCAGCGCTGTAGTGTACTAGTAGAAAGTTTTGTTGGATACAAGTACTAGAAGTAGAGTAACAATCACATCATGTTGATCGGGTGACAGGAGTTTTCAACGCAGTGCGTCCTTAGGGGTCCGTAAATGTCGATAGTTTTTACAATCCGTGAAATTTTCGTACCTGGGTGGTGGGTGCAGCCGAAATTCAAAGTAAATAAAATATCGATGACACGCGGACCTGGCGCCCAGTACTGCGTGTGCGTGGGTCTGCATGCGTCGAACCACACGTACACGTAGATTGTTGTCTCCAAAAAATGTAGTGGAGATCGAAACTCTTGAAGCAAAAGAAAGAGGGAAGTTTGTCAGATATTATTCACAAGAATAATTATTGCACAATTATTCGAAGTATCACAATACCTGATTAATCCGGGTCAAGTCCAGCTCTTATTTGAACTCCACTTCGAAGAATTGCTACATCGCCAATGGTTGGAACAGTTCCCATGTGGAGCGTGGCCTAACGAAAATGGCACGGCAGACTACTTTGTTTGGTACAGCTGCCTAACGAAAATGGCACGGCAGACTACTTTGTTTGGCACAGCTGCCAAAAAAGATAAGTTTTTCAAAGAGCTTGACAGCCCTGGTGAAGACGACGATGGCTACTACGCCGTCATCGAGGCCTTGTGGACTGTTGATTGATCGATTGCCCATAAAGGGTATGATGTATTTGGAATGAGCTGAAGAGCAAGTGATTCTTGGACAACATTCCTGGCATAAGTCTGCCAAAATACATTGCTGTACTCTAGTTATGAATGACACGGTGAGCGCATGCCTGCGTGTGTATGGACTCCATGGACTCCACCTACATTTATGTAGGTACAGTACATGTGTCATCAATATTTTATTCCGTAAAAAGTAGGGGATGGGTGGTGGGTCCTGGTTACTTTGTAAAATTCACGGATTGAAAAAACTATCGATATTTACGGATGGCCCCTTAGCCTTGTAGCATGCTGTCAACGGATCAACATGACAATCCTGTTGATTGTAACAGGGTTCGGGAGGGGGGGGGAGGGGGGGGGGGGTAAGGGGCGCATGGCCCCCTACCCCCCCCCCCAACTCTGATAGCGCACCACCCTACTCATTTTTCATTTTTTATTAATTTTGTTGTCAGTTCACACAGTGAAAGCGCTGCCACAAATCGATCGTTCCGGGTGCTCGCTGGGCCCGTACGTTGCATGTTCTGTGGCAGTGCAATAGGGAGACATGGGAAATGGGTTTTTTAATAAACTGTTTGTTTCCTGGACCGGCGGAAGCAGTTTTTGATTAGTCCGTCCATATCCTAGCTGCTCATACAGTTTGTGTATGATATGGAGGGTAGTCACATGACTTTCATACAGTTTGTGTATGATATGGAGGGTAGTCACATGACTTTCATACAGTTTGTGTATGATATGGAGGGTAGTCACATGACTTTCATACAGTTTGTGTATGATATGGAGGGTAGTCACATGACTTTCATACAGTTTGTGTATGATATGGAGGGTATACACATGACTTTCATACAGTTTGTGTATGATATGTAGGGTATACACATGACTTTCATACAGTTTGTGTATGATATGGAGGGTATACACATGACTTTCATACAGTTTGTGTATGATATGGAGGGTATACACATGACTTTCATACAGTTTGTGTATGATATGGAGGGTATACACATGACTTTCATACAGTTTGTGTATGATATGGAGGGTATACACATGACCTTCATACAGTTTGTGTATGCTATGGAGGGTATACACATGACTTTCATACAGTTTGTGTATGATATGGAGGGTATACACATGACTTTCATACAGTTTGTGTATGATATGGAGGGTAGTCACATGACTTTCATACAGTTTGTGTATGATATGTAGGGTATACACATGACTTTCGTACAGTTTGTGTATGATATGGAGGGTATACACATGACTTTCATACAGTTTGTGTATGATATGGAGGGTATACACATGACTTTCATACAGTTTGTGTATGATATGGAGGGTTTACACATGACGTTCATACAGTTTGTGTATGATATGGAGGGTAGTCACATGACTTTCATACAGTTTGTGTATGATATGGAGGGTATGCACATGACTTTCATACAGTTTGTGTATGATATGTAGGGTATACACATGACGTTCATACAGTTTGTGTATGATATGGAGGGTATACACATGACGTTCATACAGTTTGTGTATGATATGGAGGGTATACACATGACCTTCATACAGTTTGTGTATGCTATGGAGGGTATACACATGACTTTCATACAGTTTGTGTATGATATGGAGGGTATACACATGACTTTCATACAGTTTGTGTATGATATGGAGGGTAGTCACATGACTTTCATACAGTTTGTGTATGATACACATGACTTTCGTACAGTTTGTGTATGATATGGAGGGTATACACATGACTTTCATACAGTTTGTGTATGATATGGAGGGTATACACATGACTTTCATACAGTTTGTGTATGATATGGAGGGTTTACACATGACGTTCATACAGTTTGTGTATGATATGGAGGGTAGTCACATGACTTTCATACAGTTTGTGTATGATATGGAGGGTAGTCACATAACTTTCATACAGTTTGTGTATGATATGGAGGGTATACACATGACTTTCATACAGTTTGTGTATGATATGTAGGGTATACACATGACTTTCATACAGTTTGTGTATGATATGGAGGGTATACACATGACTTTCATACAGTTTGTGTATGATATGGAGGGTATACACATGACTTTCATACAGTTTGTGTATGATATGTAGGGTATACACATGACTTTCGTACAGTTTGTGTATGATATGGAGGGTATACACATGACTTTCATACAGTTTGTGTATGATATGGAGGGTATACACATGACTTTCATACAGTTTGTGTATGATATGGAGGGTATACACATGACGTTCATACAGTTTGTGTATGATATGGAGGGTATACACATGACGTTCATACAGTTTGTGTATGATATGGAGGGTATACACATGACGTTCATACAGTTTGTGTATGATATGGAGGGTATACACATGACGTTCATACAGTTTGTGTATGATATGGAGGGTAGTCACATGACTTTCATACAGTTTGTGTATGATATGGAGGGTATACACATGACCTTCATACAGTTTGTGTATGATATGGAGGGTATACACATGACGTTCATACAGTTTGTGTATGATATGGAGGGTATACACATGACGTTCATACAGTTTGTGTATGATATGGAGGGTAGTCACATGACTTTCATACAGTTTGTGTATGATATATAGCGGGGTAGTCACATGACCTTCTCAGCAGTAAACCCACGTTGGTGGCTAAAACCTTGGCCTGGCCATGGCCTGACCAACTGGACCGGTTCCGTTGGGCCTGGTTTCCCTGCCCCCCCCCTCCCCTACTATTTTTCCCGGCTACAACCTTGCCACAACGAGGCCCCTAGCCATGGCTCCGAAGTGGTGATGCGACCCTGGGCCGGTTACTAACAGGGCAGATCATCTCCTTATGCCGGCAGTATCATAGCTGCATTTGTAGAAGCACCAACATCACGAAAACAGGGAGAGGGGGGGGGGGGGAAGAATGATGTGCTACTTATGCATGTGGCCTCACCTTGGTATTGGACACACACACACACACTATAAGACCACTTCTATACTTCAATGCAGTACATGCATCTGCACAATCCACACCAGTCCGAATGAACCCTAGGACATTTTAGAACCGAACGTTTTCGTTCCCTTCTCTTCATGGGCTCTTATCTGTACCTGCGGGAGTTTGCGGAAAAAAAGTCTCGAAAACTTGCGCAAGAAATTGCGGCAGAAAACAACGAAAAATGCGGCAAAAAGTGCGGAAAGATGCAGAACTTGCCAGGAATTCGCGGAATTATTTGCAGAAAATTGCAGATTTGGGCCAAAGCACGAAATTTGTTGCATCTGTAGAATCGCTATTTGGCCAGTAGATCTACTCCAGGACGTCGTCAAATATGGTATGTGACGACTCCCTGATCTACTGCACTCTCTCGGGAGTAGTAAGAGTCGATTCTATGCAGAAAACCAACATGATCAGGGAAAGCACTGCGGGAAAAGTACAGAAGAATGTTTGAAAAAGTACAGAAAACAACAAAAAAATGCGGGAAATCTCGGATTATGCAGAAAAACGCGGGTTTGGGCCAAAATCGCGAAATTTGTTGCATCCGTGGAATCGCGATTTCCTGGAGGGACAGTCTTATGGGGAATATAGCAAAACTGACTATAATAGACCAATCCCGAAAAGATTGTCTGGGTTCGTGAAAGGGGGCACGCGTGCATGCATGCAAGCCAGCACGTGTGAAGTGCATCGTTTTGTATTCAGTTTGTGTGTGTCAGCTCATGGCGGAGGAGAGAGAGACTTTTGCTCGCCGAGCTGAAGCTAAAGGATTTGATGGAGTCTTGCCAGCAGCTAGTCAAAGGACCTTCGATACCTTAGGCAGACCCTGACGGAGTTTGGAGGCCAGATAGCTCTCGGTGAGGAGAGAAACATTCGCGTGGCGATCGACTCTCCGTAAAAAATGCAAGCTACATAGCGCCGACATACTGCAACAGCTACGATTTCAGCTAACTTCTCGATCTGCTGCTTCACAAAGTTCAACTATTTACAAGTCCTGAGTGTTGTAGTCTGAAGCTGGAGTCTCATCGCCCACCTACACTACAGGTAGCTTTTGGAGCTGATGGATTTCCCGACTTGGACTCCTTCCGCAAACTCTCGCAACATTACTACAGTGTATGCTGTGTTTCCGCACGCTCGTGTCGACATGTCACCTATACTGTACATGTACCGGGTCGCGGAGGAGCTTGACGACCTCCGCTGACTCCAGGTTTCCGAAATACTGCCGTCGTCTTCGTTGATGTCGCTGGTGACATTCTCCCCTTGCAGCACGTGCACATAGTTGTTGTCCCGGGGGTAAAGACTATGACATTGTTGTCTTTCGAAATAGTTCTTCATCACGCTCGCGCGAATGATGTTTCTCATCATGAACTCGTTCCGACGGTGTGACACGGCGATGGTCTTTAGCGGGGCACTGGCTTGGCGAGAATGATATCTTCTTGTGCAATATAACATTGATCGGCTGCAGATGAGTACAGTCACTTCGTGGTTGGTCCTATAGGAGGGCAGCTGCCAGGAAAGAGGCAGGACTCATCGAAGACGAAGCGCTCGCAACAAACAATAGCACTCGAAATATCTCGTAAGATTTAGGGCCTATCGCTTTGAGCCACAGCGCTCACAGCCTTGCCTACTTCATCAAAGTGAGCTCTACATGTTCGTTGACCTCTTCACACTACACAGAAGAGCGAAACAAAGATTATGTCTTAGCATTTCAACTCCAACAGCAGGCCATTACCAGTGCGAGAGAGAAAACTACAAAGGGCTTCGCTTTCTGTCGCATCGTCTCTCTTGCATGCAACTAACGAGAAAATCGTGTACTTACCCTCGCATTCACACGCGAACTATCGAACACGTCCTGTGCCGCATGCTGATCAGGTAGTGCCATGTATGTGTTGTACAGTGTACTCTCAGTTGACATGCCCCCTTTCGAACCCAGACAATCTTTTCGGGATTGGTCTATTGTAAGACAGCAATTACAAGGGCAAAGATCGCTGATTTATTGCTGTCTTCAAATCATTTTTGCTTTATTCGCTGTTAGTAAGAGGCCATGAAGAGAAGGGAACGAAAACGTTCGGTTCTAAAATATCTTAGTGTTCTTTTGGACTGGTGTGGATTGCGCAGATGCATGTATTACATTGAAGAATTGGAGACGCTTCCCTAGCCCTTTCCATGCCAGCATGTTTTCCTGTGTTGGCCACGCATTGTTCAGGCGCTGAGCTCAACTGTTCAAAGCTGCACACGCACCTCAGAACGAACTTTATTGCTATTTCACTGTACCTTGATGGATTTTCACGATCCATGGCATGTTGGAAAGATCTGGACAACAGGAAGCCATTTCAGGGACTCACAGCGCGGCAGGCATACCAGGGCCACTTCCATCTCCTCTCCAAGTCCCCCTACCATGCCTGAAAATAACAAAACGACTGCCTCTCATGTTTTCTTTCGTCTTCTTGCTCATTAGGGAGGTTTCACTCTACGGAATTACGTATGAAAATAACGTATGAACTGCACGGAATTTTCATACGTAAAAATCAGAGCTGCTGGGTTTCGCTCTACGTGATTTATCCACGACATGCGTTGTTGCTTTGGAGACGCGTTGGCTGCATGCGCCCACCGCATGCACCATGAACCGAAACCGCGTTTTCCATCTTATTTTGCACGTGGTGTACGGTGTGTGTACCTTGTGTTTCGCGCGGCTTGAGCGTTGCCATGGAAAAATGCGGAAAATGCGAAAAAAAATTCAAAAAGTCCTACGGAGGACCCAACGTAGGAAAGAGCTTTCCTACGGAAATCCGTAGAAAGATTTACGTATGAAAGCTGCCCTCGCTCCCCAGCGCGTACGACATGCGGATTTTCATACGTAATTACGTAGAGCGAAACCTCCCTATTGTGAACTGATTTTCACGATTCAAACTATGTTGGAAAGCTGAGATTCAAGCGCGTTTGTTGCAGCTGACTGCGCACGCGCTGTGTCTAGGGGAAATCCTCTAGCCCGCACGAAGTCGCGAACAAAAAATTTGAATCGATCGCCAAAATGTGAAATTTGCGCATTGTGGCCATTCAATTTATCGCCGCTCAGTCATACCTTGTCATATCGCGAAGAACGTTATATCCCTGGAAAACTAAGCTCAAGACCTTCCCAGCGGCGTCTCAACCTTAGCAGTCCAAGATATTTTGACGGAGTTATGACAGTTTGTACACTCGTCTATAGCGCGCGATACACATGTACTGTACAGTGTACATTGTAGTAGTGTAATTTGTTATTATATTATCCGATGATTTTGTTTTGTTTGCTATGATTCCGTGATTTTCTGTTGGTTGCTTTTCTGCTGTGCGAATAAATGCGGTGTCCACACTAAATATAAATAAAAAAAGTAATTTGTACAGTGCAGGCAGAACGCGTAAATTAAACGCGTCCATGGCCAATCGGCTCATGCCAAAAAAACGCGTATACGCGTCCATGGCATGGAAAGGGCTATAAACCACTTCTATTAACGGACATTTGTGAATCAATAATATGGGTAAATCAGTGTGACAAATTAAAAACCTCTTGAACGGCAGAAAGTAACACAACGAAACATGAACCAAGCCGGACAAAGCAATGACGATGACGATGAGGCGCAGACAAAAGGGCAAAAGCATTCTGAGCGTGTACTAGTAAGTCGAATACTGGCTGTTCTTCAAGAGAGAAAAGAAGAAAGTTGACAAGTATATTGAATAATGTTTAGCTTCTATCATGTTTGCTATGAACCAGAAATTGATTTGGTAATAGAGGGGCATAGCCGGGGTTTCATTTTGAAGTTGTTCCCAGTCGACTCTACATGTAACAGTCTGCATTTCGTGACAACACATCTGGCAGCGGCTTGTACTCCGGTGCAACTTATACTCCGGAAGATACAGTACGAACAAGCAAGATCTGTTATTGAGACTCTAGCCGTATGGTTAGAGACGAGAAGGCAGAAATGCCTGTGAATCTGGTGAAGTGAAATAAAAACAAAAAACTCCTGTATCCCTGATGATGCCCTTTTGGACAATAATTCTACTGTTCTTCGTGGTGTAGCCAACGACTGTTTTGTGTGTTGCGAGTTGGGTGTACTGAAAACAAAAACGAAAAAACAAACAAACAAGAAAAGTGGTTCTCCCGCACAGAATACTAGATTCAGCAGAGCTAGAGATGGAGACACAGGCGGGCAACAGAATCATGCCACTGGAGAGACACATCGGGGGAGACCAAAATAATCAAAATACTAGTTTCCGAAAGTCGGCACTGCGCCTTGAACCCATAATTATGTGGATATAAACAACCGTACTTGTCCACATGTCCATGATGTCCTCTGTACACAATCTGATGTCATCGTGTTTCCGTGTCTGTGTGTCTTTGTGTTTTCTTTTTCGCTGACATTCAGCTAGTTGGGAGCAACGGCAGTGAAGGTCACCACTGATTGATAAGCAACAGTGCAGCAGGATGGTGTGAAGATCACCACTGATTGATCAGGGACCGTGTTACGGGATGGCGCGAAAACCACCATCGATTGATCGGGGACCGCGTTGCGGGAAGGTGTGGAGATCACCACTGATTGATCAGGGACAGTGCTGCCGGCTGGTGTGAAGAAACAAACACCGACATCCCCGCTGGTTGTTAGTCCCTGCTCTCCACAATTTTGCATCCAACAACACCACCAATGTCCATCACAGTGTTGGTGAATACAAGCTTGTCAGCAGACACAACAACAGACCGGTATCCGTCATAAACAACCAGAGTTGCAGCACCCAGCATGGAAGCGGCACCACCGGCAGCACTCATAAAACCAACGAAGTCTCCCACGGGTACCGGTATTCACTTCAACTTCCGTACACCGTACATTTGGAATTTCCTTGCTATGGAGTACGGTGTTGTGAATGTGGACCGTGTGGAGTGGTGGAGTGTTTCAAAATTTCAGAATGGTCGAGTTCCTCACAGCTTCTACGTTAACTTCTGTACATGCCTATTAGGTAATACAGCATGATAACTGGGACAAAGATTGAGTGACAGAACAACCAGAGTGCAGCAACGCTGCTCTACATCTGCTCCAGTTGAAGCCCTGACAGACATGAAAAAGGTGTCAATGTCATTCGCACGGAAACATAGATCATGAATTGGGAAAAAGCCCCATCATCATCATCATCATCATCATCATCATCATCATCATCAGCAGCAGCAGCAGCAGAAACCGGCAATAGCAATGTTAGTGACAGTTTCACACCCCTTGTTTTACCACTGTGATTATGCGTGCAGTTCAGTAACCCGCACGTAGTATCACAGATACATCGTATTCTCTCTCTCCCCCCGTTTACCCGCAGTTATTAGTATCCTATTCTCTTACTATGTGCTTCCATAGCTTTTACTATGTTCTTCCATAGCCACTTCTAGGCTAAGCCTTCGCCGTCATTTTATTGGGTCGTCATCCCGTTTGAATGTGCGAAGTGAAATAAAAACCAACCAACCAACCAGTAGTCTTCAGATGCCCGGTGCGTCTTTCTTCTTCTACAGGGAACTGAACTGCTCATGTGTGTGTGCACACGTGTGCGTGCACGAGCGTGTGTTCCTTCAGATTTGATTTCACTTCTTGTGCTCCAACTTTGCTATCTTAGACACTTCTGCTACATTTCCGAGGTTTTCGTTCCGGATATCGGCTGCCTCCATTGTTCTTGGTTGCCAATAGCCATAATTTTGCAAGAAACGCATTGCAAGGGTGAGCCGTTATTCTGTGGTTCCATTGATGCAAAAATACTAGCGGCTGTTGTCAGGACAACCAGGCTTGTGTTTGATGTGCTTGGTAGTTGATTACTTTGTCCGGGTTCGAGTATCTGTCTGCTGCTATGGTTACGGGACGGCTTTCCCCGCCGCCACCATTTGTCCGGGTACAAGTACTTCAAAGTACATTGTTTGTCTGCTGTCAGGACAACGGGGTGGGCCCTTTATCTGCCGTCTTTTCTGTCACTCTATCCACTGGAGTAGGAAATCCTATAAGTCAAAACCAGGTTGTAGGCTGGTAGGGTGGGGATGGTGGACTTCCAGCTTCTGAATGAAACTCTTGGCAAAATTTTCAGAATTCTTTCGAAAAAGTTTGAACTGTTCCCTTTGTTCTCTCTCTCTCCTGTTTTGGCTCCGACCTGCCATTAACCTGACGGTCCACTACATTGGGCACTACACTGTCTCCTCCCCACCCATGAGCAGCCATTGCTTCTTCTTACCATGCTGTGCCCCGAGCCCAAACACAGACACAGTGTGTTATGCTTGCACACTCACATGCACAGCCATCATCATTCCGGCTCTGGACGCGTTTTCGACTGCATGTTGGCTGATCACAGGGCCAGTAGTGCATGTATGTACACCATGTATGTATGCTGCCAGTAGTACATGTATGTACATCATGTATGCTGCCGAGCACTATCATTATCATAGCATGCATATAGTGACAATCCTGCACAATGCTTCTCGGATCTGACTGTGACATCAGAGATGACGTCATCATGACATCACACTCGCTCAGTATACCGGTATCATAATGCATGTTGTAGTGTTGTTGTACTGCATGCACACTCATTTCCTCAGGCATATCAGTATGTGTGTATGGGAGGGGGGGGGGGGGGGCATGCAAGGTCACAGAGCCCAAAAAAAGTTCACAACAGAACATGTAGAATCGAACCAAATCTGGTCGAAACACACAAGAAACAGTTAGGAGACTGCAGACTAACCACTTGGCCAGGAAGACCTGTTGCCAAAACTGGAGCCTATGCACTCTTCATAAATTTGGATGGGAACACTGCGATAACCAGTGGGTAGTACCGTATGTGGTACTGTACTCCCTGGTGACAACAGTTAACAGGAGCAATGGGATGGGATACGAGAATGTGTATTACGGCAATAGAGCCTGTTGTTCAAGTCACAGTGCAGTGTTGTAGAGTGCATACAGCAATACATTAACGTGTCATTCATCACTCAGCGGAGAGCTGAACACGTAACTGAGCAAAGGCAGCGCTTGGAAGAAGACTCAGCTGTGTGTAGATCGGCAGAACTATAACTTGGCGGAATTCTGGAATTGCATGCGAGACTGACGCGCTTACAGCCTGCACGATATTCAACTGCGTTTGGGAAGTACAAAACATCCGTGTCAGTTGTGCAGCCTACCCATGGTTGACACAGCATATGCCAATTTAGCACTTACAACATCAAAATTATACAAAGTATAGCAGTGTGTGCACATGCAGCGGCATGCCAATGCATACACAGACTAATTGTGAGAAAGCAACTATCAATCATAGTGCTGTCGGCCGAGGTCAATGGAGGAAATGAAAAATCCAGGAGCAGAGCAAAGGCTAGAAAAAGAAGTTCATAGGAGAAAGACGGTAGAGTGGAAGGTGGGAATTCAGACAGGGGAAAAACAACGGATGATTGTGTTGAAATAATACAAAAAATGTTACGGTACGAGGTGATTTGGCGGAGGTAGATACGGAGAGAGAGAGAGAGAGAGAGAGAGAGAGAGAGAGAGAGAGAGAGAGAGAGAGAGAGAGAGAGAGAGAGAGAGAGAGAGAGAGAGAGAGAGAGAGAGAGAGAGAGAGAGAAGGAGAGAGAGAGAGAGAGAGAGAGAGAGAGAGAGAGAGAGAGAGAGAGAGAGAGAGAGAGAGAGAGAGAGAGAGAGAGAGAGCTAGGGAGAAAGAGAGGGAGTGTGAGAGAGGGGGGGGGGAGTGAGAGAGAGAGAGAGTGTGTGTGTGTGTGTGTGTGTGTGTGTGTGTGTGTGTGTGTGTGTGTGTGAGAGAGAGAGAGAGAGAGAGAGAGAGAGAGAGAGAGAGAGATAAAGGCATTTGTGACATTTGTAGGAAGAAGACTTGCTAAAAAGCCTCTTGCGAATCTCGCATGTCAGTCACGTGCAGTTGCAGGCTTACGGGGCGCCTGTGCGTGATAGACCAAATGCCACTCATGTCCTTCCTGCAAGGAATCAAACCAGTCGTCCACCGGCAGCAGCCATATAACCCACACGATCCGTCCATCGGAGCTGGCCCGGGCTCCATGAGCTGGATGGGTCTGAGCAAGCCGTGCGAATAGGAGCTGACTAGGCACCTGGTCCATCGGCATCCACACGATATGGCTTAGCCCCTGGAGCAGCCGTTTCCTCAGAACAGTCGACAGTAAGTCTGATTCGCTCCATCACTGGCGGAGATCGGCATTGGCGACATGGTCAAGTTCCTGCTCCCTTCCGCGTGATATGGCCACCTTCTGCAGCTGCTATCTCCACAGAACATCCGACAGCCAGTTTAGATTTCCAAGATCAGCATTGGCGACAGGGTCAGGCTCCTGGTCGTATCGCAGGTACACTCGCATTGGATAGCCCTGTCACACATACTCACAGACATGTATTGGCACACATAAAAAACGCACAAAAACATCAACAACACACACAGACAGACGCACGCACGCACACGCACACACACACACACACACACACACACACACACACACACACACACACATGCATACACACACACACACACACACACACACACACACACACACACACACACACACACACACACATGTACTGGCACACAAACTAAACACACACACACACACAAACTAAACACACACACAAGCTAACATCACCGGCACACACAGTACTTGCAGTATTTGCTATGGGAATAACCACTAAGGGGCCATACGTAAAATTAAAATAGATATTTATTTAGAAACGAAAACTAGTCGTTTAGGGGGGGGGGGGGGGGTTGAGCGCCTGTTCGTTTCTCGAAAAATATCGATGCACAGTTTGTATGTGTGGGCACGGCCAGAAAAGAAAAGAATAAATATCGATACTATGCATCGTTTGTATGTGTTCGTTTCTGAGGGAGGGGGGGTGAAGAGAAACGACTAGTTTTCGTTTCGAAATAAATATCGGTATTATTTTACGGATGGCCCCTAAGGGACAGTTGTGTGTTCAAATATTATATCCTTCAAACAAACTCAAAAACAGATAACAGAGAACATTGGCGGCAATTTTTCTCTGTCTTGCTGTATGTTTTGTTAGCTGGTCCGACTCCGTTTGTTTCCCATACTTTCAACATGCACTTGAACCTGTTCAGCGGCTGCTTGTGCCATTGAACCTTTTGGCTTGAAGAAAGCCATTTTCAAACTGGAGATAAAATACAAGTTTCTCACCCCTGGGTACTAATCACTACATATGTTTCCGTATGTTTCATAGCCTCATCCAAACCAAAACAGCAGTAGCTAGCATCGCGTGTCTTCATCAGCAGTGATCAGCTGCTCCACAGCACCACCAACCATTGGGCTTCAGCAGCTAGAAAAGATCTACCTTTAAGAACGGCTTTGGCTAGGAGGCTGACCCTAGTTCTTCACCAGTCAACACTACTACACTTTCTTTTGAAGTTTCCAGTCACACGAGTCACAGAGTACCATGCATCTGTTTCGGTAACTAATAGTTCCATGCCAGATCGGGCAATCTTCAGACAACAGTTACTGATAACAGTGATGCACAGCTAGTATGGTATTTAGACAGGGGCATAGGTGGGAGTCCGTGACGGCCCAGTTGAAGTCTGGTGGGTGTGAAAAGTCCTGGAGGGAAAACGTGCCAAACTCCCTTAGTCTAGTGTGAGTGAGAAAAGAGAATATGACGGCAGGAAAGCAAGCCGGGCTGGGTGAAAGATGATGTGACTTGCCGGCAATCACATGCCGGTGCAAGATTTCCCCGCACTTTGGTAAACGCCTCAAATCAGTTAGAGATGGGGAGATAATTTCCCTATAATGTACAAACAAACAGGTGCAGCAAGGTGCAAATTTCCACGCGCTCTGATGGCTAGGCTACAGGTGCTTAGAATAGGTGAGGAAAATGAAATGACACGACGGCAAGCAAGGTTACGTGCACGATACTACACGGATGCTTCCATCAGAACCATCAGAGTAGGGGTGGCATCAGAATAGGGGGGGGGGGAGGTGCCATCAGAGTAGGGGTGGCGTCAGAGTAGGGGGGGGGGGGGAGGGTGCCATCAGAGTAGGGGTGGCGTCAGAGTAGGGGGGGGCACCAGAGTAGGGGTGGCGTCAGAGTAGGGGGGGGGGGGAGGGTGCCATCAGAGGAGGGGTGGCGTCAGAATAGGGGGGGGGGGGGAGGGTGCCATCAGACTAGGGGTGGCGTCAGAATAGGGGGGGGGGGTGCCATCAGAGTAGGGGTGGCGTCAGAATAGGGGGGGGGGGAGGGTGCCATCAGAGTAGGGGTGGCGTCAGAATAGGGGGGGGGGGAGGGTGCCACCAGAGTAGGGGTGGCATCAGAATAGGGGGGGGGGGGAAGGGTGCCATCAGAGTAGGGGTGGCGTCAGAATAGGGGGGGGGGGGGGGGAGGATGCCATCAGAGTAGGGGTGGCATTAGAATAGGGGGGGGGGAGCATCAGAGTAGGGATGGCGTCAGAATGGGCGCGGGGAGGGTGCCATCAGAGTAAGGGTGGCAACAGAATAGGGGGGGGGGGGGGATGCCATCAGAGTAGGGGTGGAATCAGAATGGCCGGGGGGGGGGGGGGGGGTAGGGAGGGAGGGTGACATCAGAGTAGGGGTGGTGTCAGAATAGGGGGGGGGGGGGGCTGCGGCCCTACCCCTCTAGGGCTAAAACCCTTGTACATGTATCTGAGCTATCCTGGAGGTACATTATCCGTGCAGTATCAGTATACACGCATGCCTCCGCACCTCAAAGTTACAAGCACCTCCGTTTACCGGGTACGCCTCGGGTGAGTTTCAGTGGAAATATTACAGCAATTGTGCCAATTTTGTGGAAACAGTGGCAGCATGTGCCAGACCAACGGGTCTTCCACTCTGAATCGCGTACACGCACACGTAATTCCTCCGTTAACAAAAACTTCTTGATGGATTTTTGAGGGACTGGGTTGCGCACAAACTGCCGTGAAATCAGTCACGATCACTTTCTCGGCCTTCTCTGGCATGTCATGAAAGAGGTACGATGCAAGGAGAGCAAGCTTTCACAACAAGCCGAGCGAGATTGATTACATACTGGTATTGCACATCCCTTCGGGAACGGACACGATAATTTACTTTATCGCACATCAGATAATTTTTGCCAAACTTACAGCATATTGAATATCCTACGGATATCAGTATTTACCGCCGACCGTGACACGCCGCAAGCAGCTACTGGTAAGCGCTGGTATAAACAATGCCTCCATTGTAGTCTGTGTCCTCCACTGGTTGAATCATTGTCAGTATTCCTGATCAAGAGCGCGCGCTGACTCACTGAGTGCTTGCGTGCAGGAAGTGCAGTACACGCGGACTCTACTCATCCTCCGTCCACGGCGCGTCAGATAACACAGACTTTCGACAGTTTCGTCGTCATACAGTTCACTTTCACGTACGAATGCCGTACACGTACCGTGTCGGAACTTAGCGAGACATTCCGTATCCGCTTCCGCCTCTTGACTTGTTTTGAGCTCGTCCAACTATTATTTTGCCTTTTCTTCATTGTTTTCGCGAAAGGCTACGACAGCGGTCCGGACGATAACAAAATTCCCTTCGCGAGCGCTCCAGTGGCAGTGGCAGTGGCGTGTACAACTGTCCAAAGGACAGCATGAACTGAGTGCAGACAGCGAGCTCGTGAACCAACTAATGGCTTCTTTATCAGAAAAGAGAGTTACGAAGACCACACACACACTATTTTCACGTGTGCTCAGCTAGATCAATGTACATGCATCACTGATTCTAGATTCTTGATTCTACTAAGTCTCTGCTCGCATCCCTGGTCTCACCTGTAATGATTATGTCCCACATCATTCAGAGGATTCGACCTGTTGAGTTTTTATCAATTTTTACAGCGTGCATGCAGGTGAGTATCAAAGAATATCGCATGGAGATGAGGTGACTGGTCGAAACTGTCGAAAGTTCGACACTTGCGAATTGGTAGTGTAGATTCTACGTGGATCTACTGAAACACGTAAGTACACGTAAGTCCTTGTCGTTGTTGTCAGTTCTACCGACTACAATCATGTAGATCTACAGGTCCTGTAACCATGGTAACTGTGTAAGGCTGTATGGTGCTGCTCAATGAAATCCAGTCGAGTCACTCAAGTAAGCGCCGGGCGTTGCGCAGCCGTAGACCTGCGAACACTGGGCTGCGAAATGGTGCAAGGCGCGAATAAACTGGAGTGATGCGACTGGATTTCTATTGAGCAACTACATGCACACATTCGTGGCCAAAGAAATCCGACCCACGTGCCGAAAGCAGTGCTCATGCGGCCGCTGCGGCCCTCAGATTGATATCCCCTACTGCCCTAGGCCAGTATAGGCTAGGATCTAGGACCTGGCGGATAATATTCGAAAAATCGGCAGATTCTGCTCGAAAAACTGGCAGATTCTGCTCGAAAATCAGTGAAATTAGCAGAACCATGCAAACATTATACTTACAGCAGGCATTAACATTTTTGGATTTCTGCTCCATTTCGCTATCCAGAAACAAAACGTTTTTTTCCGTGAAACTTTTAAGAAGTCGGCGGAATAGCGCAAGCTCCAGTGTGCGGTGCGAACTCTTTCCTAACAGTCATCGCGAAGTCGCAACCACTCTTAAGTGAAAAAGTACCGAATTCTGACAATTGGTGTGCCGGCATTATCCTCTAAAGGCTGCTTCTGGCAAGTAGTTCCTTCACTAAGCTGCTTATGTTTCTCAACACATACAGCCGGTGGTAACGCGGATATGCGTACTGTACCGGCAGCAGGGTCCAGCGGATTCTGCCGGCAGAAAAATTGGCAGAATTCGGTACTTTTTCTGGTAAGTTTCATGCATGTTTGGTATGTGGATAAAAAAAAATGGAGCAGAATTCGAGGAATTGCCCGCCATAAGGTTTGTATGGTTCTGCCAATTTCACTGCTTTTCGAGCAGAATCTGCCACCTTTTCGAGCAGAATCCGCCGATCCCTAAGGTCCGGCAGGCTATACAAGTACGTGTGTGTACCATGTACATGTAAGTAAAGTAAAAGTAAATGATCGTGTCTGTTCCCGCATGTATTATAAAAGATCCTGCGACTTCAGCTGTAGAATGACGAAGTTTTCTGCTCTGAACGTATAGGAGATTTCTCCGACTGACTCAGCGAAGTGTCGAGTACGTCACCACTCACCAGGAAGCCCGAGTTCCAATGTTCAGAGTAGCCACCTTCTTCATAGGCTACAGATTTTGAGATTTTGCACACGTTTCACAGGAGTCCATGCTCGCCTTCCATTGAGTGTTGTAGGATGCATTGAGATACTAGTAAGCACGAGACGAATTAAGTTAATACAATCCTGAACCAGCTCATCATACATTCTCATTACAGTCTTTATAACACGGTCTCTGGGCTACACGAATAAATGAAAGAGAAAAAAACGGCATCCGAATGTTCGGCCAAGGCCCGTCTTCAGGAGGAAGATGAAGACGAATGGGTAGAAGGAATGTCTACAAAGGAGTCTGCACCCATTGCGCCTACTGTCATTATTGATGCAGAGCTCACTGACTTTTGTCAGTTTGAGCACTCTGGCAAGGTACGTTTGGGCCAGGTCTTTGGCTCTGGCTTTGGAAATTTTATTTTTCATTGTTATCCGGTTCCGCCTCATTTTCTTTGTGCTGCCCTGATGAGTCCACAAATGACGAAACAGCATTCTGTCCGCAGGTTGAGTGTACATGTATGTAGTATTTTGTACGTAACCAGCTGAGTTCCAGGATTCATAAGGTGAGCGTACAAGTAATAATTAAGTAATAATGTATTTAAAGGATTCCCCAGAGGCCGTTTATGCCTATGGAGGGGTCTCCATTTTGTACAGTTAGGATGAGAATATGAGAATACAAAGTGAGCAGAGAATGAGAAATAACACGACGGATAGGACAACTGGGAGTGAGCAAATCAACGAGGAAAACAAGAAATATCAGTGAATACCTTTGCAGTTAAATTAAAACTTAGCCTTTTTTTAAGAACACAGGGCAACACAATCATGGTGCAGATAATTTACACAACAACGAGAGGCAAAAGAAAAGCTTGTGAATCATCAACATAGCCTGTAAAGTGTACAAGTACAGTCATACAGTGTATAACCCAATACTAGTTCAAAACTAGTATTGGGTAAACCTTGTTATAGTTCACACAAATTGTTTCATGCTGTCAATCTAACAATACGTACAGTCATGTACATGTACATGTCCCAGTTGAATGTGAGTAACTGTCAGGAACACCGAGCTCAATGTCGCCTACTTTAAAGTACATGATTGCACATGTACGTGCATAATGGCATTTCTTTGAGCTCATTAAACGTATTGTTACCTAAATGGGAAATCAGCGAGCTGTGTTCACCTGGGTCACGTTTAGCAAAATATGATAACAGTGAGTGCCATCTGCTCACCCTGAACTCACGCGACTGGGGACCGCTGAGCGTGTGGAGGGCGAACTGAATCGATTTTCTCGGGCAACGGCTGAGGTTGTAGAGTTCGACTGTCCTGAGTTGTAGCTGTCCTAACCAGGATCTAAAATCATAAATGTGTCCCATTCGAGTATCCTGAGTCATAACTGGCCAGCAGCAGCATTTATCCCGTTTTCACACAACGATGTGAATACCACGGCGTGTCAGTGACGTCTGCACGATCATACGAGTCGCTATGTTCCTCCTAGGCGCTTCCGGTAGGTGTACACGATTCGTACCATGTATTTAACATGATGAACGTGGACGTAGCACACGTTATATCGCGTTCAGACGGCGTAACGCGAACGGAAGACGCGCGAACGTAATCGGAAATTCGTGCACAGTGTATAGGCATTTTAGCAACTCAGGTGCAGTGGCAAGCATCTACTTAGTACTGCCGCAAGGAAACGGTACCCCTGCTGCTGGTATGGCACTATATGGGGCAACATGATCACCAGGTTCCTACGACCCGCCGCCGCTTAAGCTGTCCTAACCACAGCGCTGCGATGAATAGGCATTGGTGAGGAGACAGGGCGCGTCATGTATATTGCGTCAGTGTATACAATGTATGTGTCAGTGTATGTCAGTGTGTGTCAGCCCCTGAAAGCAGAAATGCCGTGGAATAGCATCACATAATATGTACACTATACTGGCAGCGGACTGGTAACGTCTAAAATAATAAGGAAACTGCAAACATGCATGCGTGATACGATGTTGATGAGTACTGCTACTAGTACGCCTCTGACTCGCAGATATGAATACCTGACTGCAAAATCCCCCACGACGCAGCTCAACAGATCAATGGGTGTAGGTGTGTATGTGTGTTCTTGTCGCTCAGTAGAGTTGAGTGGAGCGAGCTGTGCTTCCGGTGCAGAGAGGCGGACTCACATCCCTGTATGGCAACTTCCCATGTCTCGCCCAAAGATGACGTTTTTTTGTTTTTGTTCCTTTTACTAGAGCCACGTAAACCCGTCATGTGTGAGCCATGAATAAGGGGAGGGGTGGCGTGGTCTGGGATGCTCTGCCGACCTTGGGTTTCGGCTTCATCACGAGTTTAATCAGTGCAGCCATACTTGCGGTCGTAATGAAATGTTAGAACTGCTGAGGGCCACAAATACTTCATCATCATAATCATGCTTGTTCTCTTCTTTTCTTTCTCTCTTACTTTCTGTCCTTGTGTTTCTTATTATTGAAATCCAACATGGCGTTGCTAGCGCTCGCTAGCGCCCAATGACGTGTCCGCACAGCCTACAGCCTACGGGGCACCGTTGGGTGTAGGGAATGTCATCAGGTACAGGTCTGGGTGCAGGGTTCGTGTGTGGAGAGACTTTAAGCACATACATGTACATTGTACAATGTACTGATGACGTAATGTAGTGTAGTGTAGTGATGTAATGTAGTGTAGTGAACAGTATTCATCTCAATCACGTATTGTAATACGGTTAGAAGTCACGCAGCATTGCACAAAATAGCCATACGTACCTCTACTTGATGTCGTTGTGTAGCAACACAACACATAACATAGACGGACCTACACTACACACGCACACACCCGTGTACTCAAGGCTATAAGCCCCCCCCCCCCCCCCACACACACACATCTTTGACGCCCCATCTCCAGTGGAGATGATAGGCTACTGAGTTGGGCAGTACCTGAGGTGGCGCTTTAAATCACCACACACACACACACATACACACACACACACACTCACACACGCGGGGAGAACCACGTCAACGGGGGGAGGGGGGGGGCTGACACACACTAGCATACACGTGCTCATATCAAGCTATGTTATTGTTTTATGATCCTGCATGGCTGCATATCCTGTTCCAGTGATTTGACATTCGATCATTCGGTACCCCCCCCCCCCCCCGGCTATAAAGCACAAATTTAAGGTTTTGGGGATTTAGAGCATAACTTTTCTCCGTTCAAGTCTCACTTTAACTTTAATAGTGCAGGTAGGCGGGCACACACCTCACTGTATGGCAGCTAACTTCACCCTGTTTTACCCCCCCTGTTTTACCCCCCCCCCCCACCCTGTTTTACCCCCCCCCCCCCAAGACGAAGTGAATATAGTAGTAGTTACACTGGCCGAAGATTTAAAAAAAACCGTAGCCCTTTGGTCTGAACAGTGGTGTTTGTTCCACCACACACTATACAGTGTACATTCCCTCTCTTTAGGAGCTGCATCTGCGGTGTCTTGATCCTAGGCTAGAGGGCGGTGGCGTTCCTGCGGATGCGGAAAACTCAGTCTAGCTGAGAGTCTCACGCGAACCGTGAATGATTTTTTTTGTACATTCTGTGCGACGCCTTCCCTGGACGCACAGGCTCAAGGGCGTACGAAAGAGAGTTCAGGCCACTCCTGTCTTGTCGAGGTCTGATCCTTGTATTGCTATGTAGAAAGACACCTGCATGACAGTACTAGGGTCAGCGTATAAGCAAGTCAGGATCATTTTGTCTAAAATACCCTGACTGACTGTTAGTGAAGGACTCGTGTTGCTGTGGCAGTGGTGTGCTACTGCTGTTGCAGTGCTGGTGTTTGTCTTACCTGACTGATATAATTGCCCGGTGGTTAAAGTACCTTTCAGAACGAAATTGTGTGCGTTCATGTGTTCCGGTGTGCGCTACTCTAGTCTAGATGGCAGTCGTGCGTCAGTCAGGTGTCAAGTCGCGGCGTCAGAACAGCGCGAGCTAGCTCCAGTGCAGTGTGGGGAGCAACCAACTTTCCTATCCGTGTTCTAAACCAATTAAACGCGCAAAACTATGCACATACTGGTACGCACACACTACACTATTAGTATCTGATAGCAGTACACGTCTTACAGTACACGTCTAACATGCACAGTAGACACGAGAACGTTGAGGCTTGTGCAAGGAGAATCATGTGGCCCATGCGATTCCCCTCCCCCCCCCCCCCCCAAACGTTACAAGTACATGATGTATGGTAAGCGGACATTCATCACACTCACAGAGCCGCTGGGACCCGTCTTCCTCGATGGCGATTTGTGCGACAAAGCTTGGGTACAAACACTACGATCACCGCTCACGCTTTGCGCGACATGATTGATGAATTGCATACTCTGGAGCATTCCGCTGCACGCTGGCTCTCTCTAGCAACGGCCGCCGCAAGCTGTCAACAGGCAACATTGCTAAATACGTCAAGAGATCATCCTCTGGCTTGGCATCACAACCGTTCAGCAAAACCGGCTACCTGACAGGAAAGAGCAGTTAGAGCCAGGGGAGACGTGCACGGGCAAAACTAATCAAACGAGAAGTGAGAATGTCCACTAGTGAGATCCAGTCGGAAGGAGGCAAGCTAGACCTGGGAGTGAAAACGACATTATACTTTAGAGGCGGGTAGCCTGCAGACATGCGCTGTACACGCACGAACATTGCTGACGGTCACGGCCGTGCCACGCGTAACAACCCGTCGGCCTGGCCTGAAGAGCAAGACCGACCTGGTGGCAGGCGTACGCCGAACAGCACCCAGCAGCAGACCTACTGCTATTGGGCTGACTCTCCCCGTCTTTCTGGCACAGCTAGTTAGCTAAGCTGTGCAACACCAGGACCTAGAGAGATCAACATCAACGATCTACTGGTCATTCAAAATCAGTACCATAAACGGGAGACTGCAACAGAGGCGCTTGGTGACTGTTGGATGCTGTTGTGCCTTCAAACAGGCTAGAGAAATCACTGGATAGCAGCAGCAGGGAAGAGAAGGACGACAACCTGCTAAACCTGCGTCTATGCGAGGTAAGAGCTGTGATGAAGATATTGTTTGCCCGAGATAATGCCAGTGTCACTGTCAGGGTTTCAAAGCGTGTATTGTATAATCTACTCTTGAACTAGCGATAGAGTGTGTCAAGCGGACACACGCTGTAATCTCCCGTATCGTACCGAAAGATAAGACGTGCTTGCACACTTTCGGTAGATGTACATGTATATCACAACAATAGGGAACTACGACTACGAGTCGTGTTGAGGCTAGAGCTTCACTAGACGCTTCTTTTAGCCATTGGGGTGTGCTCCGGCGGTTTCAGTTTCAATGTGAGAAGTGCCCACCGATGACTACTTCATCACGTTATGTACCTGGGACTTTCTGAGTGTCCTTGAGCGACGTCAAAAGACTGAGAAAGCACACGGTTTGCGTGGTGTTGGACTGGCCGGCATGTCGAAAGCATCGCTCAAGTATCTTTAGAGTGGTGCTGTCCGTAGACACAATCTCAGTGGTCGTAGAAGATCTCGTCCCGTGATACTGACAGCCTAGTGCTGTGTCGTGCCGACGCGTAAACTTGACTTAAGTTAAACTAAAGGAGGAAGCTAGGTTAGAATTGGGTTAGGAACAATACTCCTCATGAGCTCAGTCAATATCGTGCTATAGCGTTAGGCACATGTAGCTGCAATACTTCGCTCGAGACCCACGTCCCTTTCCGCGACACTGTCCAGGGAAGTGCATCCATCGTAAACCTAGTCATGTGCAAGTAGTCTATAGCAAGCCTTTCCAAGTCCAAGCCACTGTACTGCGTGTGAGTGACTGATGGGCAACTGTCAGACGCACTGGGTTCGTGTATGTGAATGCTGGACGGAAGGTTGGAGCCATCACTGACGCCCGTATGATGGCCGTATCATGGACATGGTGGCATGATGGCTGTATCATGGTGGTATGATGGCTGTATGGTGCGTGTACTTGTATCAACAACGGCCTCCAAACGTACATGATGACATTGTACAATAATTATTATAGTCCCAACTTTGAACGGTAGTGGGTTTGGGTTTTCCTTAGAGTTTTGCTATTTGCTGCATCACAGGACTGAGAAGTGAGCATGTCTGTCTACCAGTACCAAAGCTAGAAACATTCGCGTTGTGAGGGTGACACGTCAACAGCGCCGTGCAACTCACGTCACGCAGACAAGCACGGAATTTTCACAAGCCTATCCAGATACGGAATTGGAGCAACGAGCGCGAAAGTGGCGTCTTAGGTCTAAATGAGGCGAAGTGAAATTTATACATGTACGTGTATCTGTGACGTGTGTGCTGTATTGTATTTACGTGAAGCATGCTTGTGAGCCTGAGTATGACTCATAACGGGTATTGAGGATGCTGATCCTTTCCACTGTATAAGTTTCGTTTGTAGTAGAGGAGTGCGCTTATATAGTTGTATCGGAATTGTTTTCTGCCCGTAAACGTAAACTAGAGCAGCTATGTAGTAGATTTGCTGTTAGGCTTTTTCCTACGAACATCTCTATCTTCCAATACTTGCAATGGTGTGCTTTACCTGTCAACTGTTGTGTGTCCATCTCGTTTGCCTTATTAGGATACCGCCAAGGCACAATATGGCGGACGTACGGATACCGCTATTGCTACCGGTTCTAGCGTTGGCAATGCTGGCCAGCGCCCAAGACGCGCCCACGCAGCTGCCCGACATGCGACCGCTGTTCCTGACCATCGCGTCACGTGCCACGCAGACCCTGCACCTGGACACGATGGCCAACGCGGAGGCCAGTGTCGTGCTTTTCCCATGCCAGGGCGAGGTACAGTGGAACGTCACCGACTCCGTCACTGGCGAACTGCTCCACAGTCACGTGACTCCGGTCATCAAGGGAACACCGGCGCAGCGCGTCAGGTTCGCGGAGCGCATGCGCCGGCAGGCTTCGTGGGCGCAGGATCAGCAGCAGCAACAGCAGCAGGATCAGCAGCTCGGTGCCGGATTCTTCGGCCAACCACAGGCAAGCAATGCGCAGCAGTCACCTCCTGAGACTCCGAACTACTTCGCACAGCCAGTTCCTCAGGCTGGAAACCCTGAAGAACGGTTAGGTGAGTTGGTTGGTGAGCCTGCCAACACAATGCTGGCAAACCCATTCGAGGCAATCATGAACGCAATAGTACCGACCAGCGGCAGTACTGTGGCACCCACCACCCAGTCCCAGCTCACTGCTGGCCTGACGTTCACAGCAGGCCTCGGTAAATCACTTGGCACCACCGTTAGCGTATTTAGACAGCGCCAGACTGAAGCCAGACCGCTGACAGTGAACGTGCATAACCCTACTGGCGATGAGGCGACGTTCCAGGTCGTAGGTACGTCCATGTTCGAGCGTCTGCCGTTTCCCGAGCTGCCTGTCGAATCACAAGTCACCGTGGATGGTGTTAGACCCGACCAGATCATGATCAGCTGGGAGCCTGTGCTGCAACACGTCGATCTAGCCGTGGCCGCGGCCGGGGCCGCGCCGTCACAGAAGACGATCGAGTACTGCGCCGAGTATCGTCCGCTAAGCGAGGTGCTACCGGGCGACGTGCTCACGAGTCCGTGCGCCGATCAGCGCCGCAAGCCCGGTACGAAGCGCCTGTGTACGCAGGACACATCACTGACCCTGACCAATCTCACGCCAGGTACGGAGTATGCCGTGGACGTCCTTGCCTCAGACGTGGAGAGTGCTGGAGCGCTCCCGTACACCAGCGTCCAGGTGAAGACATCACGTCAAGGACTTCCGATCGCCAACCACGAGGAGATGAAGGGACTGCACTCGCCACCTCTGGGCAGTGCCATCTACACGTTCAACACGGCCGAGATCCGACAGACACCCGGGCCAATGAGCATGACCGTCTTTCCCTGCCAGGGTCGGGTCACGTGGAGCCTGAAGCGCGATGGGCAGACCGTAGCACAGTTTAGCCCCGAGTATGATATCGACATCGAAGAGGAGAGTAGTGACGACGAGTCGTACGAATATGAGAACAGCGTGAGTGCGCCCGATGACGATTTCGAAGACTTCACCCGGAGGAAGCGGGGAGTCCGCTCCGGAACTCGCGTGCGACGGCAGGTGGTGACGGGCGGCCAGACGGTTTTCAAGTACGAGAATCAGGCCGCTCCGCCAGGCTTCTATGAACTGGAAGTGAACAATACGCAGAACGCCACTTCGCAGTACAGCGTCTTCGGCACGGTGTCACCTGAGACTGCGCCTTTCCCATCGCTACCACCCAACCCTAATGTGCAGATCAAGGAGGTGACCAATAATGAGGTAAAGAACACAGCAACCGGGCAATACACAGAGCTAGAGATCATTGAGTAGAGACCCCATGTTCTACACAGAGCTAGATATCATTGAGTAGAGACCCTGTGTCCTACACAGAGCTAGAGACCATTGAGTAGAGACCCTAAGTTCTACACATCAGATATAGAGATCATTGAGTAGAGACCCTATGTTACACACAGAGGTAGAGATCATTGAGTAGAGACCCTATGTTACACGCAGAGATAGAGATCATTGAGTAGAGACCCTATGTTACACACAGAGGTAGAGATTATTGAGTAGAGACCCTATGTTACACACAGAGGTAGAGATTAGAGACTTTTCCTAGGCTATGTTCTACACTAAGGTAGAGGTGATCCAGTATCGGGTCTATAGAGACCCGATGTCATGCACAGAGCTAGAGATGAGGGACCATACCTATGTTTAACATTTATACACAGTGCTTAGTTGTCTGAGGATTGCCTTAGCTTTGCTATGTGCATGAAACGCAGCGTTACAACAATGACCTAGCCGGCTGTCTCTATTCTCTTCTGTCTTTGTGGTAATGCTCCATCCCGTTGTGGTGTTGAGCACTCTAGGCAATCTGGGAACTCTCGCTATTGTGTACACAGTGCTGAAGATTAGGGGCCCTATGTCATACACATGCAGTGATAAAGAAAACTTCAAAGTAAAAACCATTGTGTTTACCAAGAGCTAGGAATTAGAGCCTCTTTGTATCACACAGAGCTAAGGACCATGTCCCTAGGCGTTTAGGTCGTCAGAGACGCATAGATGGCATGCCTGAGACAGATTTGACCGTCTGAACTGTGCAATTGTCTTGGTTGGGTAATAAGATGCATAAAAGGTTCTCTTCATGCTCACCAAGTTTTGTTTTGTTTGTTTTGTTTGTTTTGTTTGTTTTGTTTGTTTTGTTTGTTTTGTTTGTTTGTTTTTACTTAACAAGTGTTTTGTGCCTGTTTTGACTTTACCCATCTTGTCTTGCTGTACAGGTGACGGTGGACTTCAACCCGAGCCCGAGCGAGAACACCACCTATTGTATAGCTGCCATCCCACGCACTCAACTGCGCATGCAGAGCTTTGTGCGCAACAGCCCTTGCTCGGAAACGGCGCGCAACACCATCAACAACGGCTTGAATCAACCTCAGATTGAGCAGCCGCTCGCTGGCGGCAACGGACTCGGAGGAGGTGCCGGAGGTGCGAATATTCCGGCATATAACGGCGGAGCGAACGCAGTTGATTTCGGTGTTCCCGGTGGCGCGGCAGCAGGCGGTGTTGGCGCTGGCATGGGTGGTGGTGGTGTTGGCGCAGGTACGGCTGGTGGTGGTGCAGGTATTGGTGGTGTTGGTGGTGGTGGCGCTGCCTTAGGTGGTGGTGGCGCGGGTATTGGTGGTGGTGTTGGTGGTGGTGGCGCTGCCATAGGTGGTGGTGGCGCGGGTATTGGTGGTGGTGTTGGCGGTGCTGGTGGTGTTGGCGGTGCTGGTGGTGTTGGCGGCGCTGGTGGTGTTGGCGGCGCTGGTATTGGTGGCGGTGGACAACAGAATGCATTCGCAGCAGGCAACTCACCGACTGGCAATGGCGGTGGTGCTTTCAATGGCTTCTCGGCAGGTGCCGGAAATGCAGCAGCCAGTCCTGGATTCAGCACAGGCAACGTAGCTGATAGCGGTCGCACTGCCGCTATCCCAGCTGCTGGTGAACAGCCCGCGGTTGGTGGCTTCGGGCAGGATCCACAGACCAGCGCTCCGGGGCTAGCTGGGGTCGGTGGCGGTGAGGCTGGCTTCCCTGCCGACGCAATGCCCCAGGGCATTGATGTACCTATCAATGGCGCCGCCCCGGTCGGGGTCAGCCCCGGATCCCCGCAGGCTCAAGCACCCAATAACAACCCACCCCAGGATGCCGGACAGTCTCCCCTGGACCTCATCAACAATGGCAACCAAGCCAGCGTGGCCGGAAGCGACCCAATGCAGTCATCGAACCCTGTGAACGCATTGGCCGGTGGCGGTGGCACATTCAGTAATGGACAAGGCACTGCTGGAGATCCCATGAACGCCCAGGGCCCCGCTGGATCGCAGAATGTGATTGCCTCGGGCACGGCCAACACGGGTGGCACCGGACTGGGAGGTTCTCCAAGCCAGTTAGGCGGCAACGGACAGCAGAACGCCAACGGTGGTACAGCAGCCGGCACGGGTGCTGGTGGCCAGGCGGGCGCAAACGGTGTCAACGCCGATCCGCTTGGTCTAGGCCCTGACGCTGGCTTCACGGCCGCCGGCTTTGGAGGAATGGGCGCGCCGTCGGGTAACCTCGACCCGGGCCAGGGCAACAACAACTTTCAACTCGTTCCCGACCAGAATGCCGGCGGCCAGGGTGGTGTGGGTGCACCGCCCCCGTCCTTCGGCAATGTCCCCGTACCCGTTCCAGGACAGATGGCACCACAGCAGCCGGGCGGCCGTGGAGTGGAGGGAGGCATGGCCGTGCCGAACATGCCCGGAGCGGGCCAGGGCGAGCAGGTGAACTTCAACAATGTGGCTCAGCCGGCCGACGCCGGCACCGGGTTCGGGCAGACGGGGCCCGGAGGCATGGGCGGTGGTAACCTAGGACAACAGCCACCCGCACCACCGCGCGGAGGTAACTCGGCGTTCGGCGATGGCTTCGGTCAGGCACCGCCACCGCCGTTTAGAATCGAGACGCCGGACATCCTCATCGCACCACCCGTCCCGCCGCAGTGCGGACGATCAACGACGCAGGTGATCCGCAACATCACGGCCGGCGTACCGTACGAGATCCAGGTGTTTGCCGTCAACTCGCGAACGCATCAGGCCATGGCCTACACCGGTGCCGTGGTCATACCGCATGCCACCGGCAGCTCCGCACGCGTCACCGCTGGTGTGCTGACGTCACTATGCGTTGCCATGACTGCAGTTGCCATGTCTCTCAATCACTTGATTTGAAGTGTGTGGCAACGGTCTAAGTACTTGTGGTATCAGCATTACCGATGGTAGTGGCTAACCCGACCTGCTGCTGTTGTCATCTGATCTCAACGTTATTACCGCAAACTCAATATCTCTCCCTGTGCTACGCAGCAAAACTCGAGCACTGAATGATCGGTGCATGTCGATATCATCTCTCTCTCGGGTGAGAGCAATTTACTAAGTGAGGTGTAAATGCGATGTACGCTCTTTCCAGACAACACAGCCATTATTGTTACTGGACTGAATAGCCTCAAGTGATCATGCTCGTTTTTCCTTAGCGTTGTGTTGGCCTTACATCAACCAAAGCACACAAACTATTTCTCCCTCACACACGCGCAAAGGCACGACTGCACAAGACTACATAGGTACTGTAACACTTATTTTGAAACTACCAATACACTATGCACAGTGGCGCCTCTTCTGTTATTATAAGGGAAAAATTACTATGGAGAGATGTAGAGGCTTTTCACTTGATGATCTTGCGAGTATTATTGTACTACAGTGGCTGTAGATATTTTTATCTTCGTCGTTTTTCTCCTTTATTTGGTCGTGCGTGGTCATGAGCTGTTGCGGACAGAATCTTTACGCAAACACATCAATAACTATACCCTAATTATTGTTCTATTCTAAACTGTACTATAAAATTCGTTCTTTTTCCGAAGCGATTGTTCCCAATGTTGCTGGTGTGTCTTGGAATACAATAGCGAGTCCTGGTGCTGGCCGAGTCAGTGGGTGTCTGCCCGAGATGTTTCCTGGTTCAACTCCCATAAACTTCTGAATGAATTGTGTGTACCAGTATTTGGGGATTTAGATCAGAAAACATGGAGCTCTAATGCACAAGATGCGCTCTCTATTCGATGAGGCACGGCGTTACCAACGTAGAGGGAGAGGTTAAAGTAGGCCGGGGAGACTTTCCAAATTTAGCGTGAAGGAGTGGTGATGATGGTTGGGCAAATGTGCATAATGCGATATCGACCCCCTCCTCCCCGCGAGTCGATGGCTTCAACCAGGGAGTAGTAAAATTCCGTATTTTTTCTACTCCATGGTTTCAAGCCTTGAAGAGTTGTAAAATCATAACAATTATTATTACATGTATGATGTTCAAGTGCAGTCGGTGCCTGATTGCAGATAGTTCAGTACAAGGAAGGGGCAGAGTCCCTTTCCCTGCTGTTGTGTCGTTTCGTCTGCTTCCCCAGTCCAGACAATCATAGAGATAGCGGTCTTCTCAAATAAGACAAGATTTTTTAAATCCCATGACTTGGAGCACCCACACTGGTTCATTCAGGGACCATGTACATATGCGTTCTAGTGAACATGCCTATGGAATAGTATGGATGTGGTGTACTAGTAGCTGTGCTGTGGTGCTGCCTGCCACCCGTTCTTTGAGACCCTGGAAGTGCCTTGCTTGCTCTAACTTCACTCAGACACTGTTACTTGGTAAGGAAGGCCAGCACGGGTTTTACACAGCAGCTGCATGGATACCCACTTTGTTGATATGCGGAGAACAACATAGCAGTATTGCAATGGGAGACCGGCGCATTGTATGGAAACAATGTTCGCCGCCTTGCGCCATGCTGTCATATTCAAACCTGGTACAAACCATGAAGCAAGACGTACGTACATGCCATTGTATAACACTGGACGAACGCACGGTTTCTCCATGTTATTGTTGACACGCAGCTTCACGCACATTGCACTGCATTTTGTTAGACTACAATGTAATCTTCATTGCTATAGGTTATGCCCAGGGAGTACTAATTGTAATACCATAATAATACAACTACCTTCTCCTCATTGGTCCTACCCGATAACCTTGAACCTTCCCAGCTGGAAGGCTGTTGGTTTGCGCACTGGAGATGTGTTAGAGCTAGGCCTCAGGTTGTTGTACGTCTCAGTAGCATGTCAGTTTTGTGCCCTGTTATCGCACTTTCTGATTGCTTATTGTCTCTTGTTTACAGTCGTGGATAGTTGCTTCATAACTCATTTCCATGCGATTTATTCTGCTTTATTTCAATATTTTCACGTTTTTCACATTTGTCTCTTTCCCTCAAACCAGTTAATATTTCAATATACCATTTTGTTTTACTAATCGCTGTTGTGTACAGTGTGTTAGTAGTACTAGTTTGGGAATTCTCTCATTGAAATTCACCCATGATCGGAATCCACACTTCTTCGCTTGTGTTGGACAACAAAGGTAGAAGGACAATAATCCACAGAAAATAAGGATATGCATGTTTTAAGTAAAAAAAAAGAAAGGTCCTATAAATGGAGTTATGACTAATAGTCCACCAAGGTAACCAAGGTAACGAGATATTATCTGAGTTTCGAAAAAAGCGTTAGGTGGTCTAGACCCAATCTCTGGACAGCTAGCTGTTTCGACCTTCTTATGGTCCCAGCAGCGCAGCTTCGAGTGACTGGCCGAAACGATGTCAATGAGGTCGACAGTGCAGTGCTTCTAGTGAGGTACAAAGCAATCTTTTAAATCAGCCCATATCACCACAGTCATACTCATAGTACTCTACCTGGGAGAAGCGTAGCGAGCTCTCTTAGGGCAGACAGCGTTGACGCTAACTAGAAAGAGTGCTCAGTCACTGTCCAAGGCCAAGCCAAGGCGAGGAAGGGTAATACTCAATCTTTCATAACCGGTATTCATGCACTGCGGTCTACTAGCACTAGTAGTGTAATCATGCACATATTATTCACAAGAGAGAGATTGGAAGCTTTGTTACAACTTTGTACATATTATTCTATAATCAGAATATAAACGTGACCTCACCCATCGATTGTCAGGTCATTTTCTGCATGTGTTGATTCTGTTCACCACATAAAACACATGACATGCGCACATACGTGGACAATCGAGTGGCATTTGTAGTGGCAATGCATTTTATGATCTCATCTGGAACGACAGTGGCAGTTGAATGAGTGGAGAAGGAACGAGGCTTCAAGTACGACAGGCCGAGAGGCGGGCTCACATTCCAGTATGGCAGGTTCCCCATCCCATCTCACCCCCAAGACGACGTGAATACAGAAGTGGTAATACTGGCTGAGGATGAACAAAAAAGAAAGAAGAAGCAGAAGAAACTTCAAGAAAGCATAAGAGTACAGTGGATTCAATGAATCGCCAGAGCGAGCAGTGAGGCACTGCCAAATTCCTCTCGTCGAAGATGGAGCTGCTTTCTAGAAACGCCTTAGAGAGTCGCGGCACGGGCAGGGCGTGATTGTGTTGTTTGTACGTTGTGCTCCTGTCTTGCTGTGCAATTGCCACTTTTGGCAAGTCGAATTCGACGTTGATCAGCCGGAGTGAACAAATCCAAGTCTACACAAGTGTACGGCACCTACAGACGGAGAACATACACCAGTAAAGCTATGCTGCTCCGTGGCTACAGACGGAGAACATACACAAGTAAAGCTATGCTGCTCCGTGGCTACAGACAGGACATGCACGACGTACAGTAAAGCCTGTAACTAAAGACCACCGTGACTAGCGACCAGCCTGGTACTACAGACCACTTCGCCAGGCACGGACAGTCTCACGTTCATAAGTATAATGGTTGTCACAATGTGCGGTGCAAACCTCTAACTAAAGACCACCTGCCACTAAAGACCGGTTTCTCTGGCCCCAAGGGGTAGTGGTCGTTATTCACAGGGTTTACTGTATGTTGCTCGGTGCGGCGTGGCGGCCAGCCTGTACAGTACTAGTCTGTACTAGCCTGTACTAGCCTGTAGGTAATGCTCAATGAAGACAGTATTGGCCGGCGACGTGAATATCCTAGTCTCCGATCTGCGCGAGGCCTAAACTGTCCCTCTATGTAGTACGTATCACGTCTGGTGCCGCATCACGTCAACGTCCAGCACATTCCAGCACATGTACATGCACAAAGTAGATGTACACGAAGCGGATACGGATAGCACAATGAATATACACATGTATGCTATTTGAAGCAAGGAAAACGTTGTTTCACACTCGCCCAGATGACTGGATTAGAATTTGCTCATTGGTTAAGTTGAAACGAGCTACCAGACATCACATCGACTTGCTTTGCACGCAACAAGCGTCTCTAACGCAGACATCTACAAATCTCACGGCCGTCAGTGGTTCCTGGTCACGGCGTGTAAGATAAGCCTCGTCGATAGTTGAATACTGAACATGCCAGAGAGGACAACATACCCGTGGCGCACGCCTTGATTCAACTAGTGCATGTGTTGATGTCAAAGCCTCAGCTCAGTCGTGTGGTAGTATACAGTCATGTATACATTGTTGTCTTGCATGGTCAGAGGCATATCCCCCCGCACTCTCCAATGCAAGCTGGCCGCAAAGCAGGTCCCGACGGACGAAGTTCGGTCACGATGATATTCACAAACTCCAGCACCTCTCCAGCTCTCTCGACTCAAGCAAGCGTCCCGCTCAGCCCAAGCCTGCGCTCGTAAGACCCGCAGCACACGAGCATCAGAAACATGTCACAGTCATGCTATGTATTGATGCGAGAGAAGTCACCAGGAGATTCATTCGCACCAGTGATACAGAATATTTACTTGCGAAGCCAAGCTCTCAACCTGCTGCCTTATCTCTGAATTTCATATGGGAAACAAGGAGCTTACGTCGAGGACTACTAGGAATGATATGTGAAGCTTGTCCACAGTGCGGAAACGCTGTACATTGTTGAATGTGGAGGCGACTGTGAAGCGGAACAACGAGATCACGGTGTGGTTTCGTGTGGTTTCTGGCACCGACTGTGCGTGAGGTGCGCTCATCTCCGTCGCAAAGATCAGGTCAGTGTCAGAATAGTTGAGTCAATGACCACCTTTTATCTGTGTTACATGTCATGGATGTGTGTATTCCGATCTGATACAGTGATACAGTGATACAGTGATAGTTATGAATAATCATGATAACTGTATAGTAGCAGAGTACAGTCATATCTTTGACACAACCTTCATACATCTGCTAGTAGAGTTTCTTCGCAGTAGACTATTTCAAATTTTCATTTTGATTTCATCGCCGAGTTTCATCCCCTGTATCTTTGGTGTTCTTGTTGTCATTTGTAATTGAAATTTTATTTTGTAGCTGACTACACTACCTATAGTTACGATTAAGTTGTTCGTGTTCGACGGGGATGCGAGCACCATATTCAACACCCCCCCCCCCCCCTCCTCTAAATCTTTGCTCAGATGCACTTTGACACTTTTAATACAACGTTCGTAATATGGAAACCCTTCCGTAGGCGAGAAGATTTGGGGATTACTAAAATCGTAAGATTCAAGGCTATGAATATTGTAAGCTTCACGGTTCGCTTGAGACTCAGTTTGATTTGACGTTTTCAGCATCCGTAGAAACACCGCTACCCTGCAAAGATCAAAGGCGCTGATGCAGCTCCTAAAGCGGTGTGGGGGGGGGGGGGGGGTGAGTACAGTGTAGATCATCAGCCAACCAGAAAAGTGGTCAAAGACGGAAAATCCCATTCGCCGCATCCATGTTTCCCTCGTGCCAGGCCACGAGTTCCCAATTTACTGACTCTGGTCGGTTGAGTTGCTCGTTGCTCCCAGCACATCGGCACGTCGTCCCTACATCCCCTATGTTTTGTCCTTTTCCTCGTTTCTTTTTATCCTCCACCTGTTTTCCAGTAGGGCATTGTTAACAGTAAAAAAGGGCAAAATTAAACAAAACAAATCTCACATGCCACATGATCAGAATAGTGGAAACAGTCATCACATTACGTGACAGATGAGTTTGGTGATATGTACAATTTTGGTCTTAGGAAAGTGGGTTGCTCCCCACACCGCTGGGGCCTCGCGCTTTTCCACCGAATTGTCTCACACTGTGGGATGCGGAGCAAACCACTTTCCCATAAATGTATCACCGAAGTCGATACCACTGTCGCGTAATTTTGTTCTCGTTATGACGTCAGAAAGCGACGTAAAGTAAAGTACAGTCATGTATAGTGGGCAAATCCGCATTACCACCGGCTATACAATACTGTATTATTATTAAATTTTCGATAGGACAATCCCCACAGGCCTAAGGCTTTTTTACAGGGTACCCTGGGAAAGGAAATACTGTAGACACAGGAGACGTACATGTATTATGTTTCGGTACAGTAGTTAAATGCTGATGTTCGGGTCTTTTGGTCTGGGCTGAAAGGACAGGCGACAGCAGTAGAGTTTCAATTTTATACTTCATCATCAAAATAGAAAAGAAAAAGGACCAAGGAACTACAAGTTACGCTGTAATGTCCACTAACACCACCAGTTACTAAACAATCACCTCACGCGATAACATTGCACGACACTGACCGACGGTACTGACGTTCTACAACCAACTGGCTAACAGCTCCAGCACTTCTTGGATGCGCACTCCAACAGCCTTCCAACTTGGACGGTTCTAAGTTATAATTATGATAACACTTGATAACGTGGCTCTCCATCCGAGTTTCAATTTCCCACACTTTATATGCATAGTATTATGTAAATCGCCATGCAAAGCTTCGGATTGTTTCGAGAATTGCTGTGCCGGGCATGCTCAAACCTAGAGTGCTACTTTCTACTTCTAAAAACACCCAATTGTGTTCATGGATTCGTGTTCCCAAAGGTAGAGAAGCTTTTGGGTTTGCAGGAAGATCATGCATGAAAGAAACATCCCTGAGACGCGTTAGCTTCGTCCGACCGCATCACAGCAACGGCACACTTGAATGCGTCGCTGCTGCCTCTAGTGACGTAATCCAATATCATCTCACTGGAACTACATGTATGAACTACAGTTGTGCTGGATAAAATCCGGCCCAAACGTGCATACAGTTATGCACTTGGCGCTCCGGACGCACATTTAAATCCCATGACGCCCTGGAAGTGGTAAGAATGCTACTGAACGTTCACAACCATACGCAAAATACAATCAGTGGTGTCATAGGTACTGCCAGGGCGTGCATTCTACTTTGAATTTATGGGTCGGATTTCGCCAAGGCTAACGGTACATAGTCATTTACTTCATTGTACATTTAAACTCAAAATAGCACATACAGTAATACACATTCCCATACTGCCATAGTCCTCGGGTATACATGTATCTCTTCACGCATACTTCACTGTCAAGCCAAGCCAATGGCAAGTTGCGTAGGCGTGGAGTAAGTGAATGTACATGCAGTCCCAGAGCGGTTCCCTAAAACCCTTTTGCGACAGGTACCCGTGGCGAGAGGTTTGCCGGGCTAGACCAAAATAATAATAATGGTGGAATAGCACGTCCTGCTCCGCCTGAGAAACGATGTCGATGAGTATCGTGCAGTAGTACGGCTAGTGCTGAGACTCAGTTAATAAGAGGCTGCTTCCTGCGTCACTGCTGCCACATACCGGCGGGCAACCAGGACGGATGACAGCATAGACATCCGTAGTCATGCACTGTTTGCCCATAGCCGACGAGCACCGGTACATGAAAGCGGAACGCATCATCGGGCACGATCGTACTCGACACGTCTTCTTCATGCAGCAACCACAGTGTGTGTCGTAAGGTTGGGGCAAAGAGAAAAAGAAGGAGTGAGAGAAGAGGAGAAGGGGCCCGGGGGGGGGGGGGGGAGGCAACTGCAGTCGCTGACTGAAACAGGGGCAAGGTCATCACCAACATGGATGAATGATCGATCCAACGTTGCAACTGATATACGCAATGATTGGTACGCGGAGTCGCGCACTCATCCAAACATGCACAAGCGCTGGCAACAAGCTCGCGCGCGCACTTTAAAAAACCGAGGCCGCATTCAGGAGACTCTGGCTGCTGCTCGCGGTGGTCAATGCTAGTTCCTAACTTAGGAGTGGTTGTAAGACTCCTTGCTCATGTATATGTACATATTATTTAGTTAATGGCTGTTCGGCACGACCCCGTCAACCGTCATGACAAGCACGTTATGCATTCATTTATTTACTTATAGTTATACAACATCTCCTGGCGCGCCGTACGACTGGCACTAGAGAGAAGGAGATAACGGGTGGCAACCAACCACGGCTAACTAACAACTACATTTAATTTAAAGCCCGTGCTGTTGGTCTGACAATGATTCTCTTGATGAATGTGGAGCCGTGACAGGAGTGTAGCAAGGGGCTACATACAGACATGTACATGTACAGCGGTGGATGAGATGCACCAGTGGCCTGGCGTGAGCGACAGTAAAAGCAAATGGAAAGCCTGCAGAGCTCGACGGGCGTTCAACACACGGGACAAAGGGCATGCTAAGCTCAATACCTGCTACCACACTCCATATGAGTACTGCCGCTGCAGGGTCACAGTACGATGTACAGGCGTAATAATTATTCGTGGAAACATTTAATAGGTTGCCCGGGAAGACGACGCGCGACTAATTCCTTTAGTCTGGCAGATAAGCAAACTTCAAAAACAGATCACTGCAGCATGATCATCGAAACCGGTGACATGTCAACGACCTAGCCCGCAAGTGAGCACACCGACATGTGAATATACAGACAATGTAGATTGTAGTTGCACAGTGTATCACTGCACAATTGCATTAGATTGGTACAATGCACGCACAGTTCTATCTCTATGTACTCGTATTAATTCTGTATCCAGCGCAGCACTGAATGCCGGCCATTGCATCATCCTAGTCCGTGTCGTGTATACTATTATGGAATACGCCGCACAAGACAAGACAGTACTAGGGTTGAGGGGACCGAACAGCACACGTGACGTACACTGTACATGTACACGTACGAGTGCGTGAATACGAGAAGTGAAATTAGCATAATGACGCCTTCGCTGTATGGTTTGGCGCGATTTCTTGCCTGGGGATCGCACAGTGTGAAACTTGACTCGAAAGAACATCTCGTTTAGCCGTTTTCGGTGAGTAATCACTACGTCACAGTGTGCAATCAGTCCTGAGTTACTTTACATGATGAAGATTGCTCGTGGAAGCTAGAACGACCGTGCATACCATATTCGTACGCTATGACTTTGTTCTGTGTGCATAACATCACGCGCGGGCTCGTCCAGTTAACGTAAGGCATACGAGCTCCATGGCGTTACGACCATACAAAGGCATCGGTAGCACTGTTTTGAAAGCGGATACGCCGGGCCTGGACGATGCCTGTTGGCCGTTGATGACCTGTCAGGACCAGTGTTCGGCCTGTCGACCACCACAGGCACAGGTCACAGCTAGGCTCAGCTCTCCTGTTGGCCAGTGTTGTGACGGGAGCCGATCACTGCATGGCGCGGACCGAGCAGCAGAGCCGCCGCTGCCTCGATGTGGCAACGGCGTGTGCGCGCGAGTGTGTACTAGCCTGTGTGAAGCGGTGTGCATTTGGCCATGGAGTACAGGCAGCGAACAGGCACACGCTACGACAACGCTGCCTCGTTGCTAGCGTGCAGAGGGGCACACGGGAGAGGCAAGCTCGAGGAGGCAACCAGGCACAACGAGAGCGAGAACAGCAGCAAAGCACATTCATTAGCTCTTGGGATAGTCGTGGAGGAGTTGTGAGGAGAGACGCGGAACCAAACAGAGAGTTTAGTTTTCTAGAGCTTGTTCTAGTACTAGGACGAAGCGGGTCTTTATCCAGGTGTCGTGCTGGTGTCCAGTAGTACAGACGTCAACCTGTAGCGGCAACCCATGATATCAAGGCGGATAGGTTCTGCAGTGCTGGACTAGACTGCTGGAGCTGAAGGTGCTGATAAGAGCCCCAATCTGAACGCCGATAACACGGTAAGACACTCACTGCCAACATGGGGGGAGAAAGGTGCCATAATGAAACTGAAACTGAAAGCAACCGTTCCTTAGATATACACGATTGTGTTATTATAGACAAGGTTGACGTTGATGTTCTCGTGTAGTAGTGAGTAGTTTACCCATGGCTGGCACATCATTGAGGTTGTTCTCGTGTACCCCTGGGTTACTTCCAACAACAGCGTGTGCTGGGTTGTATTGGGACCCACGAAATGCTACAACATGTGAAGGGACTCTCATAAACCTTAATAGAGATGAAATATAGGCCAATGTTGGGAAGGTCTATTGTGGACCTACACGGTTGACATCGTTGGTTAGACAGGCCATGCACAGGTCTGGGCGTCTCGTCGGATAACGTGTGCATCTCGGGTGTGGGAGGGGTGTTTCGTGCGGCCATACCCTATGACAGAATGGATGAGAACGAAATAAGGATACGATCAGAGAAACCAGCTTGGAAACCATGGATTGAGTTTTATGCTCAGTGTGGGAACTTTGCCTAGTGTTGCACGATGTAGATGCACTGTGAATGGTGCTGTGAATGGTGCTGTGAATGGTGCTGTGAATGGTGCTGTGAATGGTGCTGTGAATGGTGCTGTGAATGGTGCTGTGAATGGTGCTGTGAATGGTGCTGTGAATGGTGCTGTAGACATCCAAATTGCTGCATGTACTATGATGTAGTATAATGTGGTAACCAGGTGCTGTGCCACTGTGTATAGATGTAATTAGATTTAGAGCCGACAAAGAGACGGGCGATACTGATCTTTGCTGGCAGTTGAACAAAGCGCTGGCAGTGACAGCAGAGTGGGAAACTTGGCCATGTTGCGACCCTAGACGGTTATGGAGACAGTCATAATTCCAAAGCGCTTCGCCATCCTTGCTTGCTGTTCACGTCGTGACAGGCGTTGCAGTTACGCTGCACGGTGTTCCTTGTTTAGGAATCCAGCAGATTAGTGTGCTACACGTACTGCACTTGAAGATTCTACACGAAACGCATGAATCCAACATGATCTATAACGCGTGGATCCACGCCTGGCATAATGCAGTTACGTCGTATGCGTGTGTATGCCAGGGAACAGAGCATGAAATTCGACTCACACGCGTACGCACACGTAGATCTCTACTCGCCTTCGTGATTGAAGTCTGCCTCTTGCCACGTCTTGGACACTCGGCCTCGAAGTGACGTTAGTTACAAGGTACCATTGAGACGGAGTGGAGGTTCTCGGGCGATATGCTGGTTCGTATAAGAGGTTCGAGTCGAACCTAATATCGAAAAAGGCTAGACAGTCATTTCTACTAGCATCGCTGTTGGAGAAATTGTTCACAAAACGTCTTTGTCAAGTACCGAGCACAGTCTTCTAGCTCTAGACGAGGAAGCGCGGTGCGTGCGACGACCGACGAGGAAAGGTATGGGTAGCTTGTATGAGGAATCGGTGGATAAGCGCGATAAGATTGTGAGTGAGAGTAGCTCATTTTAGTGTGGTAGGGGTTCATCCGATTCCACCTGCGCTCGGGGACTTGACCACGCCGAGGGCTTGCAGGCTGCATGGCCTATTCGATACCGCGAAACGTGAACAAATACCATTTTTGATCCTGTTTGCATGTTGGCCTGTACTCTTCCATTGACTTCGGATACAGAGGACATCGGCTATAGAGTACAGATTCTAAGACCTTGGTATTTTGCTGTGTTGCCATCAACCTCGGGGGGGGGGGGGGGGGTGAGTTATATTAAGAGTCCATACTCTTGGTTATAACTTATAATAAGACTATATTATAATTATAAGAGTCACTCTCGCCAATAACAACCTCAGCAATAACAACAATATCTTCTGGTCTAGAAACCCGTTAAGTGCATGGTTTCAACCTCGCGGATAACAATAAATCAGAAAATAGCATTACGTTTCTCAATCTCATGCATGCCTTGTCCAGGGTCGTTATGCGAGGGGGGGGGGGATTGTAGATTTAGAGGGGGAGCGTGATGCTGAGAACAATGATACAGTCCATTATGCTGAAACACTGGAATTGGCTGACCAGACGTGTGGTTTTGTAGAGAAGTGCTGGCTAGAGGGCATCTATAGCAATAGTACTAGTAGTGTCTGGTTACTCGTGTGCGTAACATCCATATCGCAGGACTTGGTGACTCGTAGCAAGACGTAGACAGTCAGTCGTGCAGGCGGTGCATTGTGACTTGATGTACGTAGCAATAGCCACGTCCCACCACGTCCAGTGGAGTAAATTATATCCACCATAAACACCCTTTTTCAGAGCGGAAATTAAAGTGCGAACACTTGGATTTTAATGACTTGATTGTGACTTTGGTGTGCTCCACGCGATCCCTTGACCGTGCTCGGGTTTCAAAGTAAACAAATACTAGTGTACCACAGAATCTTCGCGACGTCGAATATCTCTGCCCAGAGCTGTCTGTGCATGGATATTTGCACAGACAAGGACCCTGGTGCTGATAGGCACATCGGAAGACTGGTGCGATTTGAATGTGGCCAGACGAGATGTCACACAATCATAATCATTGCTTCACTCGCTGCGATTGCCTTATTACGTACTGACGGATGTGCTCGGTCAAAATGGCACTGGCGGCCAGATTGATGAGCGGATGCAAACGATCGCGGGGCCGGAGCCTGAAAGCTTGGCCCGCTTTAGTGACAGCAGGTAGTACACCCTGGCCACGTAATTTCTGGTGTACCTCCTCTGTCATCGCTTTAGATGTTTTTAGAACATTCGCCTCGTAGCTTCGAGATTGAGATGTACATACCCGATTGTCCTTCGACTGCACCACGTAACTACATTGTATCCCATTCTCCGCTGATTGGTACGCGTAGGTCTACGGGCGAAGTGCAGCACGCTTTGACTTGTACACAAAATCGGGTAGAAACCGGCAACGGAGCGGGAGTTGCTCCCTGACTGGCGATCGGTTGTGCCTAGAACGCCAGGAACTGTCCAAGGACCTGTTTCCGCCCGTCAACCTCTCGTTGGTAGGGATCCAGGATGTGACGTCACTGGCCTGGATTCGTAGAAACTGGAATGTTGACCATACTTAGCGCATGCTCCTAACTACTTGCAATGGCCTCTAAAGTTGATTGACTGGTGTAAACCGCAAGAAGAGCTCTTATGGCTGGGAGGACATTACCAAATTCCAGTAATCCCGCGTGATGAAATAGCAGTGAGGCAGTGGGTGCAGTGTGCGTGTATGTGTGTGTGTGGTGTGTGCGCGCGCGTGTGTGTGTGTGTGTGCGTGTGTGTGTGTGTGTGTGTGTGTGTGTGTGCGCGTGTGGGTGTGTGTGTGTGTGTGTGTGTGTGTGTGTGTGTGTGTGAGAGAGAGGAGAGAGAGAGAGAGAGAGAGAGAGAGAGAGAGAGAGAGAGAGAGAGAGAGAGAGAGAGAGAGAGAGAGAGAGAGAGAGAGAGAGAGAGAGAGAGAGAGAGAGAGAGAGAGAGAGAGAGAGAGAGAGAGAGAGAGAGAGAGAGAGAGAGAGAGAGAGAGAGAGAGAGAGAGAGAGAGAGAGAGAGAGAGAGAGAGAGAGAGAGAGAGAGAGAGAGAGAGAGAGAGAGAGAGAGAGAGAGAGAGAGAGAGAGAGAGAGAGAGAGAGAGAGAGAGAGAGAGAGAGAGAGAGAGAGAGAGAGAGAGAGAGAGAGAGAGAGAGAGAGAGAGAGAGAGAGAGAGAGAGAGAGAGAGAGAGAGAGAGAGAGAGAGAGAGAGAGAGAGAGAGAGAGAGAGGGAGAGAGAGAGAGAGAGAGAGAGAGAGAGAGAGAGAGAGAGAGAGAGAGAGAGATAGAGAGAAAGAGAGACAGAAAGATAGAGAGAGACAGCGAGAGAAGAAAATGAAATCGTCTTGAAGACGCACCACTGCGGTGGGCAAAGTCCATCAGTGTTTTGACCAGTGCACCCTCTGTTCTCCACTCTCTTTGTGTCTGCAGGGAGTGAAAGCTACAACGCCTGAAGCAATCCACCAGGAAGCGGTCAGTCCTGTGCGGGCACTGTCCTGGCATAACAGTTGCAAGACCAGCGCAGAAAGATGGCGGCCACAATGAGATTGTCACTAGTTCCCGAGCTATTGGCCGTGTTATTCACCTGTTATGTGGCTCACTCGCAAGCACAGCCACCCCTCCTGGGCGGGGGCAGTCCCAACCCCGGCCCAGGTCCGGGTGGCCCTAATCCCGGGTTTGGCGGACCGAACGGGGCAGCACCGAACATGGGGCCGCCCAACAGAGGTCCACCGCCAGGATTCGGAGGCCCGATGGCGGGCGCAGGTCCAGGACAGGGTCCTGGAATGGGCCCCGGCCCAGGAGCAGCAATGGGCCCCGGCCCAGGAGCAGCAATGGGCCCCGGAGCAGCAATGGGACCCGGAGCAGCAATGGGCCCTGGACCTGCCCTGGGTCCCGCACCGCCCAACGGTGGACTACTGGCGCCGAATCGTGAGGTCAGCATCAACCTGCAATCGGGTGCTGAGCACACGATGCGCATACAAGGCAGACAGCAAAGCATGTTCTTTGTGCGCGTCAGCAGCTGTGGTACGGAGGGCGCCGACTGGAGGCTGGACAACCCGAGCGGCAATGAGGAGTTCAACCACCAGGAGTCGCAGCAAGAACCGCAGATACAGCAGCCAGTCTTCAAGCGCAGGCGTCGTCAGATCGGCGCCGGGCCCCAGGGCTTCCAGCCCGGACTCGGGGCCGGCCCTGCCCCGGGCAACAGTCCATTCCCCAATGGCGGTCCTAACCCAGGCGGGCCGCCGAACGCGCCTTTTGGCGGTGGAATGGGACCGCCGAACAATGTGGGTCCTGGTCCTGGATTCGACCAGGGCATTGGCGGTGCAAACCCAGCCATCGACTTACCGGGATTCGAGGGTCCCGGCGCGCAACCTGGCTTGTTCGGGGGCCCACCCAACAATCAACAGGCCGGCTTCAACACCAACCTACCGGGCAGAGGCCCGGCCGGTTTCGGCCAGCCCGGCAACGGCGGACCGAACCAGGGCCAACCAGGGTTCGACTCGGGACCGGTGAACTTCCCCAATGCCGCCGCACCAGCACAGCCGGACCGCTATCGCATTCCGGCGGCGTTCGTCCGCAAGCCTCCGCCGCGTCCCATCCCGCCGAACTTCGACATTGAGATTGTACAGCCGCATGAGGACACGGGCATGGGCGCGCCGTTGGGCAACACCATGCAGCATCACGTCGAACAGGCCGACGAAGGCATGTACATGCTCACCCTGAAAAACCCGCACAACACGCCGGCCAGCGTACGCGTGTTCCTCAGCAGCCTCAGCAGCTCCGAGCCGCACCAGCCGCGCATCATGCTGCCCGAGAATCCCAACGTTCGCGTCGACGCCGCCCGCTTCAACGAGCTGTCGCTGTCGTGGCAGCCGGTGGTGGACACCAACGGCAACGAGAGGAACAACATTGACTACTGTGTGCAGTTCAGGGCGGCACCACGCAACACCGGCTTCAACCCCAGCGGCAGGCCCAACATCGGCGTGAATGCGGCACAGGCATGCGGAATGCCAGGGCCGGGCGCCGGCAACAGGCAGCAGCAACAGTGCACGCGTGGCACGCAGCTCACCCTGCAGAGCCTGAGTGCCTCCAGCCGCTACTTCGTGGACCTGACGGCGCGCGACCGCGCCACGCGCCAGCAAGTGCCCTACATCAGCTCCAACGTGTCGACACTGGAGCAGGGAATTTCCCTGCCCAACAACCAGGAGATCAGCAACATGACTATGCCACCGCGGTCCATGCGCACGTTCACGTTTGACACACGCAACACGCCCAACAACCAGGTGGAGTTCATCGTCTTCCCCTGCCAGGGACTGGTCACTTGGGCCGTCATGAGAGACGGCATGGTCGTCGAGACGTTCGAGCCGGATTTCATGGACGACGATAGCTTCAGCGACGACGACAACTTGGGTGACGACCGCTGGGGGGCGGGGGACAACGACGATGCGTTTGAGCAGCCCGACTGGAACGACATTGGAGACAACGACAACATGCCCCCGATGGGAATGGCCGGAGGAGCAGGCATGAACGGACGATTTGGAGGACCGCGTGGCCGCAAGAGGAGGCAGCAGGGAATGGGCGGACCAGGTGGTATGATGGGCCCGAATGGACCGGGTGGTATGATGGGCCCGGGTGGTATGATGGGCATGGGCGGACCAGGTGGTGGTATGATGGGTCCAAATGGACCAGGTGGTATGATGGGCCCGAATGGACCAGGTGGCAACGGAATGTGGCCGGATTCACCGCGAGGCGGGCATATGGGAGGTGGACACATGCGAGGACGTCGACCGCGGTTTAATGCCGGACGCGGCGAGAGTCTCGGCCAGTCTGTCTTCCAGTTTGAGGAGGAGATGCCCACTGGACACATCTACCAGATCGTGGTGTTCAACCAGGACCAGAACCAAGGCGGTCGCTTCAACATCTTTGCCAGCAACAACCCGGAACAGTCGCCGTACCCGAGAATGCCGCAAAATCCACAGCTGCAGGTTACCGACTCCAGCGACACACATCTCAACATCCAGTGGGAACGCAGCGCCTCGCCCAACACCCAGTATTGTGTCATTGCTCAGCAGCTCAACGGCGGTCCCGGCGGTATGGGTATGGGCATGCGCGACGATGGATTCCGCGGCAAGAGGCAAGCATTCGGTGGTCCGGGCAACCCGATGATGCCCGGGGGTCGGGGCCCGTTGGGCCCGCAGCAGTTCGGGGCAGGGCACGTGCCCAGCTCGCCGTGCGAGGTGCAGGGCCGTGAGGCGGCGCTGCAGATGATGAGCAGCGGCATGTGCAGTAAAGAGCCGTCTCGTCGCCTCGGCAACCTACAGCCGCAAGCCCAATACTCCATACAGACGTTTGCCGTCAACGAAGACTCCAGCCTGGCCATGTCCTACGTCGGCGTCATGGCCTACGCCAGCAGTGCGTCTACACTCGTGCCCCAGACCCTCGTCGCTCTTCTGGCGATCGCCCTGTACAAGCTGTTCATGGTGTAGGGTGGCAGACACTGAGTGCCAGCTCACCGTTCAATTCCTCGTTGACATCATGACACATGACTGGACTGGATAATCGTTCGTGTACGCAGATACGCATTGTACACCATACCAACGCACGCACACACACACACACACACACACACACACACACACATACGCACGCACACTTTTACGGATCGATCTTCTCATCACGATTCTGTAACCAGTAATTATATAATTCTTATTGCTGCGTCATCCTGCATGCATCGCATACGCATACTTGACTTGAACCTAGCCAGCGCTGCAGACACGACAGCACTCGGCCAACCTCACACATCACACCGGCATCAGTAACTGACAAAGTTGACCTGATGCTTCACACTCATAATCAATCTGGAGGCTAAACAGTTAAAACTCTCTAGCTCCCTGCACTACTTACACAATACGAAATAAACCTTTTTTTTTTACTAAATATTCGCAAAACTAGCACAATCCTATTTTTACTGAAGGCTATATCGCTGGGGAAATCCAGTCTCCTTTATTCAATACGCCAATAGCCCCCAGAACTCTAGAGCCAAACGTTCTATTTTTCAACTGAAGCACAATAATACTAATCTGATAGCAAGACTCTTCCTGATAGGCTAGAATCTCCTGGCATAACACGCGCAGGATTATTCGACTAGCAAGCAATAGTATGCTGCCACATATACAACTAGTAGTAATAGCTTAGAACAGGCTGGCTTACATGCCTGCCTGGCGTCCCTGCCAGAACGTTCTGTCTAATATGGCATAGCAGAATTATCAGCTTTGCGTCATGATTTGTGCTGTTGTTTTTAACAATCCAGTCTGAACATGGTGTTGTTGTGTCTTTATGCGTAATGTAAATACGATTACATTATTCTACTGATCACCTCTGTGTGTGTGTGTGTGTGTGTGTGTGTGTGTGTGTGTGTGCGCGTGGTGTGTGTACATGGGTGGGTTGGAGGGCATGCATGTGGCCATGTACATGTTATTATTATATCCCGAAAAGTTCCCATTTGACAACTAAATTCCGGGCATCATGGGAGTGAACATGACAAAGGCATACAGTCAGACCTCGCTTTACCGCACACATCCGTTTCCCACAAAATATCCAGATAGGCGAGGGAACTGGATAACCGAACACTGGTTATGTTGGATGCATCACGCATGCTGTAAATCTGTAACCAGCTATTTTCCTCCGGATGGCGAGGGATCCGGATAAAAGAGGATCGGATAAGCGAGGTCTGACTGTACACACATTCACAACGACACCAACTGAGAGAGAGAGAGAGAGAGAGAGAGAGAGAGAGAGAGAGAGAGAGAGAGAGAGAGAGAGAGAGAGCGAGAGAGAGAGAGAGAGAGAGAGAGAGAGAGAGAGAGAGAGAGAGAGAGAGCGAGAGAGAGAGAGAGAGAGAGAGAGAGAGAGAGAGAGAGAGAGAGAGAGAGAGAGAGAGAGAGAGAGAGCGAGAGAGCGAGAGCGAGAGAGCGAGAGCGAGAGCGAGAGAGAGAGAGAGAGAGAGAGAGAGAGAGAGAGAGAGAGAGAGAGAGAGAGAGAGAGAGAGAGAGAGAGAGAGAGAGAGAGAGAGAGAGAGAGAGAGAGAGAGAGAGAGAGAGAGAGAGAGAGAGCATCACGTATGCTGTAAATCTGTAACCAGCTATTTTCCTCCGGATGGCGAGGGATCCGGATAAAAGAGGATCGGATAAGCGAGGTCTGACTGTACACACATTCACAACGACACCAACTGAGAGAGAGAGAGAGAGAGAGAGAGAGAGAGAGAGAGAGAGAGAGAGAGAGAGAGAGAGAGAGAGAAAGAGAGAGAGAGGAGAGAGAGAGAGAGAGAGAGAGAGAGAGAGGGAGGGAGGGAGGGAGGAGAGAGAGAGAGAGAGAGAGAGAGAGAGAGAGAGAGAGAGAGAGAGAGAGAGAGAGAGAGAACACACCATATGCTCCGTACAATGTCGTGCCAGATACCCACAACCTCACACAAGACCCTGAACTCAAACCACTTCTCGCATCTCGCACATGAACGAGGGACAAGACAGGAGATTGGCTCGTGGGCCCTATCATTTCATGGACCAAAAAAACATCATAAACAGAATGATCACTTTAGTACGGTAAAAATATGGAAACAATTTGTCAGCCTACGAAAATCGGAAAATTAAACACCCTAAACATGCAAAGGTGATGGGCATTTCCTTGTCATGGTGGTGTTGTGTACGGGGAACTGGTTCATGTGTGAGAGCAGGGGCTGCCTATGCTGATTGCACAGGGTTACACTGGTTGCACTAGAGACCTGCTATGGACTGCGGGCACATAGATAGCTGGTCAGAGTGCACAAAGATAGCCGGTCTGTGTGCAGCATGGAGATGTAGCATCCCCAGCAGGCTGTGCCACTCAGGGCAGTGTGGTGGTTTGCAGAACTTCGCACTACACAGTGGTGCGTATCACAGCGTATCGCAGTATGATCAGGATCAAGAATGGACAGTGCGCCGAGGCACAGATGTAGGCAAACATACCCTCAAGTCACACCAGCCGTGTGTTACAGGGCATACAGCACCACTTGCACACACACACACACGTACACGTACACGGATACCTAGTGCAGGCTGTACACGTCCATGTGTCGGCATGATGCAGTCAAACGTACACAAACACACACGCACACACCTTGGCGCAAAGGAGACAGCTACAAAGCACGGCACGCCAAAAACAGCACCACTTTGGCCAACGCTCGTCTAGACATTCTTGTCCTTGACGGTGGACGGGGAGGGCAGGCGTGCGGGCATAGCGAGCAGCGACTCCTCCGCATTCTCCAACGCCCATTGATGATTGACAATCTGCAGAGCTTCCCATTCACTCTGAATACAAACACAATCCCAACAGAGGACATAAACATATATTAATTTTTAAAGTAAAAAAGCCCGCACGTCCGCCCTACCACCGGCTATATAATCGTGTTGAGAAACTTCCAATTTGAAAACACGGGAAGTTGTGGGCAAAGTACATGCAACTCTCCCACATACAGAAGCCAACTCAAAAGATGCACCAGTTTCTCAATTCACCAAACTTACTTGGGAAAATCCTTCTCAGAATCTCACCAGTGCCTGAATATGTTACGTTCTTTTGTCTGATGATTGGTTTTTTACCATGAAACTCTGAGTTACAGCAAAATTGCTCTGTTCATAAACATGGCTAAACTTCACCTAGGGTTCCCAGTAGAAATGCAGTAGCCTGTTGGTGACTCCCCTAGTAGAATAATAAAAACTACTACTACTACTACTACTACTACTACTACAACAACAACAACAACAAAACGCCCTACTTTCCTTAGTGTAGCTCTTGCGAAAACGTTCTATGGGGTGGGAGACCGGGGAGATAAAGGAAAAAAAGGCAATGCAGAGATGTCTGTGTGTAACAATGAGTAAGAGTGCAGCACAAGAGACACAAGAGTGACAAGACGCATTCTGAAAACTGACCTTGAACGCTTTGGTCGAGTCTGGGGCCATACCCATAGAGCCAGTCATCATTGGATCTTGCATCATTGCTCGACTTTGGTCAGCAGCTGAACAAATAAACGAACACACACACACAGACGCACGCGCGCGCACACACACAGACACACACACACACACACACACACACACACACACACACACACACAGACACACACACACACACACACACACACACACAGTTGATACTCTGCATTGTATTGAGCAGTTGGAATATTTCACACTCCGCTCATCACCCATTTGTACAGCGGTAGTTGGAACGCGCAGTGTCCTGCAGTCTGGCTACTGTACTGAGCAGAGAAAAGGTCCCTTGAGCGGTCGTCGGCTTACACAGGTTTCACTGTATCGTTACAGTCAACTTCGCTTATAACCACACTCGGCGGGGCAGCAGAAAAGTGTCCTTATTCGCCAAGGGTCGTTATACCCGAAGTCGCATTCAATGTATTACAGTTGGATGGGACTTTGCTCTGGGCATGGAAATTCTGTCGTTATTCGCGAATTGTCGTTATATCCGCAGTCGTTGTTAGCCAAGTTGACAGTATTTTAATATCGGCTCAACAGCCGAGTGTTATCAACAATACCCCATTTTTTGGGGCAGGGCACGTACCTGGTCTAGAAAAAGGCTTATGAATATAACTAATACTTACAGTTATCAGCACCAAGCACTAGTGCATACATGCTACGCAGACCAAACACGTTGAGAAAGTACCACGACATCGAGCTGACCCTGTGAAAACAGGAAACCCCAGGACACGTGTGCATTGTACGCGTCAAACATGTTAGTGGATTCACAATACAGCACAGCACAGCACACAGAATCAGGTACACACACACACACACACACACACACACACACACACCTTTGGACCTTTGGAAAGCCCATCGCCGAAGGCGATGATAGCTATTGCACACACACACACACACACACACACACACACACACACACACACACACACACACACACACACACACACACCACACACACACACACACACACACATGCTCGCACACACACACACAAACACACAGACAGACACACAAACAAAAACTACTTGAGCAGCAGACATGTGTGTCACCACTACTACATGTACATTGTACTTCAAAGTACATGATTGTATCAGCTATCTGTGCTCTCTACAGTGCGTTTTTTTAAAACAGACATTTGTCGATTTTGATTTTTTAGTTTGTTCTCATTCCAAATTTGAAATTTTTTCTTCACAGCTGCGTTTGTGTGGGTCTTGGATCGAAGAAAATTAAGTTTGGGAATCGGAATAATAACAATTGTCAAAGTTAGATATTCGGACGGGTTTGGGCTGAAAATCCGGTTTTAAATGGTTTTCAGTGGATTTTGATTTAAAAACGAAAGTTTTAGCCAGGAAAGCTCATCACGTGCATGGTGTCCGCCAGAGTTCGAATCCAGTACAGTTCATCCTGATTCTTTTTTTCTCTTCTTTTTTTTGGTACAGCGCATGCATGTACACGTACATGACTAGACTGTGCAGTTGTGCACTGCTGTCTGCAGTTGTCCCAACCTTTGTAGGAAACCAGTGAGTCGTGGTTTTTCACGACTTACTGTGGCAAACTGTACTGAATAATTCAAATGCTGTATTGCAATTAGCTCAATAAATCAAAACATTCCAGCATGCATGTAGGAAACTTCCCTCGATCACTGAAAGAATGCAGTGAAAATTCAAACACCACAACAAATCACAAGGGCAATTCACACAGCACCCATAAAGAGACTAAAAGGAAGCAATACATGAGCGGTTTTACAAACACACACACACACACACACACACACACACACACACACACACACACACACACACACACACACACACACAAACACAAACACACAATGCAAATAGGTCACAGTTGTGTCTGGTTCAACATCTGCGAATAGTAGAAGACCAGCGAGCGTCGAAACGGCCCCAATAATTCCGTGTTTTGTGTTGCACTTGTGACGACAGTATTACACAGTGAACAGATGTGCTAGGACAGCCGACGACGTATATCATCGTTGGCGTCGGCCTCGTCGGTCTCCAGTCAGGAACACATCGGCGCAGTTTTTCACGAATCCGTCCCGTCCACCAGTATGCAGAACAATAAAGCGCTTGCCTTTACCTGATGGTGCTTCATTTGGTTGCTTGCCTATACACTCCTGTCACCATTGTCGTACCACATCCTAGTAACTGTGTGATGCGCATTGACCCACGTGTCATCCAGGTATGTCTCACAGGTAGCGATGCCGCCATGACACAATCCCGTGCCGTTCCATCATCATGTGTGTGATACCTCTGGTCTTGCCACACTGGAATCCCATGGAACGCAACATTTTCCAAGAGCTAGTTTTGCTCATGTCTGGAAAATCGTCGATGCTTTCTATGCAGCGAGCAGGAACTTTGTCCAGTGTTGGGTGCTCCTTCGCAGCATAGAATCCGTAAATTACTTCTTATACAGTCCAAAGCAAATCCGTCAGGGTTGAGTGGTTTTATGGCACGCGTCTCACATTGGGGATTGTCACTCTCGTTACCTTCATCACTGGAGACAGGCAAGGCCAACGCAGCACGCTGATTTTCGCCGTCAGCATCCCTGGTACATCTGTTCATGGTGGAAATGCTGACGCCACACGCAACAGCAGCATGACGAATGGAATACTTGGGACCAATTCGATGCCCAGCCACTGTTCTCCTCGTCTTCGCAAAAATTGTAAAACAGACACCACCATGTAGATTCTACCATGGCCCGTTCGCGCTTTGTTATATGTGGCATGTCGAGAGAACTTAGTTGCCACGAACGAAAACACACTCGAGAAAAAGCAAAATAGGGCCACAGAGCAGTCAGCAACAAAATGATTCCTCCGGCCGCGAGGAGCTCGAAGGACACTCTGAACAAAATGGCGAAATGCCACGAGTCACACCTGGTTTTCGAATTTCGCGCGCAGATTTTCGTGACGCAACTCGCATGACATTTTCTCAAAAGTGGCCTTGAGTACGTTCTCAAGGATTTCAGAGTCTATTATAAAAAAACGCACTGTAGTGTGGGTTCAGAGGGTAGGGGAGCTGTTGCTAGACCTCCTTCTCAACTCTGAAGTCTGGACACATTTCACAGGCCAGCACAGTACTCAGCAGTATAGTTCACCAGGCTCACAATGTATATAGAGCATACGCATACAGTAGAAACCTTTCTTCCTCCACAGGGTAAGGAGTAGACAAAGTGTTTCTGGAGGTACCGAAGCACTGCCCCAATCCAGTACGGTCAGGGGACGTGAACCGAACCAAGACTGAGTTCAGCTGCGATGCACGCCAATTACGGGAGAGAGAGGGAGAGAGAGAGAGAGAGAGAGAGAGAGAGAGAGAGAGAGAGAGAGAGAGAGAGAGAGAGAGAGAGAGAGAGAGAGAGAGAGAGAGAGAGACACACACACACACACACACACACACACACAGAGACACACACACAGAGACAGAGACAGTAGCCGGCACGATAGTGTGCTAACAACTCGCTAGGCCACATTTCATCAAGCAGCACAGTCACTTACCAGGACGCGTCCAATGTGGTGAGCTCTACACCACGCTGCAGCATTGGCTTGAAACGCAGTGTCAGTGGAAACGGTACCTTGGCTATACACACACACACGCACAAGCACACGCAGACAGACACACAGACAGACAGACACACACACGAGTAAACACCCATGAACAAAGACACACACACACATTTGTATACCTACTTGCTCGCTACCAGAAACCGGTCATGTGGGTTTCCCCGGGGGATGGGAGAGAGATTCAAAACTAATATTGTAAAGATGACTCACTTGCCTACTGAACGGCTCAATGGCTGACACCGCCTGAAAATCCCCAAACTCTAGGTGGACCTGGAAATGATCCTACTCAGTGGCTCACCATAACACAGTGCGTGGGAACACGGCGAATAAAAAGAAAAAGAGTTCACAGCACAAAATGTATCTGTCCTGGGATACAACTGCATATACCCCGCTCCCTATAAAGGTAATACCGTTAAAAGTCGTGTATAAAAGCTGCGGCTTATGACTTTGTGGGGGGAATTCTGCATGCTTCTCAGTATATGAGACAGGCTTCTATACAAGACATGTATTTCTATGTATGTCAACACTAAAACCAGGCGTGTGTGCCACCAGTCCATCTCGAAAAACCAGGCTTGTATTGAAAACAGGCTTCTAAAATAAGACAGGCTGTTATACAAGACACTACGGTACTGGATACATCCTAACATGTACTAGTGACGGTTTGTAAATCAGGGTGGACAGGATTATAGCAAGAGTGCAAAACCAAGAGTGTGCAACTCCTATCTCTAGCTGCGATGGGTTCACCCACGGCGGAATTTTTCAATTGCGTCATTCTTTGGCAGAAGTATGATGAAGTGCATATGCTTTCCCGGCGAATTCCCGCGCTTGTTTTTTACATAGTAGATACGGTGAGAGTTCATCAGGTTCAAGACACATCGATCTGTCGTCCGTTGCTCTCCTTCGACTACCGTAGCTGTAATGTACAAATTCTTTGTATTTTGATCTCTGGCTATGCATGATAGCATCAGTGAGCCAAATCGCCGCCAAAGACGGATGTCATAACAAAATTCCGAAGCGAGCTGGGGATCGTCGAGTTGCACAATCTTGGTTATGTACTCTTGATCATAGGGATAAATAGCACCAAGAGTACATAAAAACCAGAGTGTGCAGCCTGGGGCATTTTCTACTATGGGTGTCTATCACGGCGGAATTCCGTGATGACATCATATTTGGTGCAGATCCGAGGCGGGAAGTGGTATAGTGCGTACAACTGAGCTGCAGTTGTGCAGAAAGAGACCTGCTTGAATCCTGCTTGTACGCACTACATCACTAAAATGATGTAATGACGGAATTTCGCCGTGACAGCAGTACATCAGAGCCGCACACTCTGGTTTTCATGTACTCTTGATAGCACCAAACAAGCACATCTGTACACACGCCCGCACGCACACACAGACACATATCCCCCCCCCCCCCCACACACACACACCACACGGGGCGACAGCACATAGACAGATAGAACCGGCACACGAGTGCACATGCACAGCCTTGTCTCTTACTGGTGACAAACCCGGAGAATGTCCAGTTAATCCAGCTACCGATCACAATCATGGGCAAGATATTGGTTAGGTTTCCCTTCATCATATCCATCATCATAGTCGGGTCTGTAAATACCACAGAAACAGACACGGCAAGAGGAGGGGAGAGAGAGTGGACAGGAGGAAACAATGATGAGAAGTACATGCTAGTCTGAACTACATGTACGACCTACAAGAAGTTGGGTACGCAAAGCAGACGTCGACATGAGTCGTCAGGAAGGAAGTGACAGGCCTACCCTCTTCAGTAGATAGCTTGTCTTATATCGAGTAATATCTACTATCCTCACGTGAATGTGCACGTTTAAGACATCAGGGGATTGTTGATCGTTGTCTACTAATGAGGTTTGTCTTGTGACCAGTGTTGTACCAACCAGGGTAGACCTGTATGGCAAAGGTCTGGTTCACTAGTAGAGCAGCAGTTGAGCAACACAGCTGAGCAAATAGAAAGTGCCTCTTTACCTCCCATGGGGTTCTGCATGCGTGGCTTCCGCTTGGTTGTTTTGAAGAATCCAGTCTGTGAGTTATTCAGGTAGTGCTTGCGTGCCAGGAACCCCTATAACAAGCATTCCAAGGATACACACACACACACACACACACACACACACACACACAAAACACGACCACATGAACACACGCACATGAACACACACCCACACACGAACACGACCACATGTGCATACATACATACACATGCACACCCACGTGCACACTCAGACAGACACACACTCAGACAGACACGCACAGGTACACCCACACACACGCACGCACACACGCACGCACACACACCACACACACACACACACACACACACACACATAAACACACAGACAGATTATCAGCATGTATGTAGCTCGGTTCTTGATGCATGTGGCACAATTGTCACATCTCTCGTACCTTTCTACATCAAAGGCAATGAATGCAGTTTAGGCGAACAGTGCTAAACGAAATCACGTTCCATCGTTGACAACAAGTATGAAATCAGCCACTGACACACACTAGCAGCCCAGGTCGGCTACAGGGCGGCCCCATGATTACCCAATGCCCGATTTAAGTACAATAGGCGGAAACCTCCACACATTATGTCCGGTTATTCACTGGCCACTTATCCCACTGGCAACAGACATCCAGCTAGGCTAGCAAAGTGGTCTCTTCTGCAGAAGAAGAGTAGTTTATGAGCGGTACACTCTAGTGAGAAGTGCATGAGGTTGAATACTGGACATTCCATGAGGTCTGGCACTTGTTCAAAAAACTGGTATGTCACTGGACACTCCTTGAGCTTCGGAGTTAAAAAATAAACAAAAAAAATGGTACGACCATGCCCGAAGCCCACCATACCAGTGGCGCCAGCCATGATCAGACCGGTGTTGGAACGACAACAATTTACAGCGCATGGAAATAAACATCACAGTGGAGTGAACGCTCACACACATATAGGCATACTGTGCAGTCTTGTCTTTCTCTGTCTGTCTGTCTGTCTCTATTTCTCTTTCTCCCTCCCTCCCCCTCCCTCCCTCCTCTGTCTCTGTCTCCCTTTACGGTCTTACCTCCTGGGGGATATGTGAACCATTCTCACGCAATAGACGACTTTTGATCAAGATTTGACTGAGCAAGGACAGGAAAGAAATTGAAAACAGGATTAAAGGCAAAGACAGGAAGTATTGAGAGATATTGTGCTCGTGTGTATGCTGATAGCCACTTCTCTGTTTTTTTGTTCTCGCCCATCTGAAAGTGTTAGAAGCTATTTATATTAGAGAGGTTCCGGGGTACGATTTTCCGCGCCAAAATCCGTATGGGCTCTACGGATTTTTCGAGGCGTGCTCCATACGATTTTCCGGCACGGAGGATCCGTGTGGACTGGCTTTCATACGAACCATGTTTCGTATGGAGATTTTGCGTCATCGGGTGCAGAAAGATTTTTCGCGTACAAATTTGGTACGAGAAACATCGATTTTCGGCGGGTAGTTTTGATTTCGGTACAAATTTTCAAAATAAAAAGGCATAGCGCGGGAATGTGACGTGTTTGCGATCGTAACCTAGGCAATGACGGCAAACACATAAGTTCCGTACTCCGGAACATTTCACTGCTCGAAAACGACGTATAAAAAATCCGTAGCGCCTCTACGGATTTTGGTACGAAAAATCGTACTCCGGAACCTCTCTATTTACACTACCTAGCCACCTTTGTGTAAACAAAAGAAAAATGTAATACCTCTCAAGTTCTCAAGAGTCAAATGTCTTGCCCCCGATCTTAGACCTGTCACCAATGGCAACATCGTATTTACATCCAGTAATTCAAGTGGCAGAGTCTTCAATTCAGGAACAAAGTGAGCAAATGCCTCAAACTCAAACTGCAATAGACTTTCGAGCCGTTGATTGCAGTTGGTTGTTTATGAGATTATCAAGAGATACCCTTGTTCAGGTGGAGAAGGCTTTGTTAGTGGCTTCTAATGCTGCCGTTCGCAAACTGAAGAGGGGTGCAGTAACAGGACAGGCAAGGGCTGCCCTGAAGAGGGGTGTTTGGCCTGATGACGAGATAATCAACGCATTTGTTGAATGCTTGATGAACCCCACCAACAATCTGATGGGCCGACGCACTGTGTTAGCCATTCCAACATTCGCATTCACAGACGACAGGAAAGCGACTCGTATCATCAATGTGTGGACAATATTTAAGGATCAGGTTGAATTCAACTTCATCATAATGTCTTTACATTTCACTGTACACTGGGCACTGATGGTAATGGACACTAAGGCCCACGTTATTTACCATTATGACTCCACTAAAACCAGCAATCCGACTGTACATGCTGCAACAGCCATGGAACTCATTGGCCCATCTGGACAAGTTTGGGAACAGGTTAAGGTGGATGACTTGCCGCAACAAAGAAATGTGTACGACTGCGGAGCCTTTGTTTGCCTGTCTCCAGGGTATCATATGTTCGGGAAGCAGCTCGTGGACGTAAGACAAGATACCGCTGCCATCCGGCACTGGATATGTGCGCATGTACTTCAGCAGCACATGCCCAAGCATGCAGCATCTTAGGTCAAGAAGGCCAGCACACCGATTGGAGTGAGCTCTCAATAGTCAAATGTCTTGCCCCCGGTCTCAGACCTGTCACCAATGGCAACATCGGATTTACATCCAGTAATTCAAGTGGCAGAGTCTTCAATTCAGGAACAAAGTGAGCAAAGGCCCCAAACTCAAACTGCAATAGACTTTCGAGCCGTTGATTGCAGTTGGTCGTTTATGAGATTGTCAAGAGATACCCTTGTTCAGGTGGAGAAGGCTTTGTTAATGGCTTTTAATGCTGCCGTTCGCAAACTGAAGAGGGGTGCAGTAACAGGACAGGCAAGGGCTGCCCTGAAGAGGGGTGTTTGGCCTGATGACGAGATAATCAACGCATTTGTTGAATGCTTGATGAACTCCACCAACAAGCTGATGGGCCGTCGCACTGTGTTAGCCATTCCAACATTTGCATTCACAGACGACGGGAAAGCGACTCGTATCATCAATGTGTGGACAATATTTAAGGATCGGGTTGAATTCAACTTCATCATAATGTCTTTACATTTCACTGTACACTGGGCACTGATGGTAATGGACACTAAGGCCCACTTTATTTACCATTATGACTCCACTAAAACCAGCAATCCGACTGTACATGCTGCAACAGCCATGGAACTCATTGGCCCATCTGGACAAGTTTGGGAACAGGTTAAGGTGGATGACTTGCCGCAACAAAGAAATGTGTACGACTGCGGAGCCTTTGTTTGCCTGTCTGCAGCGTATCATATATTCGGGAAGCAGCTCGTGGACGTGAACGTCAGACAAGATTCCGCTGTCATGCGGCACTGGATATGTGCGCATGTACTTCAGCAGCACATGCCCAAGCATGCAACATCTTAGGTCAAGAAGGCCTGCACACCGATTGGAGTGAGCTCTCAATAGTCAGATGTCTTGCCCCAGGTCTCAGACCTGTCACCAATGGCAACATCGTATTTACATCCAGTAATTCAAGTAGCAGAGTCTACAATTCAGGAACAAAGTGAGCAAAGGCCCCAAACTCAAACTGCAATAGACTTTCGAGCCGTTGATTGCAGTTGGTCGTTTATGAGATTATCAAGAGATACCCTTGTTCAGGTGGAGAAGGCTTTGTTAATGGCTTTTAATGCTGCCGTTCGCAAACTGAAGAGGGGTGCAGTAACAGGACAGGCAAGGGCTGCCCTGAAGAGGGGTGTTTGGCCTGATGACGAGATAATCAACGCATTTGTTGAATACTTGATGAACTCCACCAACAATCTGATGGGCCGTCGCACTGTGTTAGCCATTCCAACATTCGCATTCACAGACGACGGGAAAGCGACTCGTATCATCAATGTGTGGACAATATTTAAGGATCGGATTGAATTCAACTTCATGATAATGCCTTTACATTTCACTGTACACTGGGCACTGATGGTAATGGACACTAAGGCCCACTTTATTTACCATTATGACTCCACTAAAACCAGCAATCCGACTGTACATGCTGCAACAGCCATGGAACTCATTGGCCCATCTGGACAAGTTTGGGAACAGGTTAAGGTGGATGACTTGCCGCAACAAAGAAATGTGTACGACTGCGGAGCCTTTGTTTGCCTGTCTGCAGCGTATCATATATTCGGGAAGCAGCTCGTGGACGTGAACGTCAGACAAGATTCCGCTGCCATGCGGCACTGGATATGTGCGCATGTACTTCAGCAGCACATGCCCAAGCATGCAGCATCTTAGGTCAAGAAGGCCTGCACACCGATTGGAGTGAGCTCTCAATAGTCAGATGTCTTGCCCCAGGTCTCAGACCTGTCACCAATGGCAACATCGTATTTACATCCAGTAATTCAAGTGGCAGAGTCTACAATTCAGGAACAAAGTGAGCAAAGGCCCCAAACTCAAACTGCAATAGACTTTCGAGCCGTTGATTGCAGTTGGTCGTTTATGAGATTATCAAGAGATACCCTTGTTCAGGTGGAGAAGGCTTTGTTAATGGCTTTTAATGCTGCCGTTCGCAAACTGAAGAGGGGTGCAGTAACAGTACAGGCAAGGGCTGCCCTGAAGAGGGGTGTTTGGCCTGATGACGAGATAATCAACGCATTTGTTGAATACTTGATGAACCCCACCAACAATCTGATGGGCCGTCGCACTGTGTTAGCCATTCCAACATTCGCATTCACAGACGACGGGAAAGCGACTCGTATCATCAATGTGTGGACAATATTTAAGGATCGGGTTGAATTCAACTTCATGATAATGCCTTTACATTTCACTGTACACTGGGCACTGATGGTAATGGACACTAAGGCCCACGTTATTTACCATTATGACTCCACTAAAACCAGCAATCCGACTGTACATGCTGCAACAGCCATGGAACTCATTGGCCCATCTGGACAAGTTTGGGAACAGGTTAAGGTGGATGACTTGCCGCAACAAAGAAATGTGTACGACTGCGGAGCCTTTGTTTGCCTGTCTGCAGCGTATCATTATATTCAGGAAGCAGCTTGTGGACGTGGACGTAAGACAAGATTCCGCTGCCATGCGGTACTAGATATGTGCGCATGTACTTCAGCAGCACATGGACCATCTTAGGCCAAGAAGGCCTACACACAAGACAGAAATTCGAGCCGTTCAGAATCCTCAGCTGCCAGAGCTCAGCCGACTAGCGAGGCCATACGGACACGAGCCGCTGCCAGCAAGTTCCAATTCCAACTTGCAGGATTTCATAAACGACGGCCGTGTGTAACTCTCTCTCTCTCTCTCTCTCTCCCTCTCTCTCTCGTTTCGTTCTTTATACTCTGCAGTTACATTTCACATGTTTGGTGTGAAACTTCTTATTGTTACGTTAATTCTGTTCTCCGGCCAATGCCCGTGGACAAGACTAGATAAACAAGAGTGTGCAACTCCGGATCTCTCCTGCACAATCTGCAGATACCCCGGCCCACGGCGGAATTTTTTGTTGACGTCAGAGCAGTGTGAGAGCACGTGCTGGGCACCGACCTTGTAATGTAAAGCCCGGCCAAGTGCACGAGGCGAAACTTTCCAAAAGACGCACAGCGCGTGCGTCGTAGAAAAGATTACGTCAACAAAACAATTCCACCGAGAGCGAACCCATCCAGAGTTGCGCACTCTGGTTTATATACTCTTGCCATGGAGTGCCGTGAATCTGTATCCTAATAAAGATATTATTATCATTATTTTAGAATTGCGATCAACAGAACGAGCTGAACCGACATTTTCACAAAGGCTTTTATTGTATTCAAAAAACGAGTGGATACGAAGGCAGTGAAGAACATGGAAGAAAGAAAAATGTGATATGGAAGAAATGATGAACAAAAAATTGCACTTTGGACAAAGAGTTTGTGAAAATGTCGGTTCAGCTCGTTCTGTTGATCGCAATTCTAAAACTATTGTCGCCTCGACGCCTATTAGTATTTACATATTAGTATTATTATTATTATTATATCACAAATCTGCGCTACACTCGGTATTATGACATTATTTATTCATGTGTATGTCATGCTGAAGTCTTGCTGTTTTCCAGCTCTCAGGCCAGAGCATGCGCAGCGAGCCAGTGGCTCCTTTTTGCTGCCTTTTTTGCTTTTGCTCTCACTTGTCTCAAATAAAGTTTTTTTGGTGACACTGATTTCAAGTCACCTTTCAAGTAAACAAGACAATGCCGTTGCGAGAACCGGAACACTTCCAAATTGAGTCGGCAATACTTAATCGTGCGTGGCTAGAAGCTCTCCCACTCCATAGTCCAAAGTTGCACAGCATGCAGCCATGAGCTATGATTTGTACGTGCAATTTCTGCGTGCAGTTTCATTCACGCAAGAAGGACAGAAATTGAACTTTTGCTGAAAGATACTCGCAGAGAGCATTCAAATTTTTCAATGTATTGACTGCAAGAACAGATTGTACTTTAGATGTGTCTCGCCACAAACAAACAAAAACAAACCAAAAAAAAAACAAGCAAAAAACATGTGAACAAGCTCCAGCATCTGACCTGTCTGTGACCTGCTCTCGGTCTGTCTTTTTCTCCGACTGTAGCAGCAGTACGACGTGATGGCGAATTAGTCCAACGAAGAACGTTATCAGCACAATGGGTAAAATCACCCAGATGCGAATGTCGGGGTCGAGCAATATTTCCGCCATGGTGCGGATTTCAAGCTGCTATCCTGCGGGCTATCGCAACCAACAACTAAACTCACTCCCCAGGTCCTTTACCGCTTACCAAAACTACATGTAGCTACAGTACGCGTCTAAACGATCGCAAGATTCAGTTCTTCTTGCACTTTTGCAAGTTTGGTGCTTTGCATTTGCATGATTTGGTGTCCTGATCCTGTTCAATTTTTTGTTGGCTGCATGCATCGTTTTGTGAAAATGCTTTGTAAAAAACCACAAAAAAGTGTCGAAAACATTTTTTGGAAATTCAGTGTATGACGTCATGAGCTGTACCGTATTTTCTAAAAAGCCCTGGCAATAGCCAATAGACCAACCCCGAAAAGATTGTCTGGGTTCGTGAAAGGGGGCACGCGTGCAAGCCAGCACTTGTGAAGTGCATCGTTTTGTATTCAGTTTGTGTGTGTCAGCTCATGGCGGAGGAGAGAGAGACTTTTGCTCGCCGAGCTGAAGCTAAAGGATTTGATGGAGTCCTGCCAGCAGCTAGTCAAAGGACCTTCGGTACCTTAGGCAGACCCTGACGGAGTTTGGAGGCCAGCAAGCTCTCGGTGAGGAGAGAAACATTCGCGTGGCGATGGACTCTCCGTAAAAAATGCAAGCTACATAGCGCCGACATACTGCAACAGGCTACGATTTCAGCAAACTAACTCGATCTGCCGCTTCACAAAGTTCAACTATTTACAAGTCCTGACTGTTGTAGTCTGAAGCTGGACTCTCATCGCCCACCTACAGGTAGCTTTTGGAGCTGATGGATTTCCCGACTTGGACTCCTTCCGCAAACTCTCGCAATATTACTACAGTGTATGCTGTGTTTCCGCAAGCTCGTGTCGACATGTCACCTATTGTACATGTACCGGGTCGCGGAGGAGCTTGACGACCTCCGCTGACTCCAGGTTTCCGAAATACTGCCGTCGTCTTCGTTGATGTCGCTGGTGACATTCTCCCCTTGCAGGACGTGCGCATAGTTGTCGTCCCGGGGGTAAAGACTATGTTGTCTTTCGAAATAGTTCTTCATCACGCTCGCGCGAATGATGTTTCTCATCATGAACTCGTTCCGACGGTGTGACACGGCGATGGTCTTTGGCGGGGCACTGGCTTGGCGAAAACGATATCTTCTTGTGCAATATAACACTGATCGGCTGCAGATGAGTACAGTCACTTCGTGGTTGGTCCTATAGGAGGGCAGCTGCCAGGAAAGAGGCAGAACTCATCGAAGACGGAGCGCTCGCAACAAACAATAGCACTCGAAATATCTCGTAAGATTTAGGGCCTATCGCTTTGAGCCACAGCGCTCACAGCCTTGCCTACTTCATCAAAGTGAGCTCTACATGTTCGTTGACCTCTTCACACTACACAGAAGAGCGAAACAAGGATTATATGTCTTAGCATTTCAACTCCAACAGCAGACCATTACCAGTGCGAGAGAGAAAACTACAAAGGGCTTTCTGTCGCATCGTCTCTCTTGCATGCAACTAACGAGAAAACCGTGTACTTACCCTCGCATTCACACGCGAACTATCAAACACGTCCTGTGCCGCATGCTGATCAGGTAGTGCCATGTATGTGTTGTACAGTGTACTCTCAGTTGACATGCCCCCTTTCGAACCCAGACAATCTTTTCGGGATTGGTCTATTAATAGCCCATGGCATGGGCCCAGTCTCCAAAACTACAAGTAGGGAGGTTCTGCGTGAAACGTAGAGAAATCACGTAGAGAGCAGGTGTCTGGGTTAGAGTCTACGGCTTCGCGTGTTTTGGCTCCAGATTTCTACGCGGAGATGGGGTTCTCTACACGGTGTGTCCGGGCTTTTGAGCAGATCTTCGATTCAACGATTGGTTTCAGTGCGGTGCGCGTCATATCGCCAAGCGCGCCATGCAGGGTGGCCACCAATTATGTTGTCGGTGCAACCAGGGAGTACAATACAGTACTACTCCCTGGGTGCAACGGCAAAGGCTCCTGTACTGCTGTGTTGGCTGTGCTTGTGTCAAGGGTGGACGGAACTGCCGAAACTGCGGCCCTGCTCAAAATGGAAGGTGCAAGAACCAACCACCCGCGGCGAGCCAACCATCTTCGCAGTGTACGGGTACGGGCGATACGGTAACGGCGGCTGGGCCTCGGGCCAGCGGCAGTGTTGTGAGTACGGGTGTGCAGGGTTTGCAGACCCCGAGGAAGGCAACAACCGCTGAGGAGATTGCCTCAGCTGCGCTCTCCGCGGCGCTGTCGACGACTCCTGTCTCGATATCGAGCTCCCAGCAATTTGCATGGGACACGCTGGAAGGTGACACCGCGAGCAATGCCAATGACTCTGACATCCACGAGGAAGTGGCCTCAGACAGTCAAGCAGCCCAGCTGCTCGCCACATTGGATGCCAGCCAGCGTGAGGATCGAATCGCTGCAGACGCACACGTTTCACTTCCTCCACATGTGGAATTTCCCATTTCACAAGCAATGGAAAATTGTGTAGTGAAGTGGGAATTGTATAAGGAGTTGGAGGTGAGATATAACTATGTCTAGCCCTCGCGATTTACGCGATTTCATGCTCGAACACAGCATTTTTTTAAAGTTCAATATTCTAATGAAGCTGTACTTGATGCAGCTCATCCAAGGCCCTTCAGGCCTATTTTCATGGAGAACAAACCCAAACAGGGTGGGTGGGTGGGACATAGTTATATCTCACCTCCAACTCCTTATACAATTCCCACTTCACTACACAATTTTCCATTGCTTGTGAAATGGGAAATTGCATGTCGGAGTTTCCGGTGAGATATAACTATGTCTTGTTTAAAGTCGGTTCCGCACCCTGAGCGGAAACAAGAAACTATCACACTGTCCACACAAGGACTTAGTGAAAGTTCTAGTAAAAGGTGCGTGGCATGATAAACAAGCATAATCAGCCCACACCATGCCAGGCACAGACCACCGAAAGACCATCACTGAGTACAGATGGAATTATCATAAAACTTACGCACGGAACGGCGAGTGGAGTAGATCATACCAAAATGGAATACAACTTAGCATTGTCAACTATGCAGAATTAACGGACAATGCAAACTCCAGAGTGGGAACACCTGGGAAAACTGGTGCACCAGGTATATACAGGACCTTTGGAAAGGAAAAGGTCTGAGAAAAACCCAAATGTGTAGGAGAAAAGAACACGGCGGACTGAAGCCGTGGACCCTATCGGCCGCAATCATGAGCGGCGGAATAACAGACTGTCAGCCAAGGACAGTCGCACCGAAGGTGGTGCCATCAGAAAAACGATGGTGTCCACACCAGCATCCGACATGGAAGTGAGGAGCCACCTCAGCGGCAACGGTGCTCGGTGAGACCGGCTTGTGAGGCCGTCGGAGCGACAGCAGCAGAGGGTTGGCAGATGCGGCGGCAACGGGCGGGAAACTCTCTCTCTGTGCGAGCAGAATACTGCCTTAGAGCATCCACACACAACGGAGGGTGCTGAGGGCAAGCAGGGAAGACAACCTGCTTGGCTGGATCACCGACGCGCTGATTCTGGGTAAAAGTGGGGATCCCAAATGAAGCAGCGTTGACAATAATGTCCATAAAACGAACATCGAGCTTCTGCAGCTCAGAGCAACGCCGGGCACCCGTCAGAGCCAGCAGCATAGTCAACCTGAGAGTCAGTTCTTTGAGAGACTCATGCGTGAAGGACATGTTCCGGAACCAATCCAGGACTGCCTGTACATTCCACATGCTGCCATAGCACGACTGAGAAGAACGGGAGTGGGATGCACCGGGGAGCATATGAGACACCAGAGGATGCGGGCCAACCACAACGCCATCGATGGGAGGAAGCGTCATTGGCATGGCTGACCGGTACAACCCTAGCGTATGATACAGTCGAGCCAGACGGAATTGGGAGGTCAGAAAATCGAGGACCTCTGAGAGAACACCCAGGGAAGCAATTTGCCGTGTGGCACACCAATCACACCATGTGTTCCATGCCGACTGATACACACGGTCGGTGAGGGAACGCCATGATGCCAAGAGTAGGTTGGCAGTGTCGCCCGAAACTCCGCTGCGGCTGTTGCTAGCCCGGAGAGTTTCCATGCGACCAGGGGGAAGTGAGCTGACTGTACTGACGGGTGAACTTTGTGATCTGGACCAGCGAACAAGACCGGAGAGGCTGACAGCACGCGCGGAATGTCCACCACGAGTGCCAAGAGAGCTGGAACCCAAGCCTGGCCGGGCCAAAGCGGAGTGACCATGACTATGGATGGGATCTCCTGTAGAACAACCCTGGCCGGGCATTTGCCAATCAGATAGATTGGAGGGAAGGCATTGACTTGCAGGCAGGACCAGTGGAGACGGAAGGCATGCGGGCTGTGTGCATATGGGCGCCAACTGACGTATGTGTGCAGTCGAAATTTAGTGCGAGATGCAAACAGGTCGCAGGCACTCGGTCACATGATCTGGTGATCCTGGAAAACTGACCGGTCGAGCATCCAGGCGCTGGTATCCGTGTGATGGCGAGAGTGATAATCGGCAACTGTATTCACTGCATCAGGTAGATATTGGGAAGCAAAGTGATATCTCTGAGCAGACTGACACCACTCCCACAGCGTGGCAGCTATCCTGTCTAATGTCGGTGATGAACGGCTGCCAGTGCGGGGCAAACAGGGAACAGCCACACGTTAGTCGAGCTGCAGGAGAATACTGCCCTGGTATAGAGAAGGCGCTAGCGACTGGACAGCATACTGGGCTGTGAGCGGTTCCGGGACATTCATGTGAAGCTGTTTCGCGGCAGATGTCCATCAGCCGCCTGTGGTGACATTGGCACAATATGCACCGGGCCCCACCCCGAATGACCTGCACGGGATGCATCGGACTGGATGGCGAGGTTCGGTTCGGAAAGGCGTACAGGTCGCCCACTCCACAGCTGGAGATGCCGAATCCACTAATGAATCTCGGCATGGCACTCATGACTGAGAGTAAGCCGGTAAGTGTAAAAGGGACCCTGCCGTAGGAACGTAGTCTTCAAACACTGCAAGCGACGATAGCTAAGTGATGCAGGAACCACGGCAACCATGGTGGACACCATCATGCCCACAATTGACGCAATACCCCGAAGACATACGGTGTGAGCAGCCAGCAGACGCGCACATTGTTGTTGAAGCGTGGATGCTTTCGAGTCTGGCAATGAGAACGCCATGGTGACGGAGTTGACCTGAATACCCAGGTATTGTATCTGCCTGGTGGGAATCAGATACGACTGCGTCCAGTTGATATCGAGCCCAAGACCAATCAGCAGATGAAGAATGGTAGCAACAGGGAGAAACAGGTCGGACGTTGTCCGTGCCATGATAAATACGTCGGCGAGGTAAATCACCAGGTGTAGGCCGAGCGAACGTACCATCTTCACTACAGGGTGCAGGAGCTAGTCTTGGTGAAGACTCTGGCCTCTGGGACCACTGCGCAAGCCAAACGGTAGACAGTTAAACTGGGAAATCTGTTGATACCACTGAAAACTAGAGAAACTGACGATCCAGCCGCTGGACTGGAGAAATAAGCATCTCTTAAGTCTATCCCGATCATCACATCCCCTAGCTGCAGGTGATCCGGCACTGTCTTCAATGACTCCAGCGCGAAGTGGTGATACTACAGATAGTTGTTCAGCGCTCGGAGGTTGATAATTGTGGGGGCCGGGGTTTGCCATTATAAAAATTATTTCTTTTCTTTTTGTTTTGTCTTCTCACATTCGTCACTCTGTGAAATGTCACGAATGATTGCAAATTGCCATGTACCACAAAGAGCCATTGGCAAAATAAACCAATGCATGGCTCGTAATTATTATCGCCTTACTCAGGACCGCCGGATGCAGCGTTTGAGTGGTCCGGTAGTATCATGGCCGTTATACTTTGTGTAGGGTATGACGGGTACACCTGCCCTCCACAGTAGGAAACACGTGTTCGTGGCTGAAAAGTTGGTCCGGTAATAACCTGACCAGCTCCGGCGGCCTGTTAATAATCGCACATCCCGGCAGTATGCTACAAGCACAATTGACAAACATGTCACCCGGCAACAGCAAACGGGTGCGCGTTACAGGATTGGCCTGGCAACTTCAAACAGGCGCAATTGACAAACATGGTGCTCCGCTGGGCAACGTCAGCGGGAATGCACCAAAACAAACACAGCCCCGGCATCAGCAAACGGGAACGCCGTTACAAATATGATGCCCCGGTAAACTCAACGGGAGCGCACTAATACAAGCTGGCCTGGTAACTTCAAACAGGCACAACTGACAAACGTGATGCTCCGCTCGGCAACTTCAGCGTGAGTGCACCAATACAAACACGGCCCCGGCAACAGCGAACGGGAAAGCCGTTATAAACATGGTGCCCGGAAAACTCAACGGGAACGCACCAATGCAAGCTGGCCTGGCAACTGTAAAGCGGCACAACTGACAAATGTGGTGCCCCGCTGGGAAACTTCAACGGGAAAGCACCAATACAAACACGGCCCCGGCAACAGCAGACGGGAACGCCGTTTCAAACATGGTGCCCCGGCAAACTCAACGGGAACGCACCAATACAAGCTGGCCTGGCAACTTCAAACAGGCACAACTGACAAAAGTGGTGCCCGGCTGGGCAACTCAGTCAACGGGAATGCACCAATCATGTGACAAACACGGCCACGGCAACAGCAAACGGAATCGCCGTTACAAATATGGTGCCCCGGCAAACTCCACGGGAACGCACCAAGCTGGCCTAGCAAATGGGTACACTGTTACAACATCAGACCATCACATCAAGATGCCGCTGCGGCAACAATGTATATGTAGCAGCAATACAGCAGACATGTGAGGTGGATGTGATTGGGACCGTTTGGCCCGCGTGCTACGCCCGAGGTGGTGGCAAGTAACACTGTCCTGATGTGAGGACTCCGAGTCGGCACTAGCATCTGAGCTCTGAGTCTGACTAGAACTAGACTAGTCTAGAGACTTAGAGTAGTGCTCACCCTCATCTGAGTCGGAGTATGCCGGTCTTTGACTGAGAACAGTCAGACTCACACTCGGAGGCACTGGCAACAGTGTCCGCCGGACTCGTAGGCACTTTGTCTTAGGCCAAGCAGGTCGTGAGACCGTTCAGGCCGTTTAGGCCGTTAGTGCTCGTCACATTGAAGGACGCACTGGTGCCGACAAGGTGCCGGGCTGGAGCCACCAGCCACTCGTGTCCTGGCTTCGCCAGAAACATCACACGACCCAAAGTCACGGCGTGACTCGCGTGGACGCAAAACACTCAAAGCACCCGGCCCATCTTGGGGTGTCATCACACGCCCGCATCCACGGCTCAGGGGGTTTCGACCGCATCGGCCGGCACGTGGGCAAGGCGGCGAGCCGCCTGATCATCGTCACGCAAAGACTCTAAAAGCTTCTCCATCGCCGAGAGTCTAAGACGGTGAGAGGAAAATATCCAAGGCACTTCTTGTTCGAGCATGAAAAAAGGCCTGAAGGGCCTTGGATGAGCTGCATCAAGTACAGCTTCATTAGAATATTGAACTTTAAAAAAATGCTGTGTTCGAGCATGAAATCGCGTAAATCGCGAGGGCTAGACATAGTTATATCTCACCGGAAACTCCGACATGCAATCAACAACAGGACCGTTCACACTTGGAGCAATGGACAGTCAAGCCACACAAGCTGCCATTCATGCAGCATACGAGGAAGCAGTGCACTTCAGCCTAGTTCAGGCCAAACACCTTTGATGTGCCTCATGGAACTACGGGCAGAGCTTTTATCTCCACACTCAGCAGCTATCTGCAATGCTTTGGAGATGCAGGTCCATATGAGGGTCAGGCCATCAAAATTGCTTTGGTATTCCAGCAACTGCTCCTACAACAACCCCATGCATCCTCGTCACAGTCATTCTCTAAGCGTCTCCAGGCGCGCCTTGACCTCTGGAATCGTGGTGAGCTTGACGAGCTGCTCTATGAATGCCGCACTATCCAGCACCTCCTGCGAGCACACGCGTCATCCCCGAAAAGCAGGGCCGATGAAGCCAGAGACTTTGCAAACCTCGTGACCAATGGGAAACTGAGGTCCGCCACCCACATGTTGGCAGATGGTGGTCGTGGAGGAGTGCTGGACCTGGATGACTCCATCAATGGAAGCACCGTTCGGGATCTCCTCAAGGCCAAGCACCCGGAGGCGCAGCCTCCTCATGCGGAAGCATTGCTTCAGGGCCAGGCACCCGTGCCTCCCCACCCTGTACGCTTTGAGTCACTCAACTGAGACGCACTACGCAAGGCCGCCCTGCACACCCAGGGAGCTGCCGGTCCCTCCGGGGTGGATGCTGCCTCTTGGCGGCACATGTGTACATCCTTTGCCGATACATCGGACCAACTCTGTGACGCTATGGCCAAGTGTGCTCGTCGTCTCGCTACTACGTACGTGGACCCGGCGTCACTAGACGCCTACACTGCATGCAGGCTGATTCCACTCGACAAATGCCCTGGAGTCAGGCCAATAGGCATCGGGGAAGTCTTGCGGCGCATAGTGGGGAAGGCCATCCTCGAGGTGATCCGCCCCGAAATCATGGAAGCTGCTGGCAGTCTCCAGCTATGTGCGGGGCAAGATAGCGGCATAGAGGCGGCAATCCATGCGATGTGCGACGTATTTGATGACCCTTCCACTGAAGCCATTCTTCTGGCTGACGCCACCAACGCGTTTAACTGCCTAAATCGCGAAGTGTGCCTCCGTAACATCCAGCACCTACATGTACAGTCGACCTACCCTTATAACGATATTTGTGTCAGACCAAGAAATATTGTTATAAGGGTAATATTGTTATAGGGGTAACCGGTTCATTTCATACACATACGTCATAATACACGGATTTTGTTCATTTTTTACACTCTTCGTAGCTTAATAAACTGTCCTACATGCACATTATGTACACAGCAAGGTGACCACTGGTGCCCCCATTGTATTTCGTCATGTCCCAGCGACTTATCAAGTGAAGCTTGGCCTACCTGGATAGTGGGCTCTACATATTCCCTGCTAGATATTGTTATAAAATGGAAAATGTCGATTGGTCAGCCCATTTATATCGTTATAGGGGTAATATCGTTATAGCAATATTGTTATAGAGGTAAGGCATTGTACACACAAGTCAATGGAGTGATTTGGTTTGGCAGAAAACTATTGTTATAAGGGTAATATCGTTATAGAGGTTATCGTTATAAGGGTAGGTCGACTGTATGCCCATCACTCGCCAAACTCGTGATCAACACCTACCGAAAGCCCGCTAGCCTCTTCGTCGGCGGCGAGAAGATCTTGTCATGTGAGGGTACCACACAGGGCGACCCCGTCGCCATGGCGATGTATGCCATTGGCATCATCCCACTTATGAAAGCTGTTGCAACAGAAGGAGCCGTACAGGCATGGTATGCAGATGATGCCGGATCCGGTGGCAAGCTGAAGAGCGTCCGAGTGTGGTGGGATCAGCTGATGGAGAAGGGCCCCAAATATGGCTACTTCCCAAATCCAGCTAAGTAGTCCTAGTGGTCAAGCCCCCACTCCTCGACGAGGCCATCCGGATTTTCGCTGGTACTGGTGTTTCCATCCAGGCAGATGGATGCCGCTACCTTGGTGCAGCCATCGGGTCATCCGCGTTCGCCACGCAGTACGTGCAGCAGAAGGTCGAGGAGTGGGTCGCACAGGTCCAACGGCTGAGTGACTATGCCCGCTCTCAGCCTCAAGCTGCGTATGCCGCGTACACCCGTGGCCTACAGAGTAAGTGGACCTTTCTCTGCCGAGGCATGCCAGCCATGGATGAGCACCTGCTTCCACTTGATGATGCTGTGTCCAACATGCTGATCCCTGCCCTTCTGGGACGACCGGTGAATACCCAGGAGCGCAGCCTCCTTGCTCTTCCGTGTCGCTTCGGCGGTCTCGGGCTGCCCCACCCATCGTTGCTGAGGCGGGCATTCGCATTTGATACCATTTGCCTCTGGTTTTGACTGTATTGGCTTCGTCTGTGCTCTTTTCATCCTACTTTTTTTTTTTTTTTTTTTTTTTTTTTTTGCATCTGCAGTTTTTGTTTTTTCGATGTACGTCAAAGGAAAAAGAAGTTAAGAGAAGTGCAAAGCAGAGCTGGAGTGCAGCCGCCCGATAGCGGACTGAAAACTACTAGTAGTAGGATGAAAAGAGCACAGACGAAGCAAATACAGACAAAACCAGAGGCAAATGGTATCAAATGCGAATGCCTGCCTCAGCAACCGCCAAGGTGGGAGGTGAGTCCAACTGCACCGGCCGAAGATTCCGGGATCCGCGCAAACACATCACGCTGGACCGGAGTAGGGCAAAACTCAATTTGCATCGAACCCAAGACATAACACAGCTGTATGCTTCTCCAGTCTTCGCGGCTTGAAGAGAAGCTATCCGCTTGTAGAGCGACTCCGCGTGTTTGCCCAAACCACCAGTGGTAGAGAATATGGCCGGAACAAACGACGAATGCTCTATGTCGCGGACACGTTGCTCGTAGCAGCGCCGCTTCTCCTTCTCGTGCTTGGTGTAGCAGGAAGCAATGGAGGTGGCGCGGTTTGAGGTCGCATGAGGATTGAAAACCCTCACATCGATGAAGGTGCGCTCAAACCGGCCACCCCAGATGCCACTTGCCGCAACGTCGAGACGGGCCTGCTCAGTCTGGATAGCGGTGCGATACCGGAACTGCTCCCCAGTGACCGGCTGCAGGTGGGGCTCCACGGAGACATTGTGAGCCACTCGCTTCAGCATATGGGCAGTGAGGTCACGCACCTCATTGTGCCGCACCGACGGAAACCCCCCTGTGGGGCAAGACAAAGCCCCCCCTCCTACTACTAGTAGTTTTCAGTCCGCTATTGGGCGGCTGCACTCCAGCTCTGCTTTGCACTTCTCTTAACTTCTTTTTCGTTTTTCACTAGTCCACCTTGTGTTGCACTGCGTCTTTTCCACACGTAGCCGGTACGTTTTGCCCTTGTTCTCTACGTTGTGGCACACGCAGAGAAAATGCGTACGGATTTGCTGGGTATCGATGAACTGCATGCAGAAAACTGCCAAATATGGAAGGGGAAATTCCCAGTACACATTCCACGTGACTCCTAGATCCTCCAGGTGAAACGTAGAGCAGAACAGGATTTCTTTACGTTACGGGAACGCGAAGAAAGTTCGCGTGATTCTTTGCGTCGCGTTCCCAAAACGTAGAGCAGAACCTCCCTACTAGGGAGGTTCTTTCGGACAAGAGAAAAGAGCTCTATTCCACCGTACTGGCCTGGATCAGGTCAAGGGCCCAGTAGTAATTCTCTCTTGTCCGCTCAGCAAATGCTAGCCTCCGTGGACATCGCGCCGCTCAACCGAAATCTAACCGAGCTTTGGCTGACATTCCCGCTGTGCTGGCCGCAGCAGAATGCCACTTCTGATTCTCTGTTCCATTTTTCTTCTTCTTTTACTTGTGTGGCGTGCACGATTGATCTTGGTTTTTCCATTATTATTTGCCATGGCGACCCCCGTAAGTCCAATTAACTGGCAGGGCAGGGTTGGGCCTTTTTCTTTTTTCACGAGTCTCATTATGTTCTGTTGCCCGTGCAGTGGCAGATTTCGCGCGGTAAAAAAAAAAAAAATTATTGACTAGGGAGGTTCTGCTAAACGTAGAGAAATCACGTAGAGAGCAGGTGTCTGGGTTAGAGTCTACGGCTTCGCGTGTTTTGGCTAGCCGGCTCCAGATTTCTACGCGGAGATGGAGTTCTCTACGTTGTGGCACACGCAGAGAAAATGCGTACGGATTTGCTGGGTATTGATGAACTGCATGCAGAAAACTGCCAAATATGAAAGGGGAAATTCCCAGTACACATTCCACGTGACTCCTACATGTAGATCCTCCAGGTGAAACGTAGAGCAGAACAGGATTTCTTTACGTTACGGGAACGCGAAGAAAGTTCGCGTGATTCTTTGCGTCGCGTTCCCAAAACGTAGAGCAGAACCTCCCTACTGACCCGGGGACCCGGGCCGGGGTGCATGAGGGTGGTTTGAAATAATAAGAGCACAGTCTCTACAAATAGTAGCGCGGGTCACCAGGAGTATGCAACAAGTACAGTGGTGGCCAAAAGTAAAAAATGGGTGAATGTTGAGTGAGATTGGTTATTCTGGCCTGGTGATTCTTTATGTACATGTATATACATGTACACTAATTGAAGTTATCTCCCTCCTCAACTAGCTCTCCGATGTTGTGCCTACTATGTCTTCTTCGCAGATTCTGCCTGAACAGATGCTCATCAATAATCTGTCCCCGGGGAAAATTACGGAAAAAATCGCAAAAAACGCGGGGAAAAACGCGGCATAATATGGCATAATTTGCGGTGAATTTGCGGTAAATATGCGGTAAATATGCGGTGAATAATATTGATGTGCGGCAATTTTCAGTGAGTATGTAGTGAAATCAATCAGTTACAAGTCTCTGGTGTAAGCACTCGTCATATTTGAGTAAAAAGCCGCCACGATGAGACGTTGCTGACCGAACAGTGCACTGTGTCACACTGTACGTGTAGTGCAACAAAAAAGTTCAAAAAACGCGGGAAAATCGCGGAAAACGCGGTCTTTTAAAAAATCGAAAAAAACGCGGAAAAAAACGCGGCCGCGGAATCACAATTTTCCCCGGGGCCGGGACAGAATAATATTATAATAATTATGTTATTGTCCTCTATCCATAGGTCTGTGGGAAACACCCTAGTAAAATAAATAAAATAATAATAATAATAATAATCCTAGTCCAAATCCTGCCTTGCCCATGCATGACTCTCATGAAATGACCGTACTAAATATTCTATAGAACAAGAATATTTGATAATAAATAATCGACGCGGAGACAACAATTTTATAATAGCTATAAAGAGAACAAATTCTGCTGTCATCGCCACACTACAACAAAGTCATGAAGGTTTACCAAAATCGATTTTCTTGTCAACAAGAAAATCGATTTTGGTAAACCTTCATGACTTTGTTGTAGTGTGGCGATGACAGCAGAATTTGTTCTCTTTATAGCTATTATAAAATATTTGATATCATACTTCTTATCAACTATTGACGCTTTCACATTGTAAAGTATCAGTTCGACTGCACTGGTACATGGTACACCTTTGATGTGCAATCATTGATTTACATGCTTGTTCTTTTCTTTTCTGTCTTACTTTCTTTCCTTGTGTTTCTTATTATTCCTTTTTCAAACCAACAAGTCACTTTGCGCACTTTCTCTCGCATCCTTAACTATGCTACTAGTACATACACAAATAGGAGATCCCCCAGATAGGCGTTAGCCTTTGGGTAATCCTGAAATAAAGATTATTATTATTATTATTTAAAAATTCGACGAGGAGACAATAATTTTAATATGGCAATAAGTAGGACGAGCTGAAGCGACATGTGGACTACTTTATTAACAATGTAAGCGATGGAGACGATGCAAGATTGTTTTCTGCACACTTTTGTGAGAAATCGCACCTCGATATTCCAGTGCTGTCATTGTATCGTGTCACCCTACCTTGATTGCTATATTATTTCCTTTGTTCTCATTTTGTTCTTTAGTACAACGGTGATTCCTGAAGAGTGTTGTACGAAAACTTGTTCGAATCATCTTTTTTTTTTTTCCATTGCCCTTTTTCTTCTTACATGTATTTTTCCTTACCCTTTAGGTTGTTTCTTGCATCGTCTCCATCGCTTACATTGTTAATAAAGTAGTCCACATGTCGCTTCAGCTCGTCCTACTTATTGCCATATTAAAATTATTATTATTATTATTATGATAATACCCATTCCTACCCCTCCCCTTCATAAAATTACCCCTCCCCTTCATAAAATTAATAACTACTGTTTTCTTTCCTTTCATTTCATCTTCTTTTCCGTTCCTTTCTTCTTCATACACATTTTAAACATTTTCATCATAATTATTGTGAGAGCCGTGGGCCAATAGCCCCGGTGAGAAGGCAGTCTTGCCTGTTCATCATGGCGAAGTAAAAATAAAGAAACAACAACACACGCACACACACGCACACACACACACACACACACGTACACATACGCACACACACACACACACACACACACACGTACACATACGCACACACACACACACACACACGTACATACACGCGCACGCACTCGCACACATACACGCACACACACACACACACTTGTACTTGTACTTGTACTTGCTCACTGCCAAAACTGGTCACGTGGGCACACACACACACACACACACACACACCACACACACAAAAACACACAGTCATGGTGTAACTGTAAAGACGGTGCTTGACAAGGAGAGATCGCCTTGCCCTTGGTCAGAACCGTGCCCAGAAATGCCAAACACGATTTTGCAGGTGACACCAAAATCCACTGCATCCGATGATGTGCAGACGTGCGTGACAGTCTTGATACATCTACACGACATTGTACGTGTACTTGCTACTTGAACAACCATGACCAGTACATGTACTAGCCCATGCCCATGGCGCAGTGATCGTAAGGTGCGATATGAGCCCTGAGCCGGTAGATGCATCATTCCAGAAGGGCAAATACTTGAAATAGTCGAGAGTCACGCTGAGAGACACGGAACAACGTCGTGCCTGTGCCTGTACTGCCTACTGCCTGATCTTGACATCTTCTGTCATCATGCCTCATGCCGTCATGAGTTTGCACGCATCTTTCATTGCCTTGTGTCCGAGCGCAAGCCTGGACGCATCTTTCATTGCCTTGTGTCCGAGCGCAAGCCTGGATTATAATCATGACAATCGGACTATGTCGATCTACCATGGATTATTCTGGTGTCAGTGATGACAAGATTGACTAAAGCTTTACAGGCAGTACACACTCAGTGATTTATTTCTAGTCTACACAATGAAAGAGGTCAGTGTTGATCATTGAAGCTACTGTATTTGCCATTTTGGTGCTACAGATCAGACTCAGTGCGACAGTACACAAAAAATTAGTCTGTAGACTACTAGTTACTGATTCATAGATCGCCCGCTACTTGAAGTAACGACTTCCGGAGCTGCTTGTCCCGTCGTGCAACAAGTGCCTCACAGCTAGCTAGCTGTGCAGTGTCACCTGGTCACTGTTTGACTTTTTAGCTGAGCTGATCTGAGCGGACGGTTTTGCTGCAGCCCGGCGTGTGCAGGCAGTGGTAACTGCGGAAGGATGGATGCAGTACAGTGGCTAGATGGCACTTGCTGATGTGCTGACACCAATGCCGCAATGGTGTTAGATGTAGTACTTGACTGCAATTAGTGAAGCAATTACAAAGATTACTCGTGTCGATGCTGAATGAGATTTGTGCTCGTTTTTTTGGCGTGATGGTAATGACCAGGACTGAAGAGTTTGTGCTCATGCAGATGTGACACAGTCACTACTGAGTACTGAGTACTGTCTGTACATTCCCTATCGGCTGCTCGGCCTAGTACTAGTAGTAGTGTAGACCTACTAGTACACGAGTGGAAACACTGAGTCGCTGCTAGCTAGCTGCAGGGAGCCAGGCAGAATCGATCCATTCCGCGCAGTCGGCAGGAAGGCTAGTGTACTTTTGGGCCTTGGGCCTTGGCTTGGGTAAAGCTGGAGACCGAAAGTGGAGTGGGCGCTCGTCTACTCTCGAGTGATCCCCACGCACGGCGGGTATTGGCGGCCGTACATGGCCACAGCAAGGGTAGTCCCCAGCCAAACCCATCGACATCGTGAGCAGCAGCAGCAGCAGCGCACGCTGAATCTGCCTTTGAACGGTGGGAGTTATGAGCAGCGGTCGTCGGCTGCGGCGGGACAGCGCGCACCTAGCGCAGCGGCACGGTACAGTTCAGTATTCACTCCGTCACCCCTTCAGTCGCCAGCAGCGTCCAGCGAACTGATTGGTCGCCATGGCCGGAACGTTGTGCATCACTCCTATCAGTCTGATCTGTCCAGACTGGTCACGTACGACGGCAAGTTCTCAGCACGAGCAGATCGAGTGTGTCGAAAGCTGGGCTTGACATTGTCAACCAAGGATCGCGAGGAGCGCAGTGCCAAGTCTGGCCAGCATGCCACAGTACTGCAGTCCCAGTGCAAGTGCAGAACATTGCTGTCGTCGGAGAGTGATGGCCGGCTGTTGTCGTCGTCCTACAGAGCGGCCGCCGCAGCATCGTCGTCGGACACGAGCAACGGCGGCCTGTCGCTGCTACATTCGGCCATGCCGACGGCCGCGGCAGCGCGGGCCACGACCTCGTCGTGTCTGTTCACGCACGACTGCCGGCACCTGGTGACGGCACGGCTGTGCTCGGCGCAGGACGAACGCGAACACATCATCGCCGTGCCGGTCGCCGGAGCGTTGTCATCGTCGTCGCCGACGACAACCGAGGCAGGACGCTACGGCAGCAGCGACAGCACGGCAAGCAGCACCAGTGGCCACACGTGCTTGGCGGCAGAGAGGCGGAGGAACAACGTACAGCTAGCCACGTTGGACGTGGACCGAGACGGCGACGGCCATGCGCTGGAAGCCTCACCACTGCTTGTCGCCACCGCGGAAGGCTGCATATCCTACATCGGCCGCAACACACACATCGTCATGCCGTTGCAGATATCCAACGACGCGCCGCAGAATGGCCAGCAGCAGCACCACCTGCGGCGTCATCCCACACAGCACCGCTATGGCTACGGGCGACACGCGGCCAAGAAGCAGCGCACCATGGCGTACATTGGTGAGATACGGGAGCAGTCGTTTGACGACGCACCCACGCCACCAGCACCGGTATCGCAGGCCGCCACGGGTCGACCGTCTCCTGAACAACTGACGCGACTGTGCTGGCGAAGCGTGGATCCACACGGACGCCTCATGCTGCTGTTGGAATCGAACAGCACCAACTGCAATCCCACTTCCGTCACCGTCCTAAGTTTGCTGGACGGCAAGCGCCTGCTATCGCTGGATGACAAGAGCGTACCAGTGCTGCGTTCCAGCATGTTCGCCGACGCGGCAAAGCAGAGGCCTAGACTGGCGCGGAGCAAGCAACAGGTGCAGCCGGCAATGCTGGGAGCATCTCTGTCCACGTTCACGTCCGCTACGTTCTCGCCGGACAGCAAGCAGCTGCTGGTGGCCATGCACTCGTTCTTCATCCCGCACGGCGGGGAGGAGTGCTCCGTGTTCTCCATTGATTTAAACCGGCCCACGGTCGGTGGCGACAAGAAGCCGGTGAAGCTCTCCTCGCCGACCAACGCCGTGGCCCGACACCTGACGGCTACCGACTTTCGCGCCGTGCAGCCGCTGTGCGTACGCACGCCGGACGTGCAGACCAGCGTGCGTCACGTGTGCTGCGTCTACCACCCGGCGTACGCCATGAGATCAAATATCTACGCATTGCCGGCCTCGGGGGCCATGACGACGAAGAGTGAGACGGCGGCGCGTGGTCGTCATAGTTACCCGTGGGACAAGTCCAAGAGCCTGTCGCGCACGACCAGCACTCTCTCGTCGCCAATCGCTCGCCATCGGCAGATCCGACGCCGCAGCTCTTTCTCTGACGTGGAGGCGACGAGTGCGTCGCTCATCGGCCAGGAGCAGGGCAGGCAGCTGGCCGGCTCCATAGCCGTTCTGAGCATCATGCAGACGCGTAAAGTTCTCGAGCCCGTACAACAGTGGCGCCGGGTAATGCTGTTGCACGCCGATACGGACACCGTGCTGTGGGAGCGAGTGCGTCGCGTCACCGGCCACCAGTCGCACACCGTGCAGCTGGAGTTCTCGCCCGACGGCAGTACGCTGGCCCTGCTGCTGGAGTTCGCCAAGGTGGAGCTGCTCTCCACGAGCGACGGCTCCGTGCTGCACACACTACTACCCGCCAAGGAGAACAACCTCTCGTCTCTGGGGAGCGTGGTCTTCTCCAGCGATCAGCGGTACATTGCCGGCGTCATCAACAGCAAGGACATCTGCCTGTGGTCCGGCTCGGTTGCCACGCTGAAGCACCTCAGCTGCTTGGCGGTGAATCGCCTGCGGGACGAGATGCGGCAGCGCAAGAAGCAGTCGCGGAGTCCGGCAGCTGTACGAGCACAGCCGTGTGGTGGTGTGGGAGGTAGGTAGCACGTGTTCATCCCGGAATACGTGTCAATGTTCAGGAGCGTGATTTACACTTCCCGCTGTGGCTAGTGGTATGTGATCGGCAGCTTCTTGAAAAAGATGCCAGCCTGAACTATGCACTAATACTTGTGTTTTCACTTGCCTGTTGGTTAGACAGAGTTGTCTCTTAGATTTGCTTCAGTCCTACGCAGTTAACTGCCCCTAGTGTAAGAGCGATGCACATTTTGCCTGGGTGCTCTGTACTTTTTCCTCGTTCTGGTATCATTGGATTTGCTGGCGACAGTGTGTGGCAATAGTCTATATGGAGGGCCTTGATTGTCCTTGGTATTCTGTATGGAGGACCTATAAAACAGAAAGGTTACAGGCAGTCCAATAGAGTGCTCAGTGCTCTGTGGATGGCCTATACAGTCAGATGTCCTAACCCGTTGTAGCCCACAAGATGAACATGCTTGAGCTTGAGCTTTTCTCTTAAACAAATGTTTTCACACTTACACCCGTTCACAGTCAGTATTTCAGTGGCGAGTTCTGCTACAATCGATCTGCTTCGAAAAATCATTGCAGCACCCCCCCCCCCCCCCAATTCAAATAATTAGTATTTATGCAGGCGTTTGGCTGCCTTGACCCGCTCCACCTGGCTTAGTGCTTATAGATTTCAATGACACGGGTTTTGAATATAGCGTGGGTCTACTGCATGCACGTCTTCGTGCCAAGATTTTATTCGTCAGAGAGACAAATTATCGTTCCTATACTAGTATTGCCGCTTGCATTCTTGCTATCGGCCATGCTCGTTCATAGATCACCTAGCTAAAATATATAACAATATTTAAAGATTTCTTGTTGCACCAGTGGAGTCGGATCTGCGATAACCAAACTGGATATACAAATTTGCGTTACCATGGTTATAGGGCTGGCCAGATTTTCGAAGAGCGCTGCCTGATATTCTTCCCCTCGCTGATATCTGTACTGAGTTCGACTGTATGGCTGGGCGATGCTCTCTGCTATTCAAATTGATGGCCTGTGATGATCTGTTCCCTGGTAATGGTAGCATGCGCAGAATTAATCTATGTGCAGGGAATTTTCTAGAACTGCCCCAACCGGTTTTCGACCGGTTGAAATTGTTGGCGTTGGCGACCGGTTGAAAAGTTACAAATCAGTTCCAACCGCCCGTACTTTTCTGTGGGTGAATGGAGCTGCTTATATCTTTGCTACACTCCAGCACCAAGAAATCTGTTGCTGTCGAGTGCCATATTTGGGTTGTATTTTGAAAAAAATTTCCGGGGGACCCCCGGACCCCCCCCCCCCACTCTTCATTGAACCGTAACCGGTTGGAAATTCGTTCTAGAATATACCCTGATTTTTTGTGATATCCCTCTCACGCTCTACAGAGACAAGCGAGAATTATTGTTTTTCATGAGATTGCATTGTTTCGAATGGAACACTGTGCACTGCTTGTGCACTGCTTGTGCACTGCTTGTGCACTGCTTGTGCACTGCTTGTGCACTGCTTGTGCACTGCTTGTGCACTGCTTGTGCACTGCTTGTGCACTGCTTGTGCACTGCTTGTGCACGCAAAAAGCACAAACTGCTGAGGTTTACAGAGTTCGTCGCAACTCTGAGTTTCTTGCGCAAAGCAATCATCAGACCCCGTCACCACGTCCACGATTCATGCCTGCGATGCTGCACCGCTGCTTTGCATGTCATGATTGGAAGCTGTGGCCTTAGTAAAAAAAAAAAAAAAAAAAAAAAATCATCAGGCGATTTGAATTTCCTCCGCATGGAACACTGCTTGTATGTAGATAGCAGCCAGTCAACCAGATCATGCATGCCGTGTCTTCTTCAAGAAATGACATTACCCTGGGGTGTCGGAAGATATTCGACATTGGTGCGTCTATGGAAGGGGGGGGGGGGGAGGTCCTGTGGGCATCCCCTGTGAGAAAATCGGGCTCAAATAGCTCATAATTTATTATATATTGCTTCAAAATCACGATAGGAAATTATTGGTGCGACTCTGTGCAATCCAGGTAGAGCACACATTCACTGGTATGCCAATAGGCAACACCCATGCATGTTCTTTCTCACACCTCACATCAGCCATGACCATGCAGTGCAGGGTTGGCAGCAGACAGCCATAGTGATCATCAGCCAACGAGAACCGTACACTACCAGTATGATTATGCACGTCCCTGTGTGATAGTCATCACATGCTTGCCGAGTCAACTGACGTGAAATAGGACTGATGGCTGGTTTCCCGTATCTACACACGTTGCCCTATATTAGGCAGCACACAGTAGTCCCTCTATAATCCGGCATCATTTGTGCCACGGAAAATCTGCTGGATTAGGGAGGGTGCTGGATTAACAAATCAGATTTACTGCTGCAATGTACATGAAGAGGACATTTTGGCTAATGAAAATTGTGCTGGTTTATCGAGGGTGCTGGTTTAGAGGGGGTGCTGGATTATAAAGTGCTGGATTAGAGAGGGACGACTGTATCAGCAGCAGACCTCAGGTACGCACACCGTCCGAAAGACAGTACCGTGCTTTCTAGAGTGCTTTTCGGAGTATAGGCCGGACTGGAGTATAAGCCACACTGGAGTATAAGCCACACTGGAGTATAAGCCACACAGGAGTCTAAGCCACTCTGGAGTATAAGCCACACTGGAGTATAAGCCACACTGGTGTATAAGCCGCACTGGAGTATAAGCCACACTGGAGTGTAAGCCACACTGGAGTATAAGCCACACTGGAGTATAAGCCACACTGGAGTATAAGCCACACTGGAGTATAAGCCACACTGGAATATAAGCCACACTGGAGTATAGGCCGGACTGGAGTATAAGCCGCACTGGAGTATAAGCCACACTGGAGTATAAGCCACACTGGAGTATAAGCCACACTGGAGTATAAGCCACACTGGAGTATAAGCCACACTGGTGTATAAGCCACACTGGTGTATAAGCCACACTGGAGTACTATAAGCCACACTGGAAGCCACACTGGAATAATAGCCACACCGGAGTATAAGCCGCACCCAGATTTGTCTGTCACCAAATACAGACATTAATCCTATTTATCATCGTTACTTTTGACCATTGTAGTATACATGTACCGTACTCGCGCAATTAGAGCCCTCTCTTGAATAGTGCCCCCCCCCCCGGCCTGTACCTAAGCGCATGTGCAAGTTCGGTGTTCTTTTGCTAATGTTCTTGTTCATGTCGTTGTACTTGTTTTATGCTGGATGACGCAAACGTACCAGCATTGAAAAAAATAGTACCCTCTCTTGAATAGTGCCCTATCCGTACCAGCATTGAAAAAATAGTACCCTCTCTTGAATAGTGCCCCATCCGTGATGGACATTGAAAAAATAGTGCCCTACGGGCAGTAATCGCGCGAGTACGGTAAGCCGTACTGACCGGCCTAGTTTGGGTGAACCTTTAGTGGCTAAAGTGCAGCGTATACTCGGGAAACATGGTACACGCACCCATTCCATGCAGATCAGGTACACACAATAAGTCACATTCACAACGGTGTTTACAACGAGCACATATTATTGCGCTCAAGTTGCACTCTCGATGAGGCATCATTCTAACTCTAATTTAAAATTTAAAATAATTATAGGATATACTTTAAGAGTAGTAGCCTGCTGAGACTTCAATTGTGAACTGCTAGATTTTTGCTGCGATATAATTGGGACTGTTATATTATCTCCATGAGGAGGGAGAGCTATCACATTATTTCAACTGTTTGAAATACTGTACATTGTACTAGCATTCTGTAGGGGGGGGGGGGGGATTTTGTTGTAAGTGAAATGGGAGGGGTGATGAGGGCAAATATGACTAAATGACAACTAACTAACAAACTAGCGCACAACAATTGCAATGCGGACGGCGAGTGTCACGTCTGAAATAAATGACACGACGGTACAGAGAGTGTTTCGGATACTCTGTTGAGACATTTCGACCAGATCTACATACAAGCGTATGGGTTGCCATGGCATCAATCACCATACAAGAGCATGGGTTGCCATAGCATCCTTGACCATACAAAGGCATGGGTTGCCATGGCATCAATCACAAGACAAGCGTATGGGTTGCCATGACCATGCAGGTGCATGGTTCGCCATGACATCCACCACTACACTACCTCATGGACGTGCCATACAACTAGGATGGGAATTGCACGGTGAAGTCGGAACGGAACGAGCCATCACCCTCGTCAAACGGATACCACTGAAAGCATGCAGAAGAGGGAGAAAGCAAAAACGAGACAAGGATTTGCTCAACCAGTGTGAAGTCTAGGGCAGGCTAGCACAAAGACAAGGCAGCCACACGACCTGCGCATCACTGCAATAGTGTTTGCGGCGAGTTCAAACGCGGGGACCAAATGCACCGTTCCAGTGCACACGTTCAGCAGTAGACAGCATATTGCACCAATAGTTTTAATAAACAAGCGTTTCGGAGACAACAGCAGCCTTTCGTTGTGTGCCTTGCGATCATCGTATAACATTTTACACATACAGCACACATACATGTCGACATATAGGAAAAGCTTACAGTGCAATTAGTCCTCCTTGTAGCCATAATCATTTTAATATCCAATGTTATCCCTCGTGCAACGCTGGTTGTTTTTCCTGCAGTTGATGCACTCTAACTTGGACACATAGGACACAGCTTACCATCACATAATTCGTTCCCCAGATATTGTTCACCAGGTTGAATGCAAATCCTTCGTCGACGTCAGGTTCGGCCATTGGGGTTGGGAATGGTGTAGCTTCCCCTGAGAAACAAACAATAGGAGTATGTATAACCATCATGGTCACAAGGTCACTGAGTACAGTCAACTTCGCTTATAACGACACTCGGCGGGGCATCAGAAAAGTGTCCTTATTCGCGAAGTGTCGTTATGCCCGAAGTCTCATTATACGTGTCACAGTTGGACGGGAATTTGCTCTGGGCATGAAAATTATGTCGTTATTCGCGAATTGTCGTTATATCCGCAGTCGTTATTAGGTAAGTTGACTGAGTATACTCATTGCGCAATGGCATAATGTAATCATGAACACCCTACACACAACCACCCGGGCATGGTTGTGTGTTTTTCTTCTTCACGGAATCAAGTTCCAAGGAGCACACGCATAATGACCCAGGCAAAACAGCATAGCGAGGGCACTGAGCTGTCAAGCTCTCTCGTTTCACACCATTGTCCTTTTTAATGTGAAACCGGTGCTGTTCAGTATTCCTACTCACATACCAATGTACACGCAGAGCATTTGGTTCGTGTTTCACGTAACTCATCCAAAAAAGCCGGTTCCGCTTATGCTACGATGGTCAACATGATCTGTGAATTACCAGGTAGATATCTGTATTTTGTGACAACTCAAGCTGGGTGCGGCTTAAACTCCGAAAAATACGGTATAATATCTTCTTCTGTCAACTTGAGCCAATTTGCAAATGATGGTAGGTGCAACTCGGCCATAGTTTGCTAATAGAGAGCTTGGCTACAGGAAAACTGGCTCTCTCAATCAGGTGACAGTAACGTTAGAACTTACCTATGCAAACAATTGGTACGTGCTTGCTGAGGAAGTTCAGTCCTGGGTCGGATGCATATGTTACTCCATCACTGCCCACACCATGTGTGTGTTTGCTGCCATTACTGAAAGGTGGACAGAGAATGGAAAACGGCACAGGGTTAGGTTGGACATGGACATAACATATTTAGTAAACAGTGATATGTGCATTCCTGTAGATGTGCGCGTATGTGCGTGTGTGTGTGTGTGTGTGTGTGTGTGTGTGTGTAGGAAGTTCATACCAACCCATCTGGTCATGCCTCCACTCTGGCCTATCTCCTCCTCTCTCTCTCCCTCCCTCCCTCCCTCCCTCCCTCCCCCTCCCTCCCTCCCTCCCTCCCTCCCTCCCTCCCTCCCTCCCTCCCTCCCTCCCTCCCTCCCTCCCTCTCTCTCTCTCTCTCTCTCTCTCTCTCTCTCTCTCTCTCTCTCTCTCTCTCTCTCTCTCTCTCTCTCTCTCTCTCTCTCTCTCTCTCTCTCTCTCTCTCTCTCTCTCTCTCTGTCTCTCTCTCTCTCTCTCTCGACGAGTCGTAGGATTGTATTCTGGATGGAGTTGACAGTTTGTGCTGAGGACAGATTCAGTGTCAGTAACTCGCGGAAGGACAGGCGGTATGCGGATCTGGCCGATCAATGCTGAGCAAACGGGTGGCAGGTCGTTTCTTTTTCGGTTGAGGTAGGTGTGCGTGGTTTCATCCCGGACTCTCTTCGGAGGGCTCTGAAAGCGCTTGGGTTTTCTAATCGAAGAATAAAATTTATTTGTAATTTGTGCAGTAAGACGTCTCTGCGAAGCAGCTACATCATCTGGTTGCGACGTCAACAAAAACACTGGTCGGAAGATCCACTTTTCTGAGGTACTGTATGTGGGGCTCCGTTTATTGAGGTGCGTTGAAATTTATTCCTCTTTATCTTATTATTTCTTTTCTATAATTTCCCCATATGAGTTCCTATCAGTTGCTGTGAACACCTTGAGTGGAGAGCGCTTGCTCGAGCGTTGAACCGGGTTCTTAATCCACCATACCCAGTTCGCAAGGCTGGGCGGGGTTGTGAGCAGGCTTTCATTTCATCTTTTCTTATTATTTCTTATTATTTCTGCTTTTCATCTCATTACAAAAATTCTGCGCCTTTTCTCCATCTGCGCATAAAATCTAGACTGACAACCTGCTTGTTAAATCATGCACCTGCTTTCAGGCGTAAAAACCCTGTTGTAGAGGTCTCAGTCCTCATTTGTTAGACTTACCTGTCTTTATAAATGTAACTTACTCTCTCTCTCTCTCTCTCTCTCTCTCTCTCTCTCTCTCTCTCTCTCTCTCTCTCTCTCTCTCTCTCTCTCTCTCTCTCTCTCTCTCTCTCTCTCACACACACACACACGCACACACATGCACTTGTACCTGTTGCTCACTGCCAAAACTGGTCACATGGGTCTCCCCGGGAGAGGGGAGAGAGACTCAAAAGGAATCTTGGAAAGATGACTCAATTGGCTATTGAACCCCCCCCCCCACACACACACACATGCACACATACACACACACACACACACGCACGCGTGCGCACGCACACACACACACACACACACACACACACACACACACACACACACACACACACACATACACATACATACATACACGCACGCGCGCGCACACACACACACACACACACACACATAATATGAACGCACACACAGTGCTCATAACAGAGGGGAACATTCATCTACCAAATACACCCGGAGATAGTACTGACCTGCCCACGTCAAAGACACTGATCTTCTCCCTATCTTGTCGACCATCATGGAAGACGTATTGGCAACATTGGGTTTGAACTGTAGCCAAATGGACTCTGTCACAAATAAACACAAGAGACAACAACACTGCAGGAGATGAAATAGAATAGAGAAGGTATTTGATCAGTTGTCTGAAGACGGCCGTCTTGGCATGAAAGTATTAGTTACCACAAACCAGACGCGTGGTACTCTGCGACTCGCGTGTGTGTGTGTGTGTGTGTGTGTGTGACTGCTCTGATTTTGCATTGCGCACTCTATCGAACTGCAGGACTCCGCTCTCTCTCTCTCTCTCTCTCTCTCTCTCTCTCTGAGAAGGTATTTATCAACGTTTTCAAACCAACATAGCCGTGTTTGGTGTGTACACACATGACTACACACGCCAAACTCAAGTTGTAGCTGAGATTCCTCTCCCTCAGGGGTGGCGCACACACAACGTGCCCTGATGATCATGAACACACACCACCAGGAACAACAGCGATGCTATGAACATTAAATCGAAACAGATATGTTAGGGAGAGGCTGGCTGGTCGGCCCAGTTTGGAAACACTTTCCACCGCCATGGCTGTGTTGTACGAGCAAGCTTCATGTCAAGGTGCTGAGCAGTCTTCGTTTTGTTGAATTCTTTGCTCGTGAGCATCCAAACATACATGCCTACCCACACACACATACAGAGTACAGTAAAACCTGTCAAGGTGACCACTCGGATATGGCGACCACCTGTCCTAGAAGACCACTAAAACCAGGATCAAGGGATGCTATTTCCAGTCAAACGACCCTGGATAAGGAGACCACCTGGTAACGGAGACCACATTTTGAAGATCCCATGAGCGGTCGTCTTAGACAGGTTTGACTATAACTGATCCTGGTTCCTGCTCCACTGTCTGAGCAACGTGCATCGCAACCTTCGGGTACTCAGCAATATTGGCACTCTTGATCCGCATCCTGCCTTGCGTTCAGCCCAATGGAAATCTGCTCTGGAACATTGTGACAGCCAGCATCTCCTGAAAATTGACTCTAAGATTCCTTTGCACATGAAATCCAAATCCTGTACATGCTTTAAAGAACACATGATCTTGAACTAAATTGTATTCTGGCTAGCAATGCCCCGATTTGCGTGTTAAAAATGTGCTCAAATACTGCTCAGAGCGCCTTACCCGGTAGTCGTGTTGGCGTTTTGTTGAGCAGCATGACACTGAGCTGCAGTGACGCGTGTGACACGGTGATGTCCAGCCAGACATCCGCCGGTGCACCGTAGTCTCTGACTAACTCGGCGGGAAAAGCCAGCTGAACAAGGAATGACGACGACATGTTCTTCTCGCCATCTGCCCAGGACACAAACAACAAGAGAGCTAACTACTCAGGTGCTGGGCTGTAATTACCTTTTTATTTTTTATTTTTTTAAAGAAACATAAAGATGAACTCTCCAAAAACAACAAGTAACGCCAAAGCACGAAAAAAGGCCAAAAACTAAACCAAGAATATGTGCAATAACATGTTATTTAGAAAGACAGGACAAGTGAATTCTTAGTAATTACCAGGCATGCACCACCCTCAGGGGAAAACACTGAAAACCCACTTGCTACAGTGCTACAGTTCCCTGCCAACTGCCACCTACAGGCATGCAGTCAACCTCGCGAATAGCAACCTAGTACGTAACAACAACTCACGAATAGCAACACTATCTTCAGACTTAGTAGCCACTAGATGCATGGCACTTTTACCCCCGCGAATAACAACACTTCTCATGGTCGATCCAGGGTCGTTATTCGTACGGTAGACTGTAGTTAGTATGCGCGGCGTTACTCACAGTTCTTTCTCCAGACTGCCACCAAGTCCGCCTCGATCTCCTGATGCTCAATCCCAGTGACGTTTACCAGACCTGGCTTGCCAAACGATGAGTCCCAGCCAATGGCCGGCCAGAAGTCCAGATAGTTCAGCATGAATTTCTGTGAGAAAGCATGCGAACAGGGAGTATAGTGTATATGCTATAGGGTATCTCTTTTGGTGAGATCTCAGTGCCCCGTGGCACAACCCTCGTAATAGACACAAGCTCAGAGTTTCTCTTGTTGATTAGAAGGTGTTCTTTAGTGATCTGTCCCTGTTCTCGGGAGTTGTGTGATTGTAAGAAAGGTGTGCAAAGTGAGTCGTACATGTACGGAAAAGTGTAGTATCGTCCTCTTTACAGAGGTGACACAGCGTGACACAAGTCGGCAGGAAAACCGCGAGTTCCCATGTAAGGAGCAACACACTCTTCCCCTACTATCGCCAAAGTCGCACCAACCTCTTCTTCACAAAGTCATAGAAGCCACGGCTTTTATACAAGACTTTACAGTATGTCACTGACAATGACGCACAGGCGCGGAGGACGTATCTATACGTCTTTTTCAATGCCAAATAAGGAGTGCAGAGCCTGGGCGCCATAACCTGAAGCCTTAAATGGGTTAAGAGATACTGTAGTGTGCTGCGGTAGAACCGCGTTGCCGGCGACAACAGGTTCAAATTCAAGCGCGTTCATCCACAGGTCATCATCAGTGCCACAACTCTCCAACTAGAAAACATAGTGTGAAGCCCCAAGCACTGCATTCCTACCTCAAAGTCCTGCTGCGTGAACGACTGGTACAGAAGAGATGCCATGGACGTGGCTGTCTCTGTCGACGCGTACACCCGCTTCCCGATACTCAGATGACTAATGCTGAACGGCTGCGAGGAGAAATTTATCAGGACATCTTCGCCAACGGTGAAGCCCTTGGCCGGCAGAGTGGACACTTTGAAGTAGCCGGCAAGATTCGGTGCAGGTACTGCTCTGAGCAGGGCAAGCTCCTCTTCCAGTTCAGCAGCCAGCGGATGATCTTCTAGCGCTTGGAGGGCATAGGTTATTCCCCAGTCTCGTTGCTCACGCCAGCTGTTAGCCACCGCTACATAGTTTTGGTTTTGCATGAGTGGATGAAACTGCAGCAGCGGCACACACACATAGACAGCCAGACAAAACATGTGCATTCACACCGACACATTCAAAGATACAATGTTCACATGAATATAAGCACTCATGCACACGTGCACGCACACACACACACACACACACACACACAAACACACGCGCAAACACACACACACACAATAGACACAAACAGCAATAACGTCAGCTACAAACAATGACGGGCCTTCGTGTTAGATGAGAAAGAAATTCAAGACACTCATCCATTATAATTATGTTGGGCAACAGAAATGGGAAAAACCAGGATACAAAAGACAGCAATCTGAAATCCTGAACAGTTCATCGTAGATACCTATGAATGCTTTGCTCCTCCTGCCTGGGCAAAAGACGGACAAAGGGATGATATCCTGCTGTGCCAAAAGCAGATCCAGATGTCGGCATCACTGAATATTGTAAACTGCCTAATATTCGCGACGGATGAATGTTCGCTATTTTCGCGAGAAGAGCGTAACGCGAATATTAACCAGCGTGAAATCAAGCTTCAACAGTGGGTGTATGTAGGTGGCCCCAGTGCTTCGCAAACTTGCTGGTTCTAAGAAATCGCGAGAATTTAGTGATGCGAATATTGGGCGGTATACAGTAGTTGAGGGCTGTAGAAGCTTCATCTACCTTACGAAGTTAGGCCTGAGGCAGGTGATGGGTGACTTTCGCATGCAGAGCAGTCCGGCAAAACAACGTTTTACTTGATCAAGACGGGTAGTAGGCAGCAGCATTCGGCCTTGTCCAGATTATTATCAACACCACTTGAACAATGGAATCCATTTTCTCGATGTTTCCCTCTAGCTCCTGGGCCCAGTCTAACATACCTACATTGTAGGTCTGGTAACGAAACTTTGCCCACGAGAGGTGATCGTTCTTCCTTGAACTATGGAATCTGTTTGGATGTTTCCCACTTGGTCCCACCCTAAGATACAGTACATGACGGTGCCGGCGTTGGAATCGGTCATTGAGTCTTGTTTTCGTTCTGTTTTTTTTTTTCTGGGTTTCCTCTCCTTCCGTGGCTCCCATCTGTTACCTTGTTCCTTT